>NC_072027.1:6092000-6440000 GCF_027791375.1 Indicator indicator
GTGTGATGCTGTTGCTGGTGCTGCATATGTTCCATGAATAGAGAAGACAGTTTCCCATGCTGTAATTTATTGTACAATGCTAACAAGAGTGGGACTGGAGTGACACAGTGGATCTATCCCTGCTCTTCATTGAGTTAGACACCAAGAACACTTAACAATTTGCTGCAATAGGACCTAGAAAAACTATTAACCCCAATAAAACCCTTGTAAGGATGTGCAGAGATAAAAGGGAACTTCAACAGAGTGGGAATTTTTATAGCAATGAGACAGAGAGAGAGAAGGGCATCAAGATTTATTGCAAATGACTCTAGTAGCAAGAGGTTCAAGCATTAGCTAATCTTTATTTGCTTCTTTTATCATAAAAGTAGCTGAATTTAAAGAAAGCAAAGAATCAGTGATATTAACAGTACTTCAATGAGGAAACTCAAATACTTTAATTTTTCCTTTTGTTCTTAAAAAAAATATATTCCTTCTGCTCAAATGAATATGTAACAGTGTCACACCTCAGAGAAACTTTTTCCTTTAAGTATTCAGAACATTTTATGAGGCTGATCAATTGGGATTTTTTTATTTTTTTTTTTTTATACCTGACTTGGTTACAGTGGCAGGTATTCACAAGTGACAATTATTTCAACATTAATTTGATAGCTCCCGACAGCCTCGGAGATGGGATAGAACCACCTGGAAGCTGGCATTTTGCATTGTACGACTCTGTCTATATAGTAACTGTCATCTTCCATTCAATATGGTAAATGCTATCTGCATACAGGCTTCTAAAAAGTTATAATTTCTTCCAAATGATTGAAACTCATAGATCTCTCTCTCTTTCTCTCTCCCTTTTCAAGCTACACCTGAGAGGTAGCAATGATGACAGGCTGGTTTAACGCAGCTCTTGCCGAGATTAAGTAGTTGTCAGACAGATATCATTGGAGACTAAGGGATTGCTTTTGGAAGTCATTCTGAATTGCTAACTAACCCTGAGCTCGTTCCCAGACGAGTGTCGATTCTTTTGTTTCCAGGGATTGACACATCTGCAATAACAATGGAGCATGCACTCCTTGCCTGATACCTTATTTGTGCTGGTCATCTTTCTGTCTGGAGAAGAGGATCTAATGAATGCCTCTTTCACCACTGATTTGCAAAAGCAGAAAACACCCAGAGCTGCTATTTTTGGACTACTGGCTTAAGAAATTTGATTATTTATAGCTAGGTGAAAATGTTTGCAGCTGCACCGTCCATCTGTTATAACAGACTTGTATATTGGATGAATCTATGTGAAGGTTCAACAATAACCTACCCACTGTCAGCTTTGCCACTTTTTAAGCAGGCTGTTTGGGAGGAATGTGTGTGTAACTGCCTGTTGTATTCTGCTCACCTCCTGTTTCATATACATCCAGTGACAGACAGCCCCCAATGAACAGGGAGTAGCTGAGGCTGACAGGTCAGCTGTAACACAACAAGTTGTCACTGTCATGGGAACATGGCAAGTGAAAAGTAGATGAAGTTGCCTAGAGGATGTTTTCATCAATTTAGTGTTATATACAAGCTAATAAATCTGCAGACACTCTCGTTTCACTACACATTCTGTGTGAGAGAGAAAATGACTGAGCTATGGCTAGGTTGGCATTTACTGGACCAGCTGCAGTAGCCACTTGAGCTAATAGTGTCAATGATTTAACTCCTTTCACTCCCTGCCTTTCCTAACAAAGTATTTCCCATGGGACTTGAGACTGAGTTTATTTTTAAGCATGGAAGAGAGATTGACTCTCTAGAGAGCTTTGGAAGTTGCAAGCGGCTGCTTCTTTAGAAGATGATGAGTATGGTGGGAGGTAAGGGGATGCCTCCACCACTGGAATCAGAAAAAGAAGCATTTTGTGGGACAGGGAAGAGCTCATTTGTCAGAAACCCTGGAAAGCACCTTGGACCCCCAGAACTGCCCATATTGACTGGTTAGACAGTCTTAAATGGATCAAAATTTCCAGGTCTTTGGCATGAAATATTAGTAGGGGTGGGTAGTTTTAATCCTCCCACTCCCCAGATATTAAAAATATAAAGCCCAGCATAGCAGAAAGTAACACACTGAGTAATACAAATATTATAATAATTACCTGAGGAGCCCTGCTGGATGTTCTGCCATCATTCTGGATTACCTGCAACATCCATGCTAGCTTATTAAAGTATATTCTTTATAGAACAGCAGAGATTGTTTAAATTGTGCCTCACCTTTATGGACAGCTTGTGGATAATTTGTAGCAAATATTGAAACTTCAAAATTGTGCTTTCTTTTGTCAGTTTAATAATTTGTACAGTATCATTTTCTTTTCCTTCATGGCTCACCACTTATTCAGCTGCCATAGAGCACAAATGGAGTGATACAATCAAACAGTTTGCAATAGGCTTTCAGTGATTTCTGAGTATCTACATCTGTGGATAAACACAGGAAAACGTATTGTGCTAGGTTAAATTCCTGTACTTTTGGGTTCAGCCACCACCAACTGATTCCTAGCAGGTATACTGAGTAGTGCCACATTTTATCTATTAGCACTTTTTATCTGCTGGAATCCACTGATTATTTCACTGCTCTCAGCTCTAGAAGGGTCTTGACTGAACCTTGCACCAGCATCATGCAAATGGGTTCCATTGATTTCAAATACAAATTGCTAATATATTCACTGTGGCATTATGATTTTGTTCGAAAGTAACCTAAAATACCCCATAATTTAAAACTTTTTTTATATCTGTAGCTCTCATCTAGATGTCTTCTTGGTATTCAAGTCATTAACTCCCAGTTCAAAGTTATGTACATTGAACAACTTGGTGAATAAGGCTGAGATTGCAGTTAAATATGTAAATTCAACCTCAGTATTCTCAAAATGCTCCGGTAAATCAATGTTAATGACAGTAGTTTCCCATATAATGTATTTAATTCTTCCTCTTCAAAGCATTTTACAAAGAAACTCTATTTTACAGTAAATAGCACAGAATTAAGGAGCACAGGTAGCTCAGAGGGAAAAGGAAATGAGCAATCTGGAAAGCAAAAAAAAAATGAAAGATGTTTAGAAATAAAAATTTTCTCATAAAACGAAAAACTGAAAATTTGAGCTTATAGGAAATGTGACTGTCTCTTGTTTAAAAATTGAAGACTGTAAAACAATTTGGAAAGTTTTCCACATTTCTGCCTTAAGTTTGAAACATAACAAAAATGTGAGCCTACAGGTACTACAGGCAGAAATATGGTTTCAAGTGGGCATCAGCACTGGCAACCAGTCACTCTCACTGCCTGTAAACCTCTATTTGCTTTCTGTCATATCACAGTTTCAAAAAGAAGAAAGGAAGAAACAGCCTATATTTTAAAAAATCTGAAAAGACAGAAGTCCACACTGTTTTACAGTTATTCACACAACATTTTCTGTACGCACCCTGCAACAATGAAGCCTCTGCATGTGTAAATATGAAACTGAGACACTACTCAGAGAGACTGTTAAATGCTGTAGTCTGGCAAACACTGGCTATGCTAAAATATGACTGCTGTGTATAGTAGTGCACACTATATACTCATTTGCATATGTCAGTTGACAAGAGACAATAAACAGTTATTAAAACAAACACAAAAATTATGTATAGTTAAATAGTCTTAAATAAACCTACGCTGCCAGTGAATTTTGTGACACCAGCAATTGTTTAATCCATCTACTTCCATTGCAAATTGTTCCTTTAGATCTCAATTCCAAGGCAAGAAATGGCATTATGGGGTAATTTAATCTATCATGTGATGATCTTCTCATAACCATTGCTTTAACACACCCGACTGCGTTGTCTTCATGAGTAAATCCAGTGCCACAAAAGAATCATGTGAGTGGGGACTTTGTCCCCCAAAATATATCAACTCAAAGGCATGCAAAACTCAGCAGATTTCCATTACAGCATACAGAAGGAAATACATTTAAAGCCAGCTAAGCTTATGTATTTTAGAATTCCCTATCAGACAGTGCATGTCAGAAAAGATTTAAGGCCATGGTAACTTTTGCATGGGTCACTTTTTCTCCTCTCTGGCCTGGGGGCTGAACAGAAGCAGTTATAACACTGACACAAAACCATTTATTCTGCTTGTCCCTGTTACTGCACTGAGTATAAAGCAGCTCATGAACCTGGTATTTAAACTTTCTCTTCTGATTTTTTTTTTCACTGATCCTTCCAGAAAATCATGTAATGGCAAATGAAATTTCCCAGGGATTTTTCTTTTGGCAAGGAGAGGGTCTGAAATAGGTCAGTGACAGCTGAAAAAATTGCATTCACTTCATATTCATTCACTGAAGGAGACTGAAATTTCTCCTGAGCACTGCTTCAATTTCACTCATTCTTGCCCCAAGTTTCCTCCATTAGGACTTCTCAGGGCAAGAAATGACTCAAAACACAATCAGTGTGGGACTTGTATAGTTAAAAAGCAGTTTGCAACAACAACAAAAAATGGCTGTTGTTTTGTACCTCACTGATAAATGGATGCCTATTGTTCTTCTACCCTGGAAATTAGTAATAACTGGACCAGTTGCCTTAGAGACAGCCAGGCAGCCATTAGCAATCCATACAAATTAATGTACTGCAGGAAATTTAGCAAAGAGTTGTGTTTAAGTGTGTGTGGGCATCTTAACCACCCATCCAATGCTGGTGGGTGCAGGCAGCCTCCAAGCCATTACCACTGCCATGCTATGCAGATGCCCTGAGATACGGACAAGATGTTCTTAACAAGTGAGGGGAGTCCCTGCTGGATGACCATAACTCTGTGAGGAGCACTGTGTTTTATGGGCTTCCCTTGGCTGGAAAGCATGCCTGGTCTCTTGGGCAGCCTCATAATACAGAATTTTCCCAGGGAGAGGTAAATCTGGAAGTGCAGAGGGTCCAACATGGCAGCAGCTCTTTTGTTTCCCTGTAGCACTCCGGCTCTTCCCGCCTGCACAGCCGTGGCTCCTACCTTAGGAAAGGTTCTCTCAGTCGGGTTAGCTGTGTTTTTAAAGGTCCCTGAGTGCTTTTAAAACTGTCAGCACCATTATCATTCATGATGCAACTGGTTTCCAAGCCCAGCTTCTGTTTTTCCAGTGGGCAGCTAAAGTCCCCCTAGATAATTACCTTGGTTGTGCAGTAGCTGGGCTGGTTAACCCAGGCCAGTTACTGGAGGTTTCTTTGTGCTGTGGATGGAGCGTGGCTGTGAGTGCTACCAGCATGGCTGCTCTGCCTGGCCCCAGGATGCTCCTGAGGGATGTGCCAGACTATCCCAGTCCTGCTCTTCAGTACAGAACTGGATCTGCACTGCAGGGATTCCTCTTCTGCAAGGACAACAGCCAGGCCTCCTGCAGAGTCTGCATCTTGTTCTTGCCTTCTCCTGTTTCTCCATCCCTGATGTGAGTGTGATTGTGTGAGTGCTTGCTGTCTGGGAGTGTATGGCTGAGCCTGATGTCTGCCCTGTCCTGTGGTAACACAAGCTGTCCTTAAATGATTACAAACTGTCATTAAATTATCTGATTCACAGGGGTTCAGGTGGACCCAGTGAGGATGTAACTACTGCAGGTGCATGAGGCTTCCACTGGCTGCCTTCCTTCTCTTTTCCTGGTCTTTTTGCAAGGGAGGGTTTGCCACCTTCTGCCTCTTTGTTTGCAGGAGAATTTCACCTCAATGTTGACTGCATGTGGTTCAGGAATATAGCGAATGCCCTCCCTGGGGAGCTCACTGCAACATGGGAATGACCACTTCTCTACAGACACCTAGGTCAGAGCTAGACTGATCTGTTGGTAACACATCCTTAAGTCCTGTTAAAGGCAGTGGGAATGGTGAATCAGTTAATGAGGATTGAATTTGGCATGGTTGCTTTATGATGGATGGGGTAGGTGAGGAGATAAGGGAAGTAGAGCTCTGAGAAATAAGGAAGTTTAAAAAAAATGAAAGTTTGCAAATGCAAAACACTGATGAGCTGCTGGCAGCTATTGCTTCCTGTGAAATCTGGCAAATGGGCATGATGCCTGAATCAAATTATCTTCTGTTTTTTTTTTTTTTTTTTTTTTTTTGGGGGGGTGGTGGTGTTTATGTTAAAATATTACCAGTAGAGTGTCACCCACAGGTCCCTTCCAGCACATCTAGAGAAAGCAGCATCCAGGAATCTCTGGCCTTGAAAGTTAGTATGTTAGGAAAGGATATCTCTAAAAGTGGGTGGGTTTCTGTCAGATACCATCAATAGACCAGTCACTCAGGGACACCAAAAGGAGCTAGACTCACAAAAGGGAACTCTACCACATCCTACTGGCAAATACACTGAGTGAAGTTATTTTCCCAATAACCACATTTTTTTTTTTTTAAGTTTCTTGGAAAACTTCTTGTGTTGTTGGTGTCAGACAAACCAGATGGGAGTTCTGAATTGATGATCACATTTTGAGGCTGGAATGCAACATCTGGAGTTGATCAGCATTCCTTACAAACTGATCAATCATTAGGTGGAACTGATTACTACCATCTCCTCCTTTTGCTCTTGAATCACTTGGAACTGTTTTCTTTTATTTTTTTGTTGTTGGGGTTTTTTCCCTTCTTTTTATGAAAGACAGAAAGCATGAAACACAGCTGCTTCATAGGGACTGAGGTTATGTGAGTCACAGTGACTAACTCATTACACATATCTCTTGTTGCAGTATCAAATGGAGCAGGGATGAGATGGATCTGCTCTGGTAAATATAAAATATCGTGGGTCATATTACTCAGCAACAGTGATTTTGCAGCAGCAGCAGTTTTGAAGTAAGACCTTTTCAATAAGTCACTATATATAGAAAGATTAGGACTAAAGCTGCTAGCGTCAGTGTCTGAGATCAGGGCTATTTAGGAGTGTGCCACGTTTGATACAAACACCCTTACTGTACCATGCTGTGCCAGCCTTGCCACAAGCTAAAACAGAATTGCAAAACACCACCAGCATTTTCCACTCTCTGAAAAGTCTGTCATCTTCCTTGCATTTGTCTTCCAGAAAAGAGAAAATGACAAGGCAACGTGCAAACCAGGCCACATGTGCGCTCCACTGTCTTCACATTTGTTTCAGATATCAGCACCATTGTCAGACACAGCAACCACTTCCCAACTGGTGAGAAAATCAGCTCCACCACTGCTCTCCAGGAGAACCACTGTCCTACCTTTTCCCGTGCACTCCAGAGGTGTGTGGGAGGGCCACGAGCAACAGAACAGGAGGACACAGTCTCAAGCTGCGCAGGAGGAAGTTTAGGCTTGACCTTAGAAAGAAGGTCTTCAGAGAAAGAGAGATTGGCCATGGGAATGGGCTGCCCAGGGAGGTGGTGGGGTTGGCGTCCCTGGAGGTGTTTAAGAAGAGACTGGATAAGGTACTTAGTGCCATGGTCTAGCTGATTAGTTAGGGTTGGGTGATTGACTGGGACTTGATGATCTTGGAGGTCTCTTCCGCGCTGGTTGATTCGGGGATCTCTTGTACTGCCAGTAAGCCATACAGCACAGCAAACCCACATCTCAGATCTGTGGCCCCTGTCTTTCCAGCACCAGCAAGGGGGTCTAGCCAGTGAGAGACTGAAAGAACATGTGCAAGTCAAGACAGATATTTGGATGTCCTGTGCTTGTCTTCACTGAGTTTGGAACTCCATATCCCACCGGATATTCCTGCACTTAATATGGATTGTGGAGATGCAGATAAATCGCTTGAGGGAAAATGGAGTGTGACTGAAACTGTACAAAATGTCCACTGTGAAACCTGTGGCCCCCTTTTAGAACTATCTTAATCTGATTGATTTGCTTTCACTTCTATTGTTACCAACAAGAAAGCAAGGTGAGGTTCACTGTAAAGTTCCTGGGTACTGTTACTATGAATCTTGCTTTTTCTGACATACATCAGGAATTCCCCACTGAAATCAGAGGAAGGTTTGAACAAGATCTTTTCTTAAGCATGCTGATGGTTTTTCATAGAAAGTGCAAGCATTCTGTGGATTTTCCTGGATTTGAAACAACGACCAAAGAAATGTGGTGGTTTCAAATGAGTTTCACTTTGAGGTTCTGGGTCTGTTCATCATTTCATGCCCAAAATGAAATGTAAGGAGTGAAAAACCAGAACTTGTGTCATGAAACTGAACAAAATGTTCCCACAAACTTTATGTGAAGGAAATAATAGAGTAACCTGCAAACTTTAAAGAGATGTGACCATGCAACTCTCTTCCTACTGCTGAGTCAGGGTTCCCACGATACTGCAGCCCTGGAAATGGACTTTACTGCTGAACCTCTGTGACCCAGGCTCTCCCATCTTCTCCTTGTGCTTTTGCCATTAAGAAGGAGTTCTGCAAGCTCTGAAGCCAGATCTGAGTTCCTGTGTGCTAGAGAAAAGCGCTCCACCAACATCAAAGAATGTATAATTTTCTCGTCAGTAAGCAGTTATGTGAATGATTTTCCTGATAAAGACACAAGAATTTGTTTTGGAAATAGCTGAATACTGATGGGGACAAGAGGTTATTTCTCTGGTTTTAAAAAAACAGAGCAAAAGGAGATGATAATTAGCACAGACGTATTCTTCAGTGACTCACCTAAGGCAAGTCAGGGAGCTTTTCGCAAAATGAAAAGCCAAAATCTATTCCTTGGAGTTACTGCCTTGTCACAGGAACATGTCTGCAGACACCTTAATCCTGAATCTGATGCGGTGCTTTTTCAGTTCTAGCATTTTTAAGAGCTCAGCTTTTCAAACCATGTAATATTCTAGGAAAACAATAACCCTGCAGCAGTGAAGACAGCTGTAAGCAAGGAAATGCAGTGCTGTTCCTGTGAATTCCTGCAGCTAGAATCCTCATGTGCTAGCTATCTGAGAAAGAGATGAGTTAAAATATTTAAATCAAAGTTAGGGTTTTCCCAGGGAAAAGAAAAGGGTTATGCACAGTTTTATCCCTTTTAAAGTGACTTTGTTTATTATTCTGAAATTTATTGCAAATGTGTTTTAAAAGGGGATAATGAAGTAGCAAGGAAGATGACAAACATCTGATTATAGATAGAAGCTCCTTAAGAGCAGTGCCAACTCGACCAAAACAGGCAGAATTGTGTTCAGAGACATTAGCTGGCATTGGCAGCCTGCTCCTCCACAGAGCTTTGATCCCATTCATGCCTATGCTGGTGATTTCCCTGAGAGGAGAGCCTGTCTTCACTGTGCCTGACACAAGCATTTGCCTTCTCTCCTAGCATCACTGTACACCCACGAATTTCCTGGCTGGGAATGCACTTGGACAGCTCACCCAGGACATCCCTAAGGGCTTTGTGTTTCAGGCAGCCTGGGAATTATGTGATTTAGGATTGACATACAGAGCAGTTTCCTCTAAGGGCAGTTAAGTCCACCACTGCCCCATTGTGGGGTATAACAAAGCACCTCTTAGGTATGGAACAAGAAAATTTGGGTGCATTTACTAAAGAAGCAGAAGTACACATGCAGTGTAAACAGTAATGTGCACAAACAAGATACATCTGAGAGAGCACAACACATGGGAATCCAACATTCCTAGCTGAATGGTTTTACACCCCAAAGCTCCTTCAGCACTTGTATTCATAGTCATACTGTGCGTGAAATTCATCTGAATCTTGTTTCCTTGGCCTATGGGGTATTTTCATGTACAAATTAGGCTGGCCAACATTCCCTTTCTGCAAAAATTCCCAGGAGTGCAACTTAAATGTTATTAAAAAGCCTAATAAAAGAAGAGTGCACATTTAATAATGTTAGAATAACACAGCCATTGCAGCGTGGTGCGCCCGCAGTTCCAAGCAAAGCGAGACTGTGGAGGCACTAATGAACTTATTCAGAAAAAACCCTCCATAATTATTTACAACTAGGGAGGACCTAGTTGATGCCATGCAGAATGCACAGAAACATTTTCAGGACACCCAGTTTGGACCTTGTCTATGGCCTGCCTGTTTAATCAGGATCTGGGCATAGTCCCTGCTGAACAGGGAGCATCCTTTTTACAGCGTGCAGTCCCTGGAAGGCAGTGACCACTGAGGCTGGTGCAGTAACATCTCCCCCCTTGCAAGCCTTATCCCAGTTTCCTTTGTCTCAGAGAGAGGGCCACTATAAGGAGATGGTGCAAATATTGCACTCATCAGCTACCTTGCTGTGATACTTCTCTGTGTACTTTTCCTTCACCTTTGACCTGTCACATGAACATCTCTTCCTGACGTGTATCCTTCCTCTACAACATGTCATGCTTTCCTCCCACTCACATATCCTAGAACGACTTTTCTCCAGGGCACAAGGTCTAACACAAGACCTAAATATCAACTCAGGCCCACTTCTTGAAGGGATTAGAGTGCTTTCAGGACATTAATTAGCAACCAGTCCTTCAGTGGGAGCAATGAAACAATGCATGAAGCCAGGAGGGTGGGTGGCTTGGCTGAAGAGATGGGGAGAGAGGCTGTACAGCATGACCTGCTTCAAACCTCACTCCAGGTCTCCATAAACTTTACCCAAAGGCTCTACCCACCAGCCCACACTATCTCCCCAGAGCAGAAAGCAATATCCTTGGAAAAGGAAAACCTTGTGAACCACAACCCACTGCAAAATAAATACCCTCTATAAGAAACAAACCTTTAGAAAACAAACCCAAGCCTGGAACAGCAGGGCACTATCTGAGTTTTGAATAGAAATGGCTTTAGTTTGGCTGCAGCACAAGGACAGCAGGAGCGTTCAAAACGCTGCAAACCACACATGGGGACTCTGGTGGGGACGCTTCCTTCGAGGCAGGAATTCTCCTGCTCACAATGGCATTGTTAGGCATTAAGGAAATTTTTTTATTCCTCTTGGGCTGTGGGGGAGTGATGGGAGAGGGGAAGGCTTGGTCACTCTGCCATGTGGTCACATCAGCCACGCTATATTTGCTTAGAAAGGAGTACTCCCCAGTTCAGCACCACGCTGGTGGTTTGGGTTTGGTGGTTGTTTTTTGTGGTGGTTTTTATTTTTGTTTGTTTGGGGTTTTTTATTTGTTTGTTTTCCCTAGGTTAAGCAAATAGCAGAGAAAGAAAACCCAACTGGCTCTCTTTGCAGAAGGCAGGCCCCACAGGCTGGAGTTTCAGACCCTCAAGATAATCCTCATTTTTAAGAACGCAAAACAAAGCATTGGCACTTCACTCCCGCGAAAGAGAGAAAGAAGTGGGGCTGGGATGGTGAGCAGGAGCTTGCATTTTCTTACTGCTTTGCTAGTTCAAAGTGAAGAAGATACAGAGCATTGTGAGAGGGGAAGGCCCTCTTTTAGCAGATGCTTCTCTCTAACAGTCCCATGTGCTTTTTTGTCCTGACATGTGAATAGTGTGGCTCCATAGTTCAGACTACAGCAAGCCCTTACAGTCTGATTTTCTTGTTTAGCTTCACATGGCTTTTTTTTCTGTCCAGAACATTTTTGCCCTACCTTCCTTCTGACCTGATGGTTATCTTTTGTAGAAAGGTAAAGAAATTTTTGGAAAAAATTATAGGAAGTCGAGTTTGAGTTACAGGTCAGTAAAATTCACTGTAAGATGACATTTTTACTAAATAAACACTGCTAAAAATGAGTCTACCAGCCAAATGTGTCCATGAACCATGGGAAACTTAGGAGAAGTGAAGGCAGGTAAACCTCAGGTCTACACTAGATGCTTGTGCAATTCTTTCCTTGCTTGTTAAAGGAAAAGAGCAGTTGAAGGCACTTTAATGTTAAAATTTAATAGTATTGGGTTGGTTACTTTAGGTAGACAAGATGACACTTCTTCCTGTAGGCTTTTTGTACCTAGTAAAATCCAACCACTGAGGGATTTTTTTGGTGCTGCTTTTACGTTTCAGCTCTAGCATTAACAAATGCAAAGGTAATGAGATTTTATGTCTTTTAAAAAACTAATTTTGCAAGTAAACTCCCCTGAACTCTTTGAACACGTCACTCAAAATTTTATGGTCATATCCTCTGGGATTATTTAAAACAGGTTTGAAGAATATGTTTTCTTTTCAAGTGTTATTTGCAGTGAGTTTGGGAGAGAAAAGGGTTAATTTTTTTTTTTCTGTGGCTTATATGTAAGTGAAATGACATTTTAACAATCTCCTTAGTATAGCCTTGCTGTGCTGGGACCTCTGTTGCCTGCTGTCTTACTTCTTGGCCTCTAAATAGAGAGTTATTTTCAATTTCTCCAGTTCCTAATGTTTTAAATGGAACTACTGTTCCCCTTAGAGCACCCAGTGGCTGGCTGGAGACCTTTATTGATATATATAAATTACTCCAGTCCCCAGGGCTGGCTACAGATCCAATCATATTGAGCTAATGCGCATATAAATAAAAACCTGGAAGTATGGTTTATGGCAATAAGTAGTGCAGTAGAAGTTTATACCATCCTGCAAAGACACCTTGATACATTGCTGATAATCTCTATAATGTATTTAAAGAGACAGTCTGTAGATTCAAGGCTGAAAATTTCACTCATCAAAGCCATAAATCTCAGTGAGCTTCTGTTGATTGGCCTGGAAAAGAAGGAATTTCCCAATCCAGGGAAGAGCCAAAAAATTAAAGGCTGTTGGTCTTTTGCTGGGAGGCATCAAGCAGGGTGATGCCAGTGTGTAAAGTGTAAAGTGTAAAGTAAAGTGTATCAGGCCCAGCAGTCAGGCAAGGTTAAAGAAGTTCCCTGGTGCCTTGATGTTTGTCCACTTGCCAGGTTTTGCAGTTCACAGACGATTCCCACTTTTGTGTGGAATGATTTACTGCCCTCTAAACAGAACAATAATAATCTGATGTCCAGCTGATAAAGCTGATAGCAGCTGAATTATTCAGGCAAGCAATCATTTCTCTAGGCAGGTGAAAACAAATTTCAAGGGTTAGGTTGAATCTTCAGGCTGAACCCTGAATGGAGAGTGCAGCAGGTAACAGTTTTCTGGTCAGGGCATCTCTGGGCCAGTAAGTGACTCAGGCACTCACACTCCTGGCCTCTTGCAGCATTGGGAAGGTAACACTGCAGCCTCAGAAAGGTGAAGCTACACCTCAGCATCTCCCATACCTTTGGTGAATCTGGATCTGAAAGAGTTGGGGCTATTCAGTCTGGAGAAGAGAAGGCTCTGAGGAGAACTGGAAGCCTGGCCTTCCAGTATCTTAAGGGGGCCTACAAGAAAGCCATGAGGGTGGTGAGACACAGGAACAGGTTGACCAGGGAGGTGGTAGAAACCTCATCCCTGGAGGTTTTTAAGGCCAGGCTGGATGTGGCTGGAAGCAACCTGATCCAGTGGGAGGTGTCCCTGTCCATGGCAGGGGGCTTGGAACTGGAGGATCCTTGAAGTCCCTTCCAATCCTAACAATTCTATGATCTCACTGGGTTTAAACACCTCAGTTCTTAATGATAATGGAATCAATTACAATGAACACACCAAAGGTGTGACAGTAGTATCGCAGGCAGAGCTAGTCCTTATGTCTCACCCATGTCTCTTGTCTTCAGTGCAGGGCTCTGGGGAAGGGACTGTCTTTTTTTTTTTTTCTGGAGTGTCCAGGAGAATGACCACAGTGCTTTGTCACAGAGAGCAAGGAGCAAACCTGAGGATGCTAATGATGGTGACACTAATCCAATAATCCCTCTTAGTAACCAGGAGTGCCTTGAGCAGAAAAGGTAGCAGACAGTGCCATTATAATTTCTTGGGAAGTTCCTAAGCAGGCCTGGGGATGACTGAAAGCAGTCAGAAGGGAGCAGGACAGGTGCTGCTGTGGTAGCCCATGCCATCATCCCACACTTGCTCCCTGTTTGCTGTCTTGCAGTTGCCAGAAGCAGAGCAGTAGCTTTATTAATAAGCTACTGTAGCATGGCATGACAATAGGGTCTTGAGGCAGCTTTGGCAGGTGTAAGACAGGGCATTATATATATAACTGATGCTCGATGAGCACTGCAAGACACTGCCAACTTTACACAACTTTATTTCTTCATTTTCAGATCCTTCAGGCACCAATTTTACTGCTTCAGAAAAATGATTGTAACTTAAAGGAAAACTCCAGTATGAGTTGTCAAAGCAGCCTTTAGAAATACTTGTCAGTCTTCCAGTATCATAGTCTGTGGAGCTGTCATTGCTGTCTCTGGGTGCTGCCATTTTAATGTCACCTTCTTGCTTTCCCTCTCAGAAAGTCATGGAGCAACCTTAAAAAAAACAGAAATTGAAAAGTTCTTGCTAAGTCTCCTGGAGTGTTGAACCCAGCAGACTCCAATGAATGTGAGAGCTGTGGAGATTTACTCTAGAAAGCTATTTATCAGTGTCAGCTGAGTACTTAAAAATTGTGTAGAAACATTAAGAAAGAAAATGTATCAGTCTTTGGAAGTGATTCTAGCTGTGAGTCTCAGTGGACAAGGTTTGGTGTGTTTAGTGTGTTTAGCCAGGTGCCATGTCACCATCCTATATTTAACATTCTTGCTGTATTTAAAGTGTTTCCACACTTACATCTAAGGCAGTTTGACTGAAATGGGATTTAAAACTTGGTTTAGTTAATCTTGTGCACGGTACTGCATGGCTACTTGCAGAGCAATTTAAAGTTGCACAGTTTAATTTAGTAAGGAATCATGAAGGCAATTCAATTTAAAACCATTAAAACAATTTTAGAGTGTCTGCCCAAGGGTTTTGCATGTTTTCACTAAATGAGTTTTAAAAATACATTTAGTTAAACTGATGGAACTCTAAGTATCAATAAAGGCTTTATCTTGCAAACACTAATGCTTGTCTTCAACGAGTCCTTTGCATCTGCTGAGATGTCTGTCTCCAGGATTAGGGCATTATCAGTTAGTGCATTTAAGGAAAAGATTTGGGTTTGATTTCTTCCAAATGAACTCCTTTAAAGGAAAGTCTTTCCCTTTCTCTCTTGCTTTTGGAGTGAGGTGATCTGATCTTTGCTTCCTTGGGCTGAAATTTATGTGTTGAAACCTCAATCTTGCTTCTAAATCACATGAGCTTGACTGACATGAGAAGGCATTGCTGCCCATCATGTTTTTCTCTCACAGTCCCACAGATCACAGTGAAGGTAAATAAGGCAGAGTCTTTTCAAACCAAAGCAGAACTTACTCATCCAAAACCTGGCAGGATGCATGCATCCATTTCTCCTAAACAGAACTCTCCTATGTAGAGTTTCAGTAAGTCCATTTAACCACACAGTTGGTTGGAAAAAGATTTGCTGTAGTTTCTGCATCTCATTGTCCTTCTCACCTGTTCCAGGCAACTCATTTTGTGCAACTTATTTTCTAGGACATATTTTTTAAGCCTGGATCTAGATTACATGTGGGGAGAGTAGCTCTTGCTAGTCTGGTTCTCTGACATGTTGTCTCCTGTCTGATGCACTGCTATAGGTCTGTTGATCTGTGCTTGACAAGGACAAAATCAAGAAGGTAAACAAGGCTGTATTTATGAAAAATAATGTTGCAACTCTTTTATGGTCCCAGTTTTTTCTCCACTTCTGAATAAAAGAGGAAACTGAGATGAGTAAATACAAGTTAGAAATTCAGAAAAAGTTTTCATGTCCCAGGATCCTCTGGCTCCCACAGAAACCTGCAAGATCTCCAAGGGATTTGTGTATGATAAATGTTGAGGACAAGGGAACCAGCAGCTTTTCTTTCAATTAGCAACACAGCGGCAAAAGACTGGAAGGCACCTCCCGAGTCACTGAGTCCGGTGCTTTGTGGTTGCAAACAAACAATGGCACATAATCCCTTTAATAAAATGATCACGTTCCACTTTGAAAGCCACTAGGTTTTGGAGGCAGGACTGATCCCTACTGCTAACCCTGTGAAGCCCAGAACAAATATCTGAGCTCAAGATAATGCTACTTACAACAGGATTAAATCCCTGCTGGGTGCCCTATAGTTGCAACCACAGGGGAACTCTGCCAGCAGCAGCATGGCTTTGGCACTCCATGTCCATGTAAGGGTAAAATTTGCTCTATTCTTCCTCATAATTAGGTGCAGTGACTAGACCAGGCTTTATATTGTGTCATACTTGCTTCTATGCCGGGGCAGATGCAGCATTAAATGGAGGATTGAGCAGGCACATGACATGGGGACATGTGTGATACAGACAGCACCAGAGGGATGCTCCATTTCCTTTAGTACCCTACAATTCCCTCTGCTCACTGTGGGTAGCAGCCCTCCATTGGGATTGTGTGCATCGCTCTCCTTTGAGTGAAACTAGATTGTCATCTTGGAGAGACCTGTGTGGTGAATGGCATGCACGCAAAGCTAAATGCTTGCTCTCCACTAGAGGTATTTCTTTTTCTCCTTCTCCTGAAGGACCTGATCCAGATGATGCTGAAATCTGCCAAACTCCTGGAGACAGATTTGGATCAGTGCCTGGGGCTCTTCTGCTGCTGGAATTCCTGCTTCAGACAAAGAGGGCGACCACATCCTTATACCATGCAAGCTGTTTAGTTTGGACTGTGGGAAGCAATCTGTCAAATGGGCAAAGGAGTAGGCATGAGCCAAAGGACTGGCAGGAGAGGTGGAATGACCCAGAGGTTAGCCTATAATGGGTTCTGTAAGGCTGTAAGGCAACCCCCTGTTCACTTATGGATGTACCTTGTCCAGTTCAGTGTGGGGAGAGGTGGAGAAGGTTCTGTCCAGCCATACCTCCAGCATGGACCCAGAGCAGGAACATTACATATGTGGGATGCTAATGAGATGCTGCAGCCCTTGCAGCTCTGTGCTAAATGCCCTCCTGCCCTGTGTCCTAGGTGGAGGACAGATGTATTAGGGGATGCCACGCCACAACAGGAGTGCAGAGAGCCATAAGGAGGAAAGCACAGCCTGGGGGGCTCCTGGATATGGCTCAACATCAAAGCTGAGTGCTGGCCTTGCTCCTGTGGCTGCAGTTAAGCCCACTCAATAAGAGTTTAAAGGTGCAGAGTGAAGCAAAGGCAGCTGCAGGGCCATAATGTCACATCATGTGGGAGCCTGTATGGTTTCTGTGGCTGCCAGCTCTCTTCTGCTGTTTTGAAGCCCTAACCTGGTGACCTGGAGCCCTGCCCCAATCTTCTCATATGTCTTTTTGAGCTGCAGCCTGCTTAGTTGCCTTGTTTTTAAAAGGAAAGGTTTGTGCTGTTACTCCTCTTCCACCCTGAAAACTTCAGTCCTGTGGTGGCAGTGGGAAGCATGCATGGCAGTTGTAGCAGCAGGACCTGCAGACATGGCCCTGCCTGCTGATGGGGAAGTCTGTAGGGCTTTGGGGCAGCCCTTCATAGTATGAGGGCAGACACCAGGGCTGGGAATGGTGCAAGCACTGGTGGATGTGCTGACTTTAAAGAAAGGCTGTAAAAGTGGGAGCGAGCAAGGGATAGGAGGCATGCCATAACCACACACTTGTGTTGAAGATGAGCAATTTCATGAAAACTTGGTCCAAAAAGAAAAAAAAAAACAAAACCCAAAACCAGAACACAAAACCTCAGTGACTTCAGTGGGAACAGTCTCACCCTGTCTAGGTTTTAATATGACCCCATCCCTCTCTGTGAAAGAGAATTGCTTACATCCTCCACAAGCATTGCATTCATGCAGAAGGAGGTAAGAGAGAAAGGAAATTAATATTATATACCATATGGATTTCAGAGATCCACACTGTCTATCTATATCCTTCAAGCCATCACAAGCACCATCAGAAGCAATCTATGAGCAGTCTCCACAAGCACATTCAGACCCATCCATTAACATAATTCTCTCTTTTATTCCTCATCATTGTGGTACTGCATGCTACAGTCTTTAACATTATTTGTTTTATCCACTTTTCAGCATTTTAAGCTCATATTCTGCTGGCTAAAAAAAAATATTTAAAAAAAATCCCATTTTTATCTCATCTGATTTGATATTCATCTGTCCCTCATTGATTTTTTTTTAACTCCCCCTTTACCATAATTTTGGTTGGTATTTTTTTTTACCCAGAGAACATTGAGAACTCTGTCTCAAGGCTTCCAGATTAGACAGAAGACTGATAGGATAATGATGATAGTATGTTAAATGCTATCTATGTAAATCAGCTCTCTCCATCAATGGATACAAGATGCAGCTACATTAGATCCCTTTTTGACATACATTTTCATTTTTTAAGGAAGAGAATATTGGATTGTTATTAAGCTACTTTAGAAAAATCTTTGCATTACCAGGCACATTACTATTGTGCATAAAGTCATATTAAATTTTGGGATGATGTACAACATCATTTTCTTTTAAAGGCTGCTTTTAACCTCAAAGTATCTTCTTTTTAGCTTCTGCTGAGGGATTTGTTTATGATAACCAATGAGTGGGGGGAGGGAGGAAAGGGTGTTTTTTATTAAGCTTCTTGTAGTAGATAAATCTGAATTTGCACCTCTGATAGGAAACTGGCCCCAGCTAAGGGAAAAAAAAACTGCTGTTACATCTCATCTGTTTCAAATGCCTGGGAAAATAGCTCAGCAGATAGTCTGAAAGTCAAATTCAGACTGCCTTGGACTCAGTTGGAAGCTAGTTGCAAAATCAAGACCCATTCACTGGAAAAATCTTGCCAACTAACCCCTCCCATTTTGACTTTTTGTATGAAAAAGCCTATTTTTGTTTTCCTCTTTGAACTCCAAGATGCAGGAATGAATATATTCCCAACAATAATAAGGAGTAAAGTGGTGAAAATCAGCTTGGTTTTGTTCACTCCTGTGGACTCATGCTGCTTTTCAGTGGCAGAGGAACTGGCCAGCTAAAAATATATCACTAAAACTCATCTCCAGCCTGTCAGTAGTGTGGGCAACTTCACCTCAGCTGTAGGGTGGGCTTTGTTTACTAATTTATAAGAGAATGTACAGACTTAATTTTTTTTTTTTAAGTTACCTTTGGCTGCAGTGGCCCAGAGCAAACTAAATCCAGATTATGCATTTTTGTTTTTCCATGAGCAGCAGGGCTGATGAGCTGGGATTCCAGCATTTCTTTTCTACATTGACTCTCTAATGTCTAATAAAGGGTGAGTTTATTAGCATTTTCTCTGTGGGAGACATTAATAAGAGCAGTTTCCTCTACCAGAAACCTATCTTCATAAAACCTATGTGAACTTCACATCTCTGAGACCTCATTTGCTCTGTCAAATTTTCTTGGAAATTAGCTGGTGCATCTGAAGTTATTAAATGGGGACCTGCAGATATAAACACCCACAGTTACAGTGTGATAAATCTCATTTCTCCATTAAAAGAACACTGAGAGTACAGCAGAAGAGAGAAAAACTGGTGGTGATCAGGGGCATGATTGCCAGGCTAGTGGTGATGTGAGCAGAGGGACAACCTGAAGACAGTGCATAGCTGTGCAAGTGTCAAGGCTTAGATCACATAAACCAGTGAAGTCTCCCCGCACTTGTGACACTTGTTAAGGCTTGGGGTGGAGGTTGTGGTGTGATAATCCAGGATAGTGGTTCCACCTGACAGGATAGGAGGCTTTAATAGGGCTGAGAGCAAAGCAAGTTGGAGCAAGGGCTCTAGGAGAGTATCAGGCAAGTGATTTCTGCATTCACCTTTCTAAATTCTTCTGTTTTCCAGGAGGTCTTGTCTGCTGAGTGGCTCCATAAGTCCACTCTCAGGGACATGTTAAGGGTTTGAGTTAATGGGGGGGCAGGGTCTGGGTGGTTTCTGTTTGGGGTGTTGTTTTTTTTTTTTTTATTGCTTTTTGGCTTTGGTTTGTTTGGTGGCAGGGGAGAGCTGTAGCTCAAAACATGGTGACTAGCCTATCAGTGAAGAACGAAGAGTTAACAAAAAAATATAAGGCAGTTTGGTATTCATGTGAAATGTGTGTGTGTATTTGTGTGGACTCTTTGGCATAAGGCTAGGATTTCACTGTGAGCATACAGCTTCAACGCCAAGTTTTAGGTTGTGATTTTACACATGCAGCATCTTCAATATATCTCAAGAACACTGAGATTGCTGAGATTATTTTAGCAGTAGATATTAATTAAGGGGGGTGGTGGACATGTGGGATTTTTTTAGACTAAAAACTCTCTTCTGAGCACCCCAGTCTCTAGATCTGAACCCAGCCCTGCAGTCCTGTCTGTTACAGCTGTGCATCCAGCTGTGTGCCCAGGTTGCTACTGCAGGCAGGCACATGTGCACTTAAACCATGGCCCACTGGTGCCATTATGTCAGAAGGGATCAGAGCTGGAGTCACTCTGAAGGCCTAAGTATTTTTCTTAACACGTCCTAAATGGCAAAATTCACATTGAATAATTTTGGTAATAAATGGCAACCTAAATATGTCAGGAATGATTTAGTACCCATGAACCATGTAGCTGAAATGTAGATGAGGCTAATTAGCTGATTCCTTATCCCAGCTCCCCCTTTCCTTTTCCCTTTCTTCCCACCAAAACCCTGACTTTTCTCTGCTGTTTTCAGAACACGGAGGATTGGGTTACAGCTTTGGCTTTGCTCTGGTTATTTTGTCCATGTGTCCTATGCTTGACACAAACAAGGAGAGACAAGAGGCTTGAGAGCAAGGTAGGCAGCCAAATTCAGAGTGAGTAATGCAGGCGGCAAGGCAAAACGAGGTCAAAAAGAGCATTTGCAGGCAATGCTATGCAGAAAGAATGCTTCACTGCTACCTCTGTGCAAAGCACCTCCCATTAGCCACATGATGCTCTCACAACTTGTCCAGTTATTATACTCAGAGGTGAAGCAGGATCAAAAATTGATTGCTGACTAGGAGAGATTTCTAACATACCTCTGCCTGGGACCAACTGCACTCCGCAGTTTGTGCTTTAGAGATGTGTGAATAATTAATTTTTCAGCTTGTTCACCATTTTAAGAGAGCACAAAGCAAGTTTTCTTCTGAAATAGCTCTCACCACTGTCATCTCTTCTGAAAACCATCACTTTGAATTATGTAAAACATGTTGTTCTGTTCTGTTTGGGGGGGAAAGTATACATCAATATATAAAAAGCCTGAGTTTGAGCAAATCTGGTCTCAAAACCTTCCTGGTGAAATATGGAGCTGTAACATTCCATTTTCAAAATGTCAAACAAAATGATTGGACTTTTCCCTAAAAAATATTGGATAATTTTTATCTGGAGCTGTTTGGGTAACCCTTAACTGCTTTTTCTGGATGAGTGAACTAACCTAGAAACTTGTCCCTACCTCTGCACACAGACAGAGCTGCTCTTGCCTGGCTTAGCTGGACATGTGGACAGCCTCAGAAAGCTGCACAGGTGGCACTGCAGACTCATGACCTCTACATTTTTGATAGGCACATCATACAAAAAAGGCTTATACAGAATAATTTGCAGTGCCAAGGTGAGGCAAAGTACACAGGGCTTAGAGGCATCTGTTATATCCACCTCCCCTCCATTACCTCCTCTCCCAGAGAAGTGAGATAAAGTTAGCACCCTAAAAAATACTGGGGTGAAAAAAAAAACAATGACAAGGAAGAGAACCTATTTCTCAGGTGTGAGGTAGTTTTACTTCCTTGGTGGCTTCCCTTTCAGATCTGACTCTTGTCCACCTGTATGTGAGCACTGGCACAGATACATCTTCAAATGTCTGTCATGCAGATGTGTGATGGTTGCTGAGAGCAGCCACTGAATTCATGTTGCAGTGATGTTGCAGCAAGCCAAAAAGAAACCCCAAATAAACACAAACCAATTTGCATGAACTGGGGCTTCATCCTTCTGAGTGAAGGGTGCATCCTGAGTCAGAGTAGCATGTCCTGTTGCTCTTCTCCAGTTTTCAGCTGCTCTCAGGCCTGTTCTTCAGTTCTCTGGAAGAAGGAAGCAGGATGCAATAGCCATCATGTGGTGCTAATACTGCTGTCTCCTGGGTACCAGAACTGTCCTGGCTGAGGCATTATAATGAATAAGAGCAGGAAACAGCTCTTGCCAAACAGCTGGCTGGCATAAGGAGGAGCTCTTGCTGTTAGGAGAATGTGGGAAAAATATTTGTCTTGTGCCAGCTCTACTGAGCTACACAGCTGATCCCATGTCAGCCCCAGTGCTTCCAGTTCAAGAGACTGGAGAAGTGCTGCTGACTCAAAACTGAATCCTGCAGTGGTCACATCAAAGCACAGATGTGGGAGACCACAGGAAGGTGACCAGAACCCCTCTGTCTGAGAGAGCTGGGACTGCTTGCCACAAGGGCTGGTGGCAGTTGCAAACTCTCACTGAAGTAACTTGGATCCATGCTGGCTTCTGGTAGCTCTGTTAGAGACAGCCACTGGGACCCATGCTGCCCCAAGAAGGTCTCTCTGATGGCTTCAGCTCCCAAACCCCTTTATCTGGAATAAGTGCCTGTTCTGAGCTGTGGAGCAGAGCAAGCCCAGGCAGCGTGGAGGGACTGAAAGTGAGATTTTAGCAATATGCTGCTGCTTCCAGCTCCTGTGATCTGTGCTTCTAAGACCTGAGAGCCTTGGACGTAAACACACAACTGTATCATCTGATCCTTCTCAGAGCGCTGTTTGTTTGGGGTCAACTTATCTCCTTTTCAAGAACAGGATGTTTAGGGAAAAAAATAATATATAAAGCCTATCTGTAATAGCCTTAATTGTAAACCAGCCTCTATGCTTTCAGACTGGAACCTAATTAATCATTGGCTGTACAGGGAATTGATTAATTGCTTTGCTGCTCTTTACTCGTATAAATCTTTGATTTAGTGATTACTGCATTTTGATTTATCACTTACTACGCAAGTAATCAATATTTATGATGAATGGATAAATTCAAGCACCACCCATTTTGCAATGCTTTATATATACAATATGATATATAAACCACACATTGCTTTCAGTGTCTATTTCTAATTATCCAGACTGGGAATATGTGTGTTTCCACCCTCAATGATGTCTGGCAGTGTCTTATAATGGTGTAAAATAGGAGCAACCCTGTTATGACCAGCACTGAAGTAGTGACAAAGAAGAATCTGTGTTTAAGAGAGAGAGAGAAAGTATTCAAAGGGGAAAAGAACTTGTGCAATTAAAAATCTAACTGAAGAAAGGGCCTCATATTTTGGCTAGAAACCCTTTTAGGGACAGAGCTTTAACTAGGGTAAACCAGTATAGATCCTGGCCTGATTTTTGTTGCATATCTTTCTTCAAAGTCCTTCAATTCAATGTGAATCTGATCTTGGGGATTATTACACAGGAGTCTGACTGTCTGCAGTCCTTCAGAATTACAAACTAATTGTGGGATAAGAGCTATATATAATTTACTAGCTATGGATTTGTTTTCCTGCTTTCAAAAGACCCTTTACCCTCCCCTGCTCCCTTCCCACTTCCTCAGCAACTGAACATTATTTGGGTGAGAATGGGACCAGAGTGGTGGTGACTCAGTGAAAGTGAACATGGGCACCATGGACCCTGGGAAAAGGGAGAGTGGATCAGTGGGGAAGAGCGCCATTCTGGGGGCTGACATACTTAAAAAACCTTTGGTTTCTAAACACAAGACACAATTGATAATGCTTTTACTCTGATCCCATGAATGATGAGTAGATGTTAGAGTAAATAGAATCTGCCTGGCCCATTGCTGCTTGAAAAAAAATACTGAAGGATCTCATCAGCATGGCCCTCAACCTTCCTTGAAAGCAGCATCTTCTTACTATCTTTGCTATAGAGAACCAATCTCACTAGTCAGTCATTCAGCTGTGAGCCCTGGGCTGAATCCAAGGTCAGCTGAAGCTGATGGAAGGACTCTTACTGCCTTCAAAGGATTTGCAATCCTGATTTTATTTGGGAATTAGGACTGGTGGCATAAAGCACACAGGAAGAAATGCAACCTCTCAGGTCTCCCACAGTGCTCCATATTTAGCTTAAACTATTTTACCAAACAAATCTGATCCCCAGTAAAAGAAGAATGGTTGGTATTTTATATAGGCCTATCAACCACCTGGAATACCTCAGTATAGTTCCCTGGATGTTCACATAACTATGGACAATTAACCTGACACTCACTTGGAAAGATGCAACATTCTTCTAGGGAGGTGTGTTAATGTGAGTCTGTTGCCTCTGTGTTGGTTGTTTAGTTTTGTTGGGATTTTTTTGATTGTTTGTTTTGGTTTTTACCACCTCCCATAGCTGTTTCCATAAAATGAAATGCTCACTGTGAGCAGAAGGGAGAGAGAAGCTCCTTGTCAGCATGTTCAGGCTCAGCTCTCCTGCTCCAAGCAGCCAGTAAGCCCAGCACTCCTCATTATTTATTTTGTTCTGGGGCACTGTCCAAGAATTATCACCAACGTTCCTTGGATACTGATATACATTACATGTGCTTGGAGGAAACCCATTCATCTGTCCCTTGTCTCTCTCCCCCAGAGCCCGGATTTCCTTGATTGTAAAGCAAGATAAAGCTGCTATCTTGACTTTAAAGACTGAGAAGAAATGTGTTGACGCTCTCCCTCTCTCTCTCCAGCATACTATACATCCCCCATGATGGACAATTTTTCTTTCCTCCTCCAGCTTCCTCCATGCTTGTCTAAATGGCTTTTAGCTGAAGTCTTAGGAGCCTCTGTACTTTACAGAATGATGTATTCCCGCCTATTTGCTTTTGGATGGGGAAGGTAGAAGGTCAGTGTCCTGCTGGGTTTATCTCATCTCTCCTGAAGTGAAGCTGATCCCCTACTGAGCAATATTACTCTGGCATGTGCAATGGTCAGGTTACAATTCTGGCAAAACAGTTGGGTTATCCAAGTTTCAGTTGTGTTTATGGTATCTTACAAGCTAGAAGACAAAAGGGCCCTGCTTTCCATTGTGTTATTGCACAATGCATGACAGCCATTGCTGTTGCATGTAGCGTGGAGAGCCCGAAAAATATGCATAGGTGCAATTAAAGGAGAGAAGAAAAGTGGAAACAGAGCTAGAGGAGCTTTTGCAACTGGAAAAAAAAAAAAAACAACATAATAAATCCATGATCTATGCATAGCCCTAGGGCTTTATGACCATGAGCAGGCATGAGGGAATGACTTGAACTTAGCCAAAGCTGTTAATTACCTGGCTGAGATCAAAAGCATAAGTAAGGGAGTATATTTACGATGCACCTTACAGGATATGTTTCAGCTTTCGAGATTTTTTTTTTTTATTAATTGGTTTGATTAAATAGATTTAAAGAGCCTAGGCAGAGGCTCCTAAATCATGCTCTCTATTGATCTAATGAAATACTCAATAAATTTACTAATATGGCTCCTTTGCTTTGTGCAGTCTGAAAGGAAATGCCACTCTAAATGGCGATAACTCAATGTGGAGCCTCAGCAGTGACTCATGGTGAGCAGGGAGGATGCTGGGATAAGGCTCTCTGCAACTTGCAGAAGAGCTGAGAGTTGAATGGAGGTTCCAGTCTCCTGCCCACTCTGCCCCATACCCAGCTTTCCTGCCAGTTTTTCATTGTATTGACCAGCTTCTGTGCCTTCTAGATTTCACTGACATTCACCAGCTTGCTAAAGTGTGTGATTGTTCAATATATGGCTCAGCTGAGACCTCCCCAAGTAGAGCTGTATTTTGGAGGTCTCTGCTTTATAAATACACCACACAATGTGTGGTCTAAATAAAACAAACCCTGCACAGCTCAGGGTAGACCCAGTGTAGAAACTGTATGATGTTTATTCCCTCCTGATGCAATAAATTGAGAAAGACTGGATGGAAAGTTTACAGTTTTTCAATGTTCACTTAGATTAATAAAAATCTAGAGGTTGGGCAAAGACCAGCCCCAGGATAGAAAGCTATTATCATGCAGTCTCTTTTGGATGCAGTTTTGCTGGCTGAGGATGTTACCATCTCCTGCTTTCCCCTTCCAGATCTGGGTGCTTCCCTAAGCAGTATTCAGCTATTTGTATGGAGGACCCCTAGACCTCTTTCTGCCCAAATGAGCTAACTTAGTAAAGGCTTCTTAAACAGCTTCCCCGGGATGCAGTCACTCAGATGATCCAGCTGGCATATCTGCAAGGAGGCAAAGAAGCAGCCTAGAGGTGGTGGCATAGCTGGTGCCTCCCAGAGCCAGCTTCCAGCCCCAGCCACATACAGCACCTCAGCTGTCTTACCTGAATTCTTTAACTGTTTAAACTTTCTTGAGCTAAATAAATTTGTCTCCATTTAGTGTGAGTCTGGGAAATGCTAATGCAAACTGATCAGGTAGAGGTCAAGTCCAAACACACACAGTCTGTCCATACAGAGCTCTGGAAATCTGGAGTTGAATTTTACCAAACGATTGCAGGACTTGCCAGCAGTTTTTGAGCACAGCCATTGTTTCTGGCAAACATCAGCAATTTCATTCATAGGCAGTGTTTGTGTCATGCTGGAATACAGTTTTAATAGTCTGTCTAATATGGGTCTTAATTTTTAATCTTCTCTATATTTCAATTAATAAATTGAAAACAATAGGTTTTGGAACACTGTGACTCAGCGCCAGTGTATGGCATCAGAACTCTCCCCATAAATTAGGGAAGTCTGTTTGGGCTCATCCAGACATCTGTGTGATTTCTCTCTTTTTTACTTATTCTTTTTATTATCTTTCCCCCCCCCCTTTTCTCTCACACTTTTCTCCCTTCCATCCTCTTTTCTGGGATGAAATTGATTTTTAACTATAAACATAAATCCTTGAGAAGAGAGCCCACTGGTGATGTATTTACTAATGGCTTTGAAAATCAGAACCAGAGAGAGGCAGGAAAGGAGGAAGATGGCAAAGACAAATATATTTGGAAACAGCCAGCTGAGGAACAAATTAAAAATGCCCTTTGAGTAAAAACAAAACAAACAAACAAAGAGGCTCCCTTCTGAAGAACATAACCTCAAATCTTTTGTCTGCTTTATTGAATCTGCATCCCCGGATCTTGGGAACTGCTTATGACTTTTGCCTGCTAGAAAATAATCCCTGACATTAAACAAGAGTTGGAGCTTTCTTGGCCTCACAAAGCTCACAGTTTTTTCTCTAAAGGGGTGCAGGTTTGTGCTATGTTGGGATACACCTCTGATTCTGAGAGTGAAAATGAGAAAGGCATTGAGTGTTGGTCACTAGCATAAGCAAGTGGACCCTGGAGAGAGCCAGGGGCTCTTGCAGGACTTGGTCTGACCTCTGATCTTTTCCTGTTTCACCTCCTGTTTATTGCACACCTCCTGGTGTGCAGCACTGGGGGCCAATGCACCTCCCACATTCATACAAAGCTATTTTTCCAGTGACCCTTTGCAGCAGATGTCTCCATATGTTTAGTTTTCTTGCTTTTCTACTTACAATTTTTTTCACCTCCATGAACTACCATGCTGCCATTCCTTTTCAGGTGGTTACATGATGCCCATGCTACTGATGCTCCTTGTTTGCCATCTTCTTTGGTTTTGTCTTATAGAAACATCTATTGTCCTTCTGCATTTTCTCCTGGTAAGGGAACTGTGGCTATTTAGAAGATATACTAAAGACAAAGGGAAAAAACAGTCTTGCTAGCACTGATGCATTCAGCAATGTCTGCAGGTGGTAGGGACTGGGAGCAGGATCAGAGTGATGCCCCCTTCCCCCTTTGTTAAACATGTCCTCATCTGCCTGATGTGCTATGGTACAGCCATTTAATTCCTTTCAACGCAGCTGGCTTATTCCCACCAATACTAGCAGGAGCAGAAGGGACTTTTGTTTCTCCAAGAAATAAAATGAGGAGAACTTCATAAATACACCTGAAAATAATTTCTGAGTTTACAAGGCAATGTGCAGCTTCTCAACACGTGGTCAAATGTTGGCGTTCCTGAAGGTAAACACAATAAAAAGGCATCCAGGAAGGAGCTGGGGAAGTTATCAGATTTCCACATGGAAAAAAAAAAAACAAAACAAAACAACCAACCAAACAACAAAGCAAAATGCACCCTCCCACCCCACCCCAACTCAGTAGGATGCTCTAGCTGTGATCTCAGGGTGTGTGACTGTTGTGTGGATCACCAGGGGATATAACACCTAGGTGGAATGTGGTCCCAAGGAATTCACTGTTTGCCTGTGAAAGGAGCCAAGAGCTGTAATCAACTTATTCAACTGTATTTGCTCCTGCTGTTCGCTAATGAGTGAAGACAAAGCAAACAGCACGCTTTCAACTCCATCAGACTGAGATATTTACCTGTAGCCAGTGAGTCCCTAATCAAAATTAAAGCAAACCAGGCAAAATTAGCTTGTTAGCATTTTTCTCTGTTAGCATGGGAGAAATGTCACTTTTTGCCTGGGGCAGTTTTGGTAGCTTTACCAGGAAGGGAAAAGCTATTATATCAGCTACGTCCCTAAACATTTAGTCTTGGGCATTCAAATGTAGCAAGAGTGATGATGTGACACTTCTCTATTAATTTATGCAGAGAAGGAAGGAGGCTGGGGACAGGACAGACCAGTCCTTAGCTCAAAGCATAACGTAACTGGCAACCAACGAGCGCTTTGGAGTTGTCTTTGATGTACAGATTTCTAACTTTTTTCTAAGAAGGATGACCCTTTGTAGAATAATTTCAAGCCGACTGGAAATAGATTTGTTTCTCTTAGTTATCATTTCTGTGCCCTTTGGGAACAGTCCCCACAGCCTAAAGATGTGATTCTTTTTCTTGTTTGTTGTGACAACCGGCATGCAAGTTAGAGCTATTTTTGTGGACTGCTTTCTCCAAGCCCCCTTTACAGCCAAAAGCAGGAGGTCTGTATTAGTCCTTAGAAAGAGGCCATATCCTGGGGAAGGATGGCAAATTGTTCAGAACCCAAGAACTTGTAAGTCTTTTGTTCAGTTCCCACCTTTGGCACAGGTTCCCAGTATTACCTCAGGCAAGTCCCTTATCCACTTGATACTTGAACTCCCTGGCTGTAACAAGGAGAGCACCAGGCCCTGTCTCAAAGCTAGATATTCAGTGGATGTGCAAATGAGACATGATCCAGTTGTGGAGGCTGGTTAAACAGATGTGACTTATTTGACAAGTTTGCTGAAATTTCTCCTGAATCTGCAAGATCTTTTGAGCTTGCAGGCCAGTGCCTGGAGAAACAGAGAACTTGTAAGTCAGCCTGCTTAAGGTGAACCTGTGGAAAACAAGGTGGACTGGGAAACCCCAGAAATCTGGGTTAAATCAACAAGAAATAGTCTACATGCACAACAGCTCTGGCATTCAGA
This sequence comes from Indicator indicator, assembly GCF_027791375.1. Taxonomy (NCBI): domain Eukaryota; kingdom Metazoa; phylum Chordata; class Aves; order Piciformes; family Indicatoridae; genus Indicator; species Indicator indicator. The sequence goes on from NC_072027.1 coordinate 6,121,046, forward strand.
GTTAAGGTGGAGAAAGTCCCTTCCTGTCTTTAACTCATGAGAAAGGACTTCAACACTGCACACAGTCATCTACTACCAGAATACCGAAGACAACATCTTATTTAGACAGCAGCGAATTGAAATGTTAGCTCTAAGAAAGGGATCTAAAAAGGTGGTGTCAATTCCCAGTGCCTCTGTTCATGATGTCAATGGCACAAGCACAGTAACTTCGTGTGTATGATTCAGATCACCTCCAGTTTGCAAACATGAGAACAATGTCCATGTCTCTGTAAGCAAATACTGCAGAAGTGGTAGTGACCACATTGCTGTTGCTGTAGCTGCACTAAGTGTTACTGGGGCACTTCCAATTCCAGCAAAAACATCCTGGAAATTGGAGAGTTCGTATTTAAGGCAGCTCTTTAAAGTGTTATTGCCTGTCTGCTTAGCTCAGTCTCAACAGTAAATTCTCTCAACAGTAAATTACATAGAAGGTATGGAACAGTGAAAAACCCAGATGAAGGCTCTACTTTTGTGGGGCAGGGAAACTGAGAAACCATTTCTCGTAGTGTGTGAAATCATGCAGCTGAGTTAATCACTGCGTCTGAGCTAATACCAGCCCTGCTGAGACCCCAGACCAACCTGGACAGGGCAGCTGGGATGTTTGTTCTCACTGCCAGGCTGATCCAGTCTAAAGGAGCCCCCATGGGCAGCAGACAACTGAATCTTCCTGTCTCTTGGTGTTGTGCCACTCATAGAGACAGAAGGTCTCTGCCAGATTGCTTTCTTTCAGAATGAAGTCCTGTCTTTGTTGTTTGTCCGAAATGCAACCCTGGAATCAGCACATCCCTACACACTCTCTGTTTAATATATTTTAAATAACACCAGTGATATAAGGCACTTTTGGAATAACATTAACATCTGGGCTGACCCCACCTCCCTACCAAGTTTGAGTCTGATGTTAATTAAAACAGGCAAGTTATAAACCCCAGGAAATGGCAGCTGACCCTTGACTATGAATGTAATGCTGTAATAATATGCAGTAAAAAAGAGGCATCGGCAAACTGCTGCCCGGTTTGTTTCTAGAACGATGCTCGCTCTTTCTCACCGCTGTGCTCCCTCACTCTGAGAAGTGAGACCATTACTTCACCAGCACCTTTTATGGGCTGCTGCTCTCTGTTTTCAGGGTGGCAAGCCTGTGTGCTCTGAGTCACCCACAAGAAAGTTCTCCCGGTGTGATAGGAGAAGCTGCCTCTTGGCAATCTGAAAACGATTTCCTGCTGTATGCGGTCATTGAGGATCCCATGATCATAGAACATAGAATTGTTAGGGTTGGAAGGGACCTCAAGGCTCATCTAGTTCCAACCTTTCTGCCATGGGCAGGGATAACTCGCACTAGATCAGGTTGCTCAGAGCCATGATGCTCTTTGTTCAGACAGGGTTAGTCAGAGCATCCTTGATGTGTAGAAAAATCTGGAGGATTGTTTTTCCCTTTCCACTCTGTATTCCAAACTGGGCATGAATAAGGAGGACGAAGGAGGATGGCTCCAGGATGGATGGATTACAAACCTCACAGCTGAAGGCACGGTGAAGGTTTGCTATGTGTCACCTCCATCCTGGCTCTGCGTGGGAGCAGCAAGAGGCTTCAGTCTTTACTTGCATGTATCCATCACTGTAACTGGTATTCCACTAGTGCAAGGGTGTAGGTGGCAAGCTAACAACTGAGAGCTGGGATGGTGACATGTGGTCAGGGTAGAATTGTAGGAACCCTTCAAATGCATTGCCACATCTCTGACTAGATATTAGATGTGATTTGGAAGTAATTAATGGAATGTTTTTGTTAATGTTGGAAATGTAGTACTGTTGGAACTGGAGTGTTTCCTCTCAAAAATGTTGCTTTTTGTCAAGCTATGAATGAAAAAAATCCCTAAACATAAAAACTCTCCCAAAACCAAACCAAACCCAAAGGGCTCCTTGTCCTGCAAATCCCTCTGAAGAGACCCTGCAGGTTTCAGTTCCTGCGGCACATCGGAACCCAGCCCAGCAGCATTCACAGAGTCCCAGAGAATGTCTCATTGTTTGTAAACAAATTAAACCAACTTTGGAGCAGATATATTTTATCTTCTCTGTGAGCTGAAGGAACCAGGATATGAGCCTACGAAAGGCTGGGTTGTAATGGATACACCCTGTCCCTTCTCTTTTTGAGGCATGGGAAAGGTCAACTTTTGTCCTCTAAAATGTGTCACTGCTATAAATACGACTGCATAATTTATTGCAAATTGTTTAGCAAATTTATTGCAAACTATTAATAAACCTCCTTGAAACAGCACAATGAGTGTGTGCAATAAACAAGGAAAATATTTTCTTGATTCAAACCACATTGGATGATGTTAAATTAATGTTGAATAGATACATTTTGAAGGCCTAGAGGGATGAGTGGAGCCAGCGACCGGATGTTGCACCGCTTGCCCAGAGCACACATGTCAGAAAACGTCGGGGAAGTGACCAAACCTTTTTGTCAATGGCTTAAAGCTGAGATAAGCCCTGAGTGTTTAAATTGGCAATTCTAATAGCTACCTGAATCCAATTCAATTCACAGCAGCTTGGCTTGTAAGGCAATCGGTGATACAGTGTTAATGCCAACTAATCTGATAAAAATTGACACAATGACAACGTTGGGCCATTAGTTACCAGCAGTTTTTATGTCTGTGTAAATCCATCGTGTTTTACAAGGTACAGGGGATTCTGGGAATCTTTTTCTTTTTCTTTTTTCTTTTTCTTTTTTTTTCTTTTTCCTTTTTTTCTTTTTCTTTTGTTTTAATTTTCAGAACCATGGGAATAAAGTGGTTTTGCTGGTGAAGCCAACTCATCCTCTGGCTGAGCCTGCCGCCTCCGAGCGTGAGAGTGTTAAAATGGCAAAATTCATCACAACTAATTTCTATTTGCCGTCTATTAGGCTACATTGTTTTGTCCTCAACGTCAGGTTAAATAATGAACCTCTTGGAATAGAGTAAATTAACCTCCACTTTATGTTCATGTCATTGTCAAATGGAAACATCACTTGAACAAATGAAAAAGATTCATTAGTAAAGCTAATGCATAGCCTCCACTCCAGTAAAAGATAAGAGCGATTGAGGCCTTGTCATAATGCAGTGTCGAACCACTGGCTTGTTATTTATGATGCCTGCCATAATCTTTGGAGATTATTTTCAGCAATGGTAATTAGCACACAATGCATCAGGAACAATTATGGAACAATGTCTTAGCTTGACAGGTATGCCACCCTGCTGCAGGCGAGCTATGATCCATGAGAAATTCAATCAAATCTGCATGCTGTAGGGAATTTATTAATATTTCTCCTTCTGAGGCAGTTTGAAAGGTAGCTATGCTTGGCTGGTCACCCAAAAAATACTTAGCAGCCTGATATGAGTGTGCTCCTTGTTAACACACACCTATCTGCACAGAGCCTTCCTATGCACTTATTGCTGGTTAAAATAATATCTGTGAGCTTGCTGTTTACTGTGGTGAAGAGAAAATTGCTACCTCTCCTAGCTGGCCACGGGGCCTCGTTCAGGGTAGGTCATTGGTAAAGGAGCTCTGTAACGAAGTGGCAAATTCCTGTACTGACACAAATCCTGTAATTCTGGAAGCAGCGGGACTGTGCTGATTTACAACTCCTTACATCTCTGCTTAGGAATCAAAGTGTCCCTGATGAAGGCAATTTTCCACTGAGTCGCACAAATGCGACAGTGTGGCACTTTCTTGTTTCAGGCATCCACACAACCCTCTGTGAAGCCTCTCCAAAGAGATCTGGAGCGCCAACAGCACACAGAGGAGAAATGTTGTTGTATGTGGATGGCAAGTGTGGGACAGTTTTAAAGCTGGGCACTAAAGTAAATGGACTTCCTTGGAGCAATGGTAGTTGTTGGGCTCCCCGGGTGGGATCAGGGTAGAGCAAGAGGAGGCTCTCATTTTTGTTGCCCTGTTTGAACTGCAAAGTAGTCTCTTGTCACAACAACCACCAAAAAAAACCCAAACAATTGCAAAGTGACTAAATGCAGCCTCCATCCCAGGGTGCAGGAACCCAGCACCCCATGGTGGACCTGTGGGAGTTAGCAGCCCCTTCAGAGAGTTATGAGAGAGAAATGGAAACAGGGATGTGCCCTCAGCGGAGCTGAATTTATAAACTATCTTGGGACAGTCTTCCCACTGGCAGCTCACATGATTCAGAGCAGTATCTCATTTTGCTGGGCATTGGAAGGATCATCTCTTTTCCCAGGCTATCTGGGCCAGCTTAAAGCTTCATAAAAGCCAGGCAGTAGCAGGAGGCCTGAATGCTTGAAGAAAGAAAGGTAGAGGCTAATTTCCTATGGGTTTGAGGAAGATAGAACCCCAAATACATTTAGGAGTGTTGGCATAACCACCAGGAACAGCAGAAAGTCTTGAACAAGAGACTCAAAGATTACTCTCCAACACTTTCTTTCCTACATATAACAATTTGTTCAGGCTTTTGTCCATGAAGGGGAGTCCAAAGAAGGCTGCAACTCCTCTTTGCCCTGCTTGTGGTGGTAAGCAGAGCTTGGGATAACAAGTGTCTTGCCTTGCATATCTCCTCAGCCCCTGCCAACAACTGCCTGCATTCAGCCTCATGCCCTGTTCAACAAAAAGAAATTCATTGCTTGCAGAGGGTGGGGAGGACTTCTTCAGCCCTATAGATAAAGGATGTCTTTATCTGACCACATGGATGGTCAAAGCCTGACCTCAAGGAAATCAGGAGTAATACATTGGCTTCAGCAGAGCAATTCACACCCACATCCCTCCAGCCTGGCCCAGTCTGGAAGGTATAATAGGAATATTAGAGCTGATCTTCTCAGTTTGTGTTCTCTTGGCTCATTGGGAAGGACTAAGTCTCTGCTGGGCAGTTCCCCAGAGACAAAAGCAGCTTCCAGTAAACAGAGCTTCCCACTTTTGATGCTGGCTTGAGTCTGAGTAACAAGTAAGATGGCCTCTGGTTTACCTCCTTGCCTGACTACAGATGAACTGTGAAAGATGGACAATAGCCTCTTCCCAGTCCTTGCCCAAATATCATTCACAGAGGGAGCCCTTGTCATTGTGGTATGCAAGCACTTTCCAGTGTGACACATGCAGAGATCATTTCTAACCTGTAAGTCCCAGCAGATGGTGGGTGGCAGATGGAGGATGGTGGGCACAGTCACTGCGAGTACAACTTTGCAAGGATAAGTTGCTTGAAAAGTCCTGCTTAAGCAAGACAGGACTCAGTTCTGTACCTGCAGCTTTTTGCTGCAGCTTGCAAATTCCTGAGAGCCAGGAGCAGCCATCTGCAGTAGCTGTTAGTCTCTGTATCTCCAGGTAACTCCAGCTGATCTGCCATGAACAATTTTTTCCATAGAGTTGTAGAGAATTGCTGCCATGTGGATGCTCATCCTGACATGTGCCTGGCCAGCACAGAGCTAAAGTGAACACGTGGCACATGTGGTGGTTGTAGCCACCCCTCGCAGTGTAGATGTAGCCTCTGTGGCTGCAGCTGTTTTTAGTACCTGCTGAATAATCCTTCTGGTATTGAGACAACCTCACAGGCATCATTTTTTTCCCCCAGTAGTGACATAAGGACCTTCGAGCCAGCTTCCAGACCAGCCCAGGAGCGCACAGCAGAAGTGTGGAGCCAAGCTAAGGTGAAGAGATGCACAAATCATGTACCAGTCTTTGGAAATACATCTGGTTTCAGGCTTTATTAAAAAAAATAACACCAGAAAGTCAGTGAGGACCTTGACCAGATCTTATAAGACTTTGGCTTCATGTTTTGTGGGTATGCAGATTGAAATAACTTCCTGATAAATATTGTTTCACGTCATCTTTGGTTACTAATAAATTGGAGGATGCTTCATCATCCTTGTTAACTATTAATATATCAGTCTGCTTCTTTCTACATGCAGAATTGGAAGTTCTAGCAGCATGTTTCTGCTCATTCTGTATCATTATTAATGATTTATCATTGCCATCCTTTAATAGGCTTATATTATTAGGATTTCTTTTGTTCTTAATAATGCTTAAAGATCATTAAGAAAGAGAATCCACATTCACATGTCAGTGGGTGAAGAGACACTCTTAGAATAGGGGGACAGTTCTGGGTGGGTAGGGTGCATTTAGAGGCACCAACCATTTACTAAAATAATCAGTCAGAAAGAAATTGTTGCTTTTTGTTTATTTTAACATTATTTTCCATGGGGACTGCTGCTAGAAGCTGAAAGCCATGTCTAAGTTGTGTTTTGGTTAGGTTTTGTTTTTTTCCCTAATGCAAACATTGTTTGGTATTTCTGTTGCACACAAGCTCTTTCCTTCCTCTTGTTTGCTATTTAAATGTATGGGTGGCTTGTGATTAGGAGCAGGTGGAGGGGGAGATCAGGACAGAGTGATTTTAAGTCACTCCTCTTTTGTGCCACCATCTGTTCCTGGGCTGGAGTGAAACTGAATGCACAAAAAACTGATCAGCACCATAACTTTTCCAAAGAAAATGAGGATGATCAGGAGAATCCCAAGGGACACAGGCCTGATGGGAGAGGTCACACCCTCCTCCTCTATACCCTGACAGATTGCTGCGCTGCTTTTCTGCTTCCAACAGACCAGCCGCCATTTATTAATTATGGGGTTTGCTGCTGCTGAACCTAAAAATCAGGACCCCCCTGCGCTGGGTGCTGTACTAACACTGAACTCAGCAGCAGTCACTGGACCCAAAGACCTTACAGTTTGTATGTAAGAATAAAGAAAACAGATGGACACCACAAACCGACTGCAGGAGCATGAAGTAACCATGAGACAATTATGATCCGTTAAGCTATTCAGGTCAGGAAATGCACTGCAATACTATCCTCCATTGAAACACTAGAAGGATGCTAAATGGGCAGAGGGCAGAGTGTAATGATTAGATTTGGGACAATGGATCGAACATTCTATTGCAGAGATTGCCACAGGATTTTTAATGACCAGTTGTGATCATGGCTTGCGTTTTGCATACTACCCGAGGGAATCGTCTCTCCAGTTGCTTTGTGCCTTCTTGGTGTGCGCCTCGTAAAGGCCTCGCAGGGCTGGTATCTAACATTAATTTTGATTAGATATTCTGCAATAATGAAGCAGCAATCAGTGCTAGCTGATCACTGCAGCTCCTGCATCCCAGAAGTTGAGAAAACAGCATTTGGTTGCTGTGGTCATCTCTGGAAAAAACAAATGCCTGCAGCACCACATGCCTAAAGGTACTGAAAGTTGTTTGGAAATAGGGCTCAGGATGTTCCAAGAACATCTGCTCAGCATAGAATCATAGAATCATAGAATCATAGAATCATAGAATCATAGAATCATAGAATCATAGAATCATAAAATCATAGAATCAGTCAGGGTTGGAAGGGACCACAAGGATCATCCAGTTCCAACCCCCCTGCCATGGCCAGGGACACCTCACACTAGATCAGGCTGGCCAGAGCCTCATCCAGCCTGGCCTTAAACACCTCCAGGGATGGGGCCTCAACCACCTCCCTGGACAACCCATTCCAGGCTCTCACCACTCTCATGGTGAAGAACTTCTTCCTCACGTCCGGTCTGAATCTCACCACTTCCAGCTTTATTCCATTCCCCCTAGTCCTATCACTACCTGATATCCTAAAAAGTCCCTCCCCAGCTTTCTTGTAGGCCCTCTTCAGATACTGGAAGGCTACAATATCTGTGAGTCAGCTCGGGGGAGGGACCTTTAGAGGCACTGAAAAATACCTAGCTGAGCTTCTGCAGAGATGGTGCTGTGGACATGGCACCTGGCAGCAGGAAGCCTAGTGCTTATTCCCACCCCTAATTTAAAGCAGTAACTATTTGTCTTGGACAGAGCCTAAAAGGAGTGCAGAACATAAACAACTAGCCCAGAAGCTGGTGATAAGTGTGGTTTGTGCAGATGCTGTTGCTGTGCTCAGGGACACCCTAAGCCCTTTGTGCAGCTCACTCGCCTTCTGGCAGCAGCTGTCTGCTCAGTGCAGGGCAACAGTGGTGCCCAGCAGAGAAACATGGGCATTCGTGAGGGACTGAACGCAGTACCAACCTATGAAGCTCATGAGTGCTTTCTACCTCTGTCCACCTCAAGGGAGGCTGAGGTCCTTCGTAAGTAGACTTCTCTGAAGGTGATGCTGGCCTGAGATCATCAGTGATGCCTGATACAAACATCCAGTGAATAAGGACTGGAGCAACTGCCTGACAAGAAAAGAGCTGAGAAAGCTGTGTCTGTTTAGCCTGGAGGAGACTGAGGGGGGATCTCATTAATGCTTATAAATGTCTAAAGGGTGAGTGTCAGGAGGATGGAGCCAGACTCTTCACTGTGGTGCCCAGTGACAGGACAAGGGGCAGTGGACACAAACTGGAACACAGGTGGTTCCACATAACCATAAGGAAAAAATCTCCACTTTGAGGGTGGCAGAGCACTGGAACAGGCTGTCCAGAGGGGCTATGGAGGCATTCAAAACCCACCTGGACATGTTCCTGTGTGATTTACTGTAGGTGAACCTGCTCCAGCAGGAAGGTTGGACTAGGTGATCTTCAGAGGTCTCTTCCAACCCCCTACCATTCTGTGATTCTGTGATGATGTTATGAAGTCCCTTAGAGACTTTGAATAGTTCATTAGCCAGAGCAAAGCACCTGCCTGTTGCTGAAGGAGCCTGTCCACACTGCGGGGTTCACTGTACTTGTACTCACCTTCTATGAATGTTTGGCTTGGCTCCAACCTATTGTAGCCCTCCAGAGTTTTACATGTTTCAATCAAGTATTCAGTGCTCTTTAGACTCCATGTTGGTCCATACAGCCAAACCCTGACAAAAACCATCTAATGCTTTTTACAAGTGTTTTCTTTTTAACGATTCTGGCCAGAGATGCCGAGTTGAAGAACCAAACTAATTTCGTGTGCTTCTCCAACACCCCATTATGACATTTATGACATATTTTTCTGTTTAGAAGGATGATTTCTTCCAGATGCCAGCACATCTAAAACTACCTAATGAGATTTCCACAGATGTAGAGCTTAAAACCATCTACGGTATTTTTATTTTTCTAAGCGATGATGCTTTCCAACTGAAACATTTCCCGTACAAAGCACAAGAAGCAGTTGAATGTGTATCAGATTCATAGACAGAAGAACTTGTTCACTGGAAGGCAGATATTGTGACTGACTCTCAGCTTTGCTGCCACTTGATTTGAAATTAATTTTAGTTTCCTTGGTGCTGGTCAAGATTTAAAGACCAAACTTCAGAGCCAGAGTTCGAGGCGGACAGGGAGCACTTCAGAGGCCCTGCAGCTCTTCCCTGCATATAGTATCTTGCCTTGCACATTGCAAAGGAGATACTATTTGCCATGTTTTACACTGTGAAAAGATGGGAACAGCAAGATGACATGACCAGTGGGTAAATCTCCCTCTTTTCACCATGGGTGGGAGAAGCTTCTGTTTCCTTGCTGTTTCCTTGTTACTTTCCCTGTCTTGTATTTTTGCCCTTTGGTGGAGAGTGATGATGAGTGGTTTGTACAGGGTGGACTCTTGTTCCTGCTCTTCTTCCTTTCCCTAGCCTAGAGTTACCCAGGCTACTGTTACAGCACCAGACAAGGTACTATGCAAGGTGATTTAGGGTCTCCAGAAGAAGCTGGAAGAAGCAGTGTGGTGGTTGGTTATGTGATCTGAGCCTCAGCAAAAGCAGGATGTTTACATTGCTGCTGGATGGTCATTTTCACTTTTGTTCTTCACACTTTTCTTTCCTAATGCAGCTGATGAAACCCATACTTTGCTCAGGATGAGGAAAAGCATCTGAAGCCTTGAGAGCCATCCCCCTAGTGAATATGGAATAATACAAGAGAAGGGTTCTGTGTTGTTCTGACGCCAGCACTGGGATTACTGGTGTGGGTGTGATACCCAGGATGTGGAGACATGAGAAAACTGTTTAACCATGTATTGAGTGGGTGTAAGTCTTACTATCTACTGCTTCCCCACAGTTCTTCTGCTTTCACACGGAACAATTATGATATTCTTTCAATGAAGAATGACCCCTATTACTCTTAAAATAAATTGCAGCATTGTCTGGAAATATTTAAGCTGAATGTCTCTCACTCTTGTAAGAGCAGAACACCCACAACCAAGGAAGGGCCGTTCCAGCTCTGAACTCAGCCTTGCAGATGTCTGTCACCTGTTTCTAAGGAAATGTGCAAGTGTTTGGGAACGAGCTGGGCTTCGTTGTTATTGTGGGAATCTGAAACCACTCTGAACTTTGCCCTTCTATCCCCTTTCCAAATTTCTTTTTTTTACAGAAGAGAAATTGCTAGGCTCATACTTCACTAACTGGTTTGCATTAAGGGCTGTATTCTGCAAAATGCCAAGTGCTCTTCACTCTTGCCCAAGTTTCTCAGGACCTTGTGAGAGCTGAAGCATAAGATTAAAATTTGGAGCATAAGCTAGAAAATCAAACCCCAGTTCAAGCTAACTGATCTCTTGAGACAACACCCCTACTCCTGGCTGGGGAGAGATACCTTTCAGTGTGACACATGGTGTTAATACACAGGAACAGGCTGTACCTGCCACAGTTATTCCATTTGTGGGGCTCACATCTCTTGCCCTGCTAGGCACTGTGCTTGGCAGGAAAGCAGTGAGTAGTGTGTCTTCTACGTGCTGGTGGAGGCTGCTAAACAAAAAGCTATTGAGCTCTCATGGAGGAAGGCAGAAGATGGATAGCTGCAGAACAGGATGGGGAACCTCATGGTTTGGATCTGGCCCCTATCTTCTTTCTGAGCAGCCCACAGTTAAGTTACTCCCTTTCTGCCTTTTACCTACTGCATGCAACTCTTCACCATACTCAGTCCTCCTGTTCTTTCACCCCATCAGCATGCCAGGTCACTGTGCTTCTCAGGAATACGAATAAGAGAAAGCCTTAGCAAGTGGAAAACATGATATGATGCTTCCCAAACTTGTGGCACTGTTATGTAGGAGTCTGTCCTTCTCAGCCACAGCACAATCATGTTTTGGAGAAGCCACTTTCCAGGCACCAGATGGTGTGGGCAGAGCTCAACTTACTCCACTTCTCCATGGGAAACAAACACACTGAGAAGCTGGATGTTGTTTCACAGGAGAGATGCCCCACATCTGGTACAACCTCATGGACACCAGATTTAATAAATTAAGAGCAAGATCAAGACAATCATCCAAATGCTGTATTGGGTGGGACTGCCAGCTGAGATCATTTTGGATCCAGAAGCAGGTTCATGTCCCAGCTAACAAAAGAGGTATGGGTTTGCAGCTTGACTATCTGCCTACTGCTCACTTAGTGGAATGTTTAGATGTTAGAAACCATCTTGAAGGAGGTGTGAATATTGTGCACCTTTGCATTTTGTGTAATAAAATGGTTCCTGGTCAGCTACCCTGTCAGTTAAGAATTGTACATCCACTACTTTGCATGATTAATCAGATGTCAGGATGTGTGTGCTCTCCCAGCATATCATCCCATGGCAGGCAGCAGTGTGTGTACAAATGTAGAGAGAAAAAAAAGAAAAGGCAAAAAAAAGCAATAATAGGAAAAAGAATTATTTTTATGCGTACTTGTCTTAAGACATATTTTTCCATTCAGTAATTTGAAAAAAAAAAAAAGTAACCATCTGGAAAAAATCATATTATGGACAAGGCGTGTCATGACATTTACAGCAAATATTTTTGCTGCTAGTATCAAAACCAGCTCTTTGCTCTATCAAGGGCTGAATATTCACATACATATAAATGTTCAGTAAATAAAAGGGCCTCTGTAGAACCTCAGTGCTGGGTGATCCTGCTTTCCCAGCATTCACATTCTCTTTTGTTTGTATTTTTTTTTTCCAAATCATGTTTTTTGCATCTCAGATGTAAGTGCCTGTAGCTCCTTTCTCTTTGCCCTTTGGTCTCGGGAGAATGACAATAAACAGCACTACTGTGGAAGAAGTCCTGATGTAAGTAAAGGTATCAAGAGGTTATAAGGTCATGAGCATAAATGAGGGAAAGTTTCTAAAGAAATCACTAAGATGATTTATAATCATGGGCAACCTACTTCAGCCAGAAGAAGAAATGAAATGTGTGCATTATGCACCAGTTTTTGAGAGGGAGCAGAAAAAGAAACCAAACAGCTCCTGTCATCTTCTAGACTGGTTGGAACCTCCTAACCACGTTGTTGGTCCCTGCAAGCTGCCCTCTGGCAGCAGTGCTTGGGGCTGACTGACAACTCCCCTTTCTCTAGCACTTCTGCTGAGGTCAAAGAGCCTTTGTTCAGGCTTAACCCTCTCTTTGGGTCTGGAGGCTAATGTATGGTTTACATGAGGTGTAAACCTTGCACAGGGTCTCTTCACATGGACAGGTTGTATGCCCAGCTCCCACTTTGGGTTGTCTGCAGCCTCTACATATCACAGACGCTTTCTCTATTGATGTGTCTGGAGCACATTCCCAGGATGCTGCAGTGTCAAGTATCCCTAAAATTCTTATCTGCAGCCCTCTCCAAAGTGGCAGCTCTGAGGGTACCATTTCAGCAGGGAACATGCCCTGCAAGGGTGACTGGAAGTGAGATGTCAGCATCTACGTCGGGGTGGCAGAAAGAAGGAAATGATGGCTTAGGCTTACAAAACAGGGACAGGAGCAGTGGTGACACTGACAACCATATGTTCCCAGGGTGTGGGTGTTTGGATGCAGAAGTTTCCCTGAGGCTAACCTCTGCCTGTCGAGAGGTTATGGGCTGTAACATGCACTGCCACTTGTAATGTCTAATTATCATATGTACTACAAACTCATACGCATTACAGGCTTTGAATGTCCCTCTGAAAATATGATTTAAATTAAATAAAACTATAGCAACTGTCAACTATCTAAAAAGTTCTAGAAATTCTCCCTTTGTTTTGCACAAATTTTGAACTACTGCTTTTTACTATTTCACATAAAACAGGTAATTTGCAAGTGCTATGGTTAATTTTAAACATACTTGTCTTTTAGCATCTTACAAGCACTGTCTCCTTAGGTGCCACCACAAAACATGGAGGTAGCAGACCAGCAGCTCTTCTGTTTAGCCCTGGCTTAGAATCCTTGAGGATGTCAAAATTTCCTTGAAATGATAACTTGGTAATTCTTAATTGCAGTGTGTTACTGCTTTGACATAAAGGAACAATGATTCTTTCTCTGGGAGGGGGGCCAGTGGAAATTAATCTTCTTAATAAAAGTCAATATCCACCAAATCTGAAATCAGATGGTGCAACTATTGCAATTCAACTTGCTCATTAACAGGCCTGACCAATCTGTTCCATGTGCTCCCTGTTGTTAAGTTGTCTCCATAAACAAACTGATTAATTGATTTTTTTTTCTCTCCCAAGGCATTATGATGTATAAGCAGGTCAGGCAGCTATGATTTCATTTTGCTCATCTACTCAGCACTGGCTTTGTAAATCAGTTTGGAATCCTGTTTCTTCAAGATCAGTAGTGTCACTTGCAAGCTCAGACAGAGAAGAGGATCCATGGAGAAATTTCAGTTCTCTGGGAAGACGGGAAGAGTGGGACTGGGTTTCAGTGTGGGATTGGAAACCATCTACCCTGTCCCTGAATTTGGAGCACTTGGATCAGAACCTGTTCTTCTCGCTTCAGGCCTAGGTTGAAATGGGAAAGAATGAAGGAATAAAAGTACTTTTCTAATTTGTTTTTTTCTTCCAGCTGTTTCTGAGTGATATCTTGACTGAAAATCTGTTTGACTAAGCTAATACTAACCTGCTTCTGTGATGTGAGGCCAGATTCTAGTGAGACCAAAGTTTGGGGTTTTAGAGATGTCACATATGGTCCTGGGCTTCAGTTTGTTATTAAATTTGTGTTTAATCTCACCCATACAGAAGGGTTGCCTTTGCAGATAGTCCTGGTGACCCTATTGCTGGGCATGCTTAAAAGCTGGGTCTGTTTGGCTCAGCGTGTATCTGCTTGAGAATTCACCACAGTACTTTTTGAAACTGCTCCTGATGCCAGGCAGAAAGGCAGCCAAAGCCTGTTGCTATTTCAAAGCGAGAAAACAGGAATATTCTCACTGCACATGAAATTATTTATTTATTTTAAAAAATATGTATGAAAAAAACATAGGCAGAAGAGAAAATGTGGAGTCTTCCCTGGGTGAGCAGTTAGAAAGGAGACACCAAGGGGCAGGTCTAGGAGCAAGCATAGCCACAAGGGAAAAAAGAACCACAGCTGCCTGCTATTGCTAATGATGCAGAATGATGCCAAATCGTTGCAGGTGACCCATTTTATACCTTCCTTAAACCAGACTTTCTGCCATTCTACCCTTCATGATGGGCTGCTTGGAGAGGTAAGACAAGCATCTTGCTGAACAGCTTCAGAGACTTGTTACCATTAGCAGAATGTTTAACTCCTCAGGAAGTTTTTCTGGACTGCTATTTATTTACTGGCTTAATGAGTCAGAGCTGTATTGAATTAATCCCCAGTCTTAAAGCTGAGTGGGAAGTAGCTATGTTCAAGGACTAGTTACTGCAGGACCAGTGCAAATGGCAATTGCTACTGTGAGAGTGAGTGCTGGTGTGTGGCTTGGTGGGTTATTAATGGGAAAACAGGTTAACAGAAATGGATGCTGGTTGAGGAGAGTGAAAAGATGGACTTGTGTCTATGAGATGCTCAAGTAAAGAGATCAAGGACAAAATGTTTTGGGCCAAAATTTTGAACTCTTTCGATTGCAGGAAGATACATTTCTTGAATCTAGCAACACACAATAAAATGAGTATCCATTCAGAGGGTATTCTGGGTTAAACCCTGCAATTTCAAAATAATAATAGCTTACATACTGGCACTTCAGATACTTGTCTCCTTTTTATCCCTTTATGCCCCATTCAAGTGAAGCCAGAGAATGCAGCAACATCCGTATTTCTCCAGAATGGATCCCCATATATCTCCCTCAGTTTTACTTCTCCCTAAAAGCTAAAGCTGTGGGATTTGTGCTTTGTTTCTTTGTTTGTTTGTTTTACCATTCTTCAAATGTACTCAAATTGGAAAGCAGTAGAAATAAAACTGGAAAATAAGATAGTCAAATTGGAGGGCAGAAATTGGTGACTATCAGCAATTCTGTCACACTCAATGGCAAAGCCTAATGTATACAAAAAGAAGAAGAAAAAAGCTTAAAAAAATGACATGAAATATTTCAAAGTGAAAAATTTTGGGAGGAAAAACTAAGGGTTTTTTTTAATTATTATTCTTCTTCTATTTGTTTAAATTGGTTCTAGTCCTACCAAGTTAGCTTAGAAGCAGAAGTGTTAGAGTCAAGAAGTTCAACATGTAGCCTTTTGAGCAGCAAACTGAATTTCCAGAAGGATTTAATGATCTTTGGTAAAGAAAGATTGATGCTATTTGGGAGTCAAGTTTTGGACTAGGCTTGGAATTTAAGGCTGAACTCTTGCAAACTTTGGTGCTGTAGATTTTGGCTGCACAGCAGCAAACATTTTGTTCCATTATCTCAGCTTACAAAAGCATCATGAAAGGAGTTGTTCGAATAAGCTGTTGGTCCTTTGCCCATTTTAGGCCAGGTGCAAAACCAAAGCACCAGTGGCTAGTTCAGACCTTGTGATCCAAACCTGAATTTATCCCAAAAGTCAGGAGTGTTAATCTTCAAGATTTTGGCTCTTACCTATCTCCAGTCAAAATATATTTTGCATGACTTCATCACTTAGATAAGAAATGGAAGCAGTTGTTTGTTTCTTTCATTATTCTCAAAGTAATGAAAAGTTAGTTCTTTCCATAGCTGAAACAATATTCTGAAGCAGAATTTTTCTTATTCCTACCAAGGGTTTTGTTACTGATCCTAACAACATTATTATGCCTGTCTTCAAAGTGATTCAAGGTAGTAATACATTTTCTCCATACATTTGGGGTCTCACCAAACATTAACTGAATACCTCACCTAAAAGCCAAGACAGACTAAAGCTTGTGTGCTATAGCAGACATTAGTATTATATTGGCTTTAAATGCAGGCAATCTAGGGCATGACATTGCCAAGGGATACACACTGCTCTCTGCATCCTTGCAACCAGCCAAAGACAGGTGTGCTACCTGGAACCAGTGCTGCTCTTGCCCTTAGCAGGACCGTGCTGGTGATCTCAGAGCTGGTCTGGATCCCACCAGCTGAGACAGTCCTGGGGTTTACTGTATTTCATAGAGCAAACAGGACTCCAGAGCAGAATGCAACTGAAGAGTGACAGATCCATGTATATTCAAGAGCAGGAAAAGATCTTCCTGCTTCTACCCTTTCTTTCCCAGGCAAGCAAGATTAGTTTATCTACAGGACATGGCTTGCACCTCCTGCCATGTGAGGTGGCCATGGACTTCCCCTGGTACTTGCTAATTATTTGTCTGTTTCTCTTCTCTTGCCACTTTGACCCTTATATACATTTTTGACTGTACTAGAAATTTCTTTCATGTATCAAAGCAAAGAGCCTTAAAAGATCCCTTCAAATGCCAGAACCTCAGAAACAGTGGAGAAATGTAGTGTGACATTCAAGGTTTGGGCACATTTTTCCTTTGACTGCTTCTTTTAATCTCTAGAGGAAAGAGAAACCTTTCAATATGGGTCTTTTTGGGTGTTCATTTTCTTTTCAGAGGTAAATCTGCCATCCTCAGGAGTGTTTGACCTCTACCCCTCAAAAATTATGACAGGCAAACCCACCCATCATCGTTAATCCTAAACTTTGATTAGTGCATCCACAAAAACAACCTTTACTTCTACCACTGTTTGATATGCTGGATGTATGTCAGAAAGACAGGGGCCATCCATATCTTGTCTTACATTGAGAAGAGTTATCCAGAAATGTACTTTCATTACTGTGACAGTCATGTCAAAAAGAATCGATTTATTGTCAGCGCATCTAACCTGACCATGTTAATGGACTCTTCAGGCGTCTTCTCCTCATTTGTTTCCTACATGCCTATCAAAGAGACAAAGCAAGATGGTTACCAAGCTCTAGGGAGTGGTGTGTGTATGTGTTAAGAGAGGCCCTGACTGCTTCTTGGGCTGCCTATAATGAAGTGAGATGGGGGTGTGGGAGAGGAATTGGGAAGAGTTTTCTCCAACCCTATGACAGAGCTGAACTTCAGCTGCCTCTGCTGCTCTATGTTCAAACTTTAACAGTCCTTCTGGGGATTAGTTAACAGTGAGGTTGGTTACTACATGGGTTAGCAATATCTGTAAAGGATTTACCTGTGTTTCACCTCTGTGTGTTTACTTGTGGCTCTGATGCAGCTAAGGACTTGAGCTGGTGGTGCTTGGCACTGCTGTGAAGGATAGACGTCCTCTGGAGCTGTCAGAAGGTGAATGTTTGATATTGGGCAGAAGTGTTTTCTATGCTGTGTCTTTGCCAAGTCAGTCACTGGGAAACCTATTCTGAGAAAGACTCTGCATTCCTGTTATGAATGAACTCTCCTTTTGCCAAAGTATGACTGGCTGTCTGGTGCTAATCAGTGGTAACAGGATGACCTTTGCAAGTGAATAGAGCAAAAGGCAATTTGTCTTATAGAACTTGTACAACTGTTTTGTTTAATGAAACAACATGATTATAATCTTCCCACAAAGGCACATAAACAATTAGAGTAAATCTCCCTCACATGTTGCTAGGTGTTTACATAACTCATCCTTCTCTCTTATCAAACGATGTGTACAATGCACTCCTGACTCTGGCAGAACTTGGATCGTGTAAGCTTAATCAAACCTGATAAATAAATGTGTTTCCTATAATGCTGGAGCAGTATCAACAGAAGCCAGCACACAATTATTTATGCACTCAGGCTCTGTTTTAAAAAAAGGCTTCCAGCCACCAGTGTGCTGTATTTAAACAACCTGGGGGAATGCAGAAATTCATGCCATTACTAGGGGCATAGATTCTACTCTCTTGGTGTCTGTTATATTCTTCTCTTGCTTCAAACTGTCAGTTAGGGTTTTGAGTTTGTTATCTGAAAGATGATCAAGAGGGCCAGGCTTCTATTTATTGCTTTTTTATTTCAAATTAATGCTATCATGACATTATTTGTTTACAAGCATTTACTAAGCCTACACCAAAGAAGGCATGTGAAGATTTCTGCTGCCTGCCTTGACACTGTCCTGCTGTGTCTTGTCTTGGTTGATTCAAATGTCATTTCACAAGGACTGTACTGAATGCTTGAACTGCTCATACAACCCTAAGGTCTGAGTCTTAAAAGTTTTCTTTTCTCTCTTTTTAAATTTTTTTTCCCCTCTCTCCTACTTTATGTGGGAAAACTACAGAACCTACTTTCAGTGCACAGGAAAATCTGTGTTAATGTGCCAACATCAAGTGAATTCCACGAGTCTTCTATTCATTAAACTCCCAGTTCCTCTGCATATAATTTATGTCAGTTCAGTTATGTTCCTCCAGGGTGTGCTACTAAAAGAAAAAAGAAATACATATTTAGCCAAAAAGAGGTGTTTTTGGCTCCAGAAATCAACTTGCACCTACTGACAAAGGAAAAACAGACATGTTTTGCCAAAAAAACAAATAACCAGACCTATTATTTTAAAGCCTGCAGTTAGAAAGTATAACATTTACATTGTTCTTTAGTGATTCTCTTTCCTAACACATATGCAAACCAACCAAACACAAGCCCTCTTTATTTCTCTCCATGATCAGCCTTGTACATACATGACCCTGCTCATGTATTTAATAGTGTCTTTATGCTTGTAGAGGACTGTTCAGTGATGAATCTGACCCAGACCCTGGATCCAAATACAGCACTGCAGCTGGGAGCGATTAACTTTGCACCCAGGTTTCGACTTGGGCTCTTGGATAGTGAAGCTGACTATTGGATAGTGTGAGACAGACCGAGTCCAAAACTCTTAGCCAAATACAGTAATGTTAAAAACAAAGGGCTAAATTACTTCTGCTCATGGAAAAGTACTTCTATGGTGAACAAAACTTTGAGATTCCTATTCCCTTTCTCTGGCCCTCTCCCCAAAATCACCTGGATCCTCCTGGGTTTCCTTGAAGCCTCAGGTTTCAGGGTTGGGGACACCCTTTGAGGCTGATTTGCTAGGAAGTATCAGGTTGCAAAGTGCTCTTTGTTAGACTCTCTAAATTAAACACATTGTCTTCCTCTGGCAGACCTTGGACCCAGCACTGTACGAGACACCCTGTGGCCTGGAGATGCAGGAGCTGGTGTATGTGTAGGGAGAGGGACTGTCTGCTGGTCTGCCTTGAGACGGGGGGCAAGCAGATGTGCTGTGAGAATACCTGAATTTGACTTCTGAGGTCTTGGCTAAATCCATGTTACTTCCCTCCTTAAATTCTGGCAGGCTCTGAGGCCTCATCTATAAAAGAAAGTGAGAAGCAGAGAAACTCTGAAGACAGGCTCTGAGTGGGTGGGAGACTTGATTAATTGCAATGTCAGACAAAAAGAGAAGGACATATTTTAAAGTAGCAGCAAGACCTTTCCACTGAAATAAAGTAATTCTTAAATCTGCTCTGCTACGTGGGCATTAATCTCTAGTCCCTCCTAGAAAGCCAATGGAGGCAATGAGAGTTGGCAGGGGGAAAGTGAGAACAGGGTCTGGTCCATGAGCATAGAAAGAAGCAAAGTGAAGGAGAGGAGCATTTTCCCTTTCTCTGGGGCATTTAATTGACTGGCATTCAGAAAAATTCCTCCTGTTGGAGCAACATGCCCTACTCCATCCTCTACAGCCCCTGCTATTTATGCCTTGTGTGTGTGTTCCTTTCCTGACACCGGTACAAATAACACTTCAAAGCTAAATCTGTAAGGCAGGGAACTCCTGAACGTTATATTTATTGTCTTACTAGTTGGAAGAATCATGTAAAAACAGTGACAGGGAGTGCAAAGTGTTCAAAACTGTTTCCTCAATGAATTGCTTCCAGGGGAACTCCCTAATATAGATTGTAAGGGAAACTATATGGTAAAGAATTTAACTGTTGAGGTCAGAGTGCCCCTCCCTTCCCACCTTTCCATTCAATAAATTGTTACTCAAAAGAGGAGAGAGGGGAAAAAAACCCTTCCTTCCTTTTACTCATTGTGTCCACAGAAGTCCCATCTCTAATCTCTCATGGGAGGAACTATGGAGTAGCTCTCTGTAATATTTAGAGATTTATAGAGCTGGAGAGAGTGAAAGCATTTAGTGTTAATGGGTAGCATCATTTGCAACAATTGTCTGTACTTTGAGAAGTTATATGGGGAAATCTCCCTGAATGCCAAATCCCCTTCCAGTGGAAACAGCAGAGTAGACTGCTGGAGAGAAAAATACACTTATCCAAACATGAACAGAGGTTGGAGTCCTTTACAATTTCAATGCCACTTACCTTGCTCAGGTACCCTAGTTTTGATTTAATTACCTTTGGATGCTTTTAAGATAAAGGCAGAGATATAAAAACCCCATGGTTTGGAACTCGCTGATGTCAATGGGAATTGCTTAATCTGCTTCAGGAGGCCTTGATGTCAAACTTAAATGAAGAGATCTTCTGAACTGGGATGCAACCTATAGTTCACTGAGGCCATTGAAAAGACAGACACTAATTTTAATGAGTTTTGAAGCAGACCCTTAACACCAGACCAAAACAGACTACTGGCATGGTAGGACTTACATGCATGTGCTCAGTCTCAGGAATCAAAGCTTAAAAACATATTCAAAATGAATACCTGTATTTAATGAGACTCATCACCAGCCAAATAACTCCTTAGATTTCGGCTGAACTAATCTCAGCCTGGTGGAGAATCACTTGGCCAAATATCTCAACAGCAGTCACTCCTTCAATAACTATTTATTAAAATACAATCTCTGGACTGACTTTCTGGTTATTAAGATACAGGTTGAGGATGGGCTTCCCCTTATTCATGCTGGTGACAAGGTATGCAATGTACATGCTGAAGGAAGTGCAGAAAAGAGCTCTCCTTTAACTGTTAATCAGCTTACCAGTTCTTGCACAGAAAATGCTATATTCTGGACTGTGATCCTGGCAAATAACCAAAGGGGAAGTGGATTTTCAAACGCTTATTTTATTAATCTTTAAATATCACCTCGCTAGGGCTCCAGGTGCTGAGTGGTTTATAACACTCTAAATTGTAATCATGGATAATTTTTAATCCTGTGCATACATTCGCCTGCTGTAGCTGAATGAGGATCTTGCATACAGTAAAATGGGGAAGAGCTGCCTACCAGCTCTGCTCCTAGTCGCTGGCACAGCAGCACAAAGGAAATTTCCTGCTAACCCATCAAGTCCTTGAATGATTTGTAAAATACCATAAGGGTCTGTAAGCATTTAAAAGGAGGTGAAAGATACAGAATTGCACGTTCCTGCCCCTGGCACATCAGCCAAGTGGGACCTAATCCAACCACCCCCTGTAGTTAAATAAAGAACTTGACTAATTTTTGGATCCAGCCCAGGTAGTGCACTGCCTCGCATTAAGAGCAGTTCCACTTATCTTGGAGTTGTATTTTCTTTACTTTGTTTCTGTACAGACAGTTACTTGCTTGAGGACTGGAGGATTTGCAGACCAATGCATATTTGAGTTTTTCACTGCTATCTTCATGTTTCAGGCACGTTTTTACAAGGAACTGAGGGGTGCTGCATTATGGCATTAAGTTTATTAGGTTGGCACAAGATATTTACAGAGGGCCTCTTTTTGACTTTTATTAACCCAGGGGTACAAGGCACAGACTGGATTCACCTATTGACTGTGGCTTCCTTCCAGCAGAGGCAAGCTGGCCTAAGTGATGATTTTTTTCAGTTGCAGAAAGGATTGGATGTAGGTCCATTTGTCTGAGGAATATGTGTTGGTGGTGCAGGAATGGGGCTAGCAGCTGGCAGGGTTTGGGGAGATGGGGGAGAATTTCATTGCAAATTGAATTATAAGAGGATCTGTGTGATAAAAGGAAGCCTCCTAATGGAGGTTAGTGCTCGCTCCCTGTGAAAAGCCATCAGGGTTTGGATGGCTGGCATTTCTAATTCTGTTAAGTGTCAAAATCGATGCTTGATGGGTCTGCAGGAGCCAGGCAATGGGCACGCCCATGCTGACATACCAATTTGGAACAAGAAAGGGACGAGGAAGGGACTTCCCAGCATAAGAGTGAGAGGTCTCTTGAAATTTAATTTGCTTAACAAGGCTTTAAAAGCACATAAAAAAAAATTAAATAACAAGGCCATTTCCACCCTCCTTCTAAACTAAACCTCAAGCTTCGTTTGCAGTTTTCCACTTGTAAGCGACACATGTAAGCACAGGGCCTGTTGTTGCAACCCTGGAATGCTCCCAAGCAAATGATGCTTCTTTATTGAAAGCAAATGAAGAAAAAAGAGACTCTGTCAAGGGGAGAGAACAGTTTAATTGGATTAAAACCTATGAGCGTGTACAGTAGGGGAGGAGAGAGCTACTCTATCCCCGATTCCTGTGGAGAAGGCAAGGAGATTACCAGTGGGTGAAGCAAGAGCCATGCAACACAGCACAAGCAGCCATCCAAAGCCTGGAGTTAGCCATTGTAGGGGCCCCAGAGGAATTGCTGATTCCTTTTGGGTGGCTGGGGAGTTCTGCCTAGAAAAGGGTGGCTGGCAGTGCTCATTAGAGGGAGTGCAGGTCTCCTCTGGCACTGAATGCAAATCAGGGAGCGATGTTTGTGTTTGTGCTTCATAAGCAGTCAAGTGGTTTGTCCAAAATACATTTTACTTTTTCACTAAAGGGACAGCCTGTAGGCTCAAGCCTGAGATTTCTTATGCATTTCAAATTGCTTACTCCAGCCCTGGTCTTTCATCCCCACACTGTTTTTTTTTTTTTTTTTTTTTAAGTAGCCCCGAGTTTTGTATTTATTTTAATTGGCTCTCAAGGCAGCAGAAACTCTTGCAGGGGAAGGTACAGTTATGCTGTACAGCCAAGGTGAGAGGATATAGAAGGTCACCTAGGGTGGTGCACTTGGGTTATAATTTGGGTGAAGAGGATCTTTGCAAATTTGAAGTCCTATTGTGAAGCCACAGGAGTTCTGGGGTCAAACCATTCCACCAAAATGTTCCTGAGCACTCAGGCTCATATCTCAGTTATGGACCCCATAGGCAAAATTTATGAAGGGCTCAGCATTTTAAAAGCTCTTCTCAGCAGTAGGTCTGGAGCCTTGGACACATGGGTCCTGAGCCATTTCTGGGCAATGCTTGGGATGCATGCTGGAGCCATGCCATTTTTACCCTTCTTAAGTCTAGATTGTAATGTAAACTGAGGTTTTGAAGCTTGGGATGTGGTGCTGAGTTGGTCCTGAAATGCTGCTACCCCTCAGCACTCTTGTGCCACCAGAAGGGATGGAAAGTAAAACTCGGATGGGTAGTTGAACAATGAGGCAGGGAGAGGAAGCAAGGAAGTTTTGCAGGTTGGGTTGGGGGAAGGGGCTTTGATTTGAATACGAAGAAGCATTTGGAGCCAAACCAGCAGCAGATTGTGGTACCTTCTTAATTCTGTGAGCCACACATGAATGACCTTTTTGTCTGTCTCCGCCTGCCTGCAGTGGGGGGCTCTCCCCCCTGCCTTTCCCCACCACACACACTCATTGATAATATACATGTGCTAAATAGGATTAACTCTCCCTCATCTGCATGAGTTGTTTCTCTCCCTTGCTCCACTCAGCCCAGCTTCCCCCGCTCCCTGCCTGCACCCTCCAGCCCCCCAGCTCCTTCTGGAGCTCCATGTGGGCCTTGTGTGGAGTTTAGCTCCCTCATTGTAGGGCAGCTGGTAATGGGAGCGGGGCTGAAAAGCCGGCTGTCGGGCTCAGTGCTCAGGAAGAATAGGCGGACGTCTGCTCCGCAGCTTTCCCTTTGATAGCCGAGGATAATCCCTGCTATGAGAAGGCTGAGTCAAATGGAAAGGGAGAGTGAGCCCAGCGCCCTCCCACAGCCCCGAAGCAGCGCACATTGCAAATCCTGGGATCTGAGGGGAGATTGCTCGTCCCACTAAGCGCCTTGTGATGAATCCATTTCTTCCTGGAGACGTCTTTTTCTGGGAGGGAGGAAGGGAGGGCACTGGAGATGTCTCTCTGGAGTAAAGGTGCCCTTTTGGCAGCCTGAGCAGAGGGCTGGGAATAGTTCTTTTCTCCCCAGGAGCCAGAGACAGGGTGCAGGAGGGGAGGACTGTGGCCCCTCCGGTCCTGCTTTCACTGGGAAACATTCCTGGCTGCCATGTGCAATTAGGCAGTGAAGGGAGAATGGGAATAAACTCACTTAAGACAGCCTGCCTGGATCAGACCTCCCAGGTTTCTTCTCTAGCAGGAGCCATCCCATCTTTGAGTTGGGAGACCAGTGAGGGGAGATATCTCAGGGTAAGGATCTGGGATGTGGGGTGGCTGCAAGGACCAACTCCTTAAGGGAGATGCATTGGTGTTTGAGAGCCTCTTTTATACAGCCATGGTATGAGGCTCTCACAGATGGTTTAGGAATAGGGTTAGAGACAGCCTCCATGGGGGAAATACTGCTGCAGAGGTGGGAGATTGTTTGAATCTAAGTCCCAGTGTGTGAGATGTGTTTGTTTATTGATGTCCTATCAGTTAGGGAGTTGTCCTAGGAACCGAAACTCTGGTTCAAGGTCTCTTTCTAGCTCAAGCAGTCTCAAAACTTGGGTTCTTGTAGCTCAGGTGGGTGTCTGAACATATCTCACTTCCTACTAAGAAGTTTTGCAAAGTCTTGATTTAGAAATGTTCATCTGGCAATAAATGGTGACTTAACCCAGGAACCTTTTTATTTTTTGCTTGTTACGTTGCTTGGGGATGTCACTCCCTAGTTGTACTCAGAGATTTAAGACAATGTGCAGGCAGGATGTTAAATAATTTTATTCAGTGATGTTTACACAAATCCATGGTTTAGGATTTGGGCCAAGTAATACCATGTTGCTTGGTAACACCCATAGCCCATTGAGAGAAGAAGATGTGGCAGAGCCAGAACAAGAAAACAAACCAGTGAGAAACAAGCAAAGCTTTTTAGCTCAACCCTGGATTTCTCTTGTGTATTATGTTGAATCTACTCTGCTTGTCCACTCTTGGTGTATCCAGTATTTTAGATGCATAGAGTTTAGCTCCAGATTACACATCTTGTTCCCTCACATTCTCCAATGCTGAATATTTATCCACTCTCACTACACTTTTCTGATGCAAAACTTTGGCTTAATGATTTTACAGAACAGGTTTCCTGCAAGCTTATTCTGCTTCCACCAGCCTGGGAGGGCACTGGGAGAAAAGCTGCTGTCCCAGTGTTTTAGGGCCTGCTCTCCCATATGGGGTCCAAACATGGAGCAGCATAATAAATAAATGGGTGGCACTAACCAAGCATATGAGAACCTGGAAGGAACTTTTGTTTTCAATTCAGCTTTCAAAAGGGGCAAAAGGCCAAGGGCTTTCACATTATTTATTCCAACCCATTTTCCCATCCTTACTTGAGGCTCAAACAAAAGTGGCCCATGCCGAGACTTGCAGATGGATTAGCAATCAAGCATACAGCTGCACATACCTGGCACTCAAGCATTTGTGCTAGCCAACCTCCAAAGAGCCGATCTCATTTTTACTTTTTGGGTGCTGGAATGTGGGAGTGGGTGGAAGGGCCAGGATGTGAGAAGCCTCCACAGATGTTTTTCAAGAAGGAAGTTAATCTATAGTTTAGCCAATCTGATTTACTTCAATCTCCTGATTTGTTTTCTTGGAATTTCTGATGAAGGTTTAGGCCATAACTCACTTTATTAAAATTGATTTTTCTATATCCCTTTGTATTGTCTTTCTTTCCTCCTCTTGAGACTATCCTGACCACCTGAAAGTGAGAAGCTGATCTTACTGCATAAGCTCTGTCTTTATCATCCTAGATAAACCTCAGAAGCCTTTCCCTAATTAATTCCAAAATGTGAAGCTTACTTATTCATAACGACCTAACCACTGAATACCAGCTAACTATGGGCAGCTCAGTCTGTCACTGCTGTATTAATCCAAGGGAACAGTCTGCTGGAGAGCAAACTCCCTTCCAAAGTAAGAGAGAGCTCAAAATATTGACAGCAGTTCAGGGAAAATTCATAGGTTTGTTGCAATTGCCAGCTTAACTCTGTTGCAAGGCTTCCCTCCAGGCCTTCTTGCAGCCTGGAAGCGATAGAGGGAAGATAGTGAGCTTGAAACCACACGTGCTACATGTGGTTCTATCTAGTATGGACAAGGAGCACAGGAGAGGCTGCCAGAATGGAATGAGATTTCAACTGAGATTTTGGCTTTGCTCAAATCCAGGAACTTCAAAACACAAACTCAGGGAACAAGAAACAGAGTAAGCTGGAAACAAAAGGCAGGGGGCTGGATTTGCCCAGAGGAATTCAGTGCTGAGAGGGGCAATGGCCTTCGTTGCAAGGGGCTTGTTGTTAGCTGTAGAAATGCCCAGCCCAACAGAAACTCTTGGCTGCAGTTTGTCCTGACCCTCCTCCACTGGAAACAGAAGGATCCTATCAAGGTGTACAAGGTGGCTTCTGTGTGACCCAATCCCCATCTTTCTCCACGTGCTTAGAGCACAGCTCAACAAAGTGTTGCAGGAGAGATGCTGCACGCCTGGACGCACGCACCAGGTTGTAAAAATCTGTGAAACTCTTTCATAGAAAACTAATGGGCAGGCCTCCCTGTAATGCAAACAGCCTGGGTTCTGTTTGCACTTGGAAAGCTTGGGAATACGGCTGAGGTCTGTGTTGGCGTGGAGGAAATCTTGAATCCTCACAGCCAGCAGTGCTGGCAGCCGGAGATGATCATTGTCAATAATACGCAGGAAGATTGTGCTCCATTGTTGCGGTTCATGATTAAATTACATAATTTTCATTTTTTCCATCCTTGAGCTTTACCACTTAAAATGGTTTGTCCTATGCAATCAAATGTGATCCTTGAGCCTCAGCTTCAAAACCCAATAACAATGAGCATTCTCTGGAATGGAAAAACAGAAATAATAAAGGAGCTATACAGTAATTCGCTTAAATGTGTGTGTGTAGAATCTGACTGCGAGCCTGATAGAAAGAAAAATCCTGAGTGAACTGCATCCAGACCACTGCTTTGAAGGCACAGACATAACATCTTGGTGCTTGGGTCAGCTTGGTCTCTTTTCCCTAGAAAGAAATACCTCTAATATGCAGATGAACATTAGGCGAGATAATTTTCTCAGGGACTTTGCTGGCTCTCTGATGAGAAGTTTGATAGTAGTTTAAGTTCCTCTATACAACGTTTGTGATAGATTTCAAGATTTGTCGTGGTGGTCTCTGTGCCTCAGCTGGCGAAGAGTAACTTTTAAAGTTACGTTCATGCAGTTACTTGTGATGCTGTCAGTGAAAGCCAGGATGTGGATACTCAAAAGTTATGCATTCAAAACTTGTAGAAATCCTTCACTGGTGTGATTACTTTTCATGGCACACCACACCTTGAGGGAACTGAGCTGAGTACTAGAGAGTAGCAAAGAATCTGAACTGATGAGTAACAGCCTATGGATTCTAAACCTGGTTATCCTACCCCAGCAAAAATCAGTTGCTAATGGCCCCGTGCCAGTGTATAGAGACCTTTTTATTTTCTTTTTTCCCTCCCTCATGCCAGCAGCTCTCTGCATTACAAATTCAAGTGTGCTGCGAAATGTTGCTGTAATTCATTGTCCTGAGATTTCTGCTAACTACCAGACTCTCACTGTAGTCGATGCCTTTGGATGTTCTTCTCCTTTTTTTAGATCCAGTTTTTGGTGGTTTTAATTTGGGGATTTAAATCCAACATCACACCTTCTCCACCACTACTATTGGTAGGTCTAATTTTCAGCCAAGGTCCATTTCAAATTGTGGGAAATGTGTTGTCCCTTGGGTAGATACTGAAAAATAGACTTGAAATGCTTATCTTCAGCCCCTTGGTGGTTACCCTTACTTGGTGTGTTCCTTCTTTTGTTCATGTGGAATGGAAGATGTGTAGATGAATTCCTGTTGAAAGATGAAATACGCATCCCCACAGTCTCTGTAGGAGAGACCATGGCTACTAGTTGCTTATGTACATCTGGAAGAATTGCTTTTTGATTTCTAGTCTGTCGGGTTCCTAAGCTGCAACCTGCCTTTTTCTGGTGCTTTTACTTGCCAGGGTCTGGTCAGTGCTGGCCAATCAGGTATTACATGGATTGTTTCCTTCCAGACCAAGTCAGAACCAGTCCAAAATAACAATGCTGCATTTAAAACAAAATGGAAACAAAGCAATCTCTTTCTGCAGTGCCCTGGATCAACAGTTTTTTGTCAGGTAGAGATGACAGGAAATTTGCTACTTCTCCCAAAAGCCACATCAGGGGTTTTATGAGTTTGGGGCTTTTGTTTTTTCTTTCCTGAGCAGGGAGACTGACCTGAACTCAAATAGCCTAAGTGGAGAGAGGAAGCAAGGGAGTGAGCCCACACACACTGAGCGGGTAAGCAGGAGCAGGATTTTAGCAGACCAAGTTGCCGTGTCACAAACATCTACTTAAGAACTAGGGATACATGCTGGAAAAGTTGTTCTACTTCTTCTGTCTTTCTTCCCCCTCCTGCCTCTTTGTTTGGTTTTGTTGCATTGCTCCTGGGACATTCAGAGTGACAATAAGGCAATTGTTCCTTCATGAACAGGGCTCAATGAAACAGTGCAGAAAAAGTGACATGGCAAGAAAATATGACAAATATTCTGTACTTCTGTGTGGAGTACTGCCATTTCCTCAGAGTGTATTCCTGAGAAGAAAAAGATCCATCAAGATATTTATTTTAAACAGGGAGTTGCCATTTGTGTTTCTCCTCTTCCTGAAAAGATAAAGCTTAGATCTCTCCCTTGCCTGCCCTGTAAGGAGAAGATGCACCTAATATCAATTACTTTTTAATCTCTAAGACCTCGTCTCCAAATGTGTTTGTGCCTGTGTATACACACAAACTGTTTTCCCTTTGTCTTCCTATCCAAAATGCAAAACCATCTCAGATGTTGTGATTCCTCCAGCTTTTTCCCCTGTGGGAGGATGGAAACATGTAACATTATCTTCTAGCTGCCTACTGCCTGTCTCTGAAATTAGCATTTCAGTGACTGAAAGGTAGTTAGTTTCCACATACACACACACACACACACACACAAAAAAAAAAAAGAAAAGAAAAGAGAGAGAGGGGGGGAAAAAAGACAGAAATGGAGGGTTAGTACAAGGCTGACACTAATAGTAATAGGAGATGAGGGAGAGGGTACAGGACATGTTGGATTACTAAATGAAAACTGTGATTTTACCAGACGTGCTAACAGAACAATGAAAGGAGCTTTTACAGAATAAATTAACTCTTTGAGTTTCTCAAATTAGCTACCTCAGGAAGGAAAAGCTTCACAGGGTATGTTAATACAGAGTTAAAAGAAGTTTTTTTTTTTCCTACCCTAAACTCAGGGGTTTTTTTGGAAGTAGTTTACGTTTTTATTTCTGGGATGCTCTCCAGATGAGCAAGGACAGAGTAGGTGCTATTGGATGCAAAACTAAGGAACAATTCAGTCACTCCAATGTTGTGTTAATTAATGAAGTCTGTTGTTTATGACTGTCATGCCAACAAATCACTCCTTGTGTGAAAATTAATCACATCTCCTGTGTGGGGCTGTGGGGCCAGGTGGCTTGGCTTCACTGGCAAAGGCCTGAGCTGAAGTGGTCTCCTTCCAAGAGGGGTAGCAAGGGCTGGAGCTGTGGTTTGGCAGTTGGCTTTGCTAGGCTTGGCTTAAAGAAGTAGGAGTTGGAGGGACACTGAGAAAAAAAAATTCTAAAGAAAACTTTTGTCCTTTCTTTTTCTTCTTCTTTCCCAAAAGGTTCTTTGTTTTTCCTGTGACTGAAGACACTCTTGTCCCAAATCAGTAACATGAGGCTTCCATCGTTCTCATTTCACTATTAGAAAGTTTGTGTCTCTTACCACCAGGCAGCCAAGAGGAAATATGGTGGAAATCTTGGTCTTGCCTTTCTCTTCCCAGCTGAACTCTGTTCAGAGCCCATAGAGAGGGGAAGATTTGCTCTGTGCTGCTCTGTGCTGAGCAGAAACCCCCAGGGAGACTCTGGCTGCCTCTGGAGATGTCCTTAGTGTGTGCCCTTGTTTCTCAAAAAGCTTTACAGATGGGCATGGCTGGGAACCAGTGGTGTCACATCAGACACAGAGCAGTTATTGAGTGTGGACATCCAAGTGGTGCCTCAAGGCATACCTGGATGAGGCTTAGTTACTGGAATAAGGGCAGATGCAGAGATGAGAAGTTCCTGGGATTTCTCTATGAATTTTCCCAGCTGTTTATTTTAAAAAGTCTGAAAAGGTTCTAAAAAACTCTGAATGAAATCCATAGAGGAAAGAGAATTGTGAGAGGAGGGACCATATTTTTGAAATCCCACAAAACATGTTGGTGAGGATGAGGGTGGGGAAAAAAAAACCAAATTCTTTTCCCCAACAAACTCATTAATGAGGTGTCTTTAGGATGAGGCCTTGCACAATCCACCCTGCTCCAGCAGATTTCAGGCACTCCAAAAAATAAATTGTCATGGTAGGGATAGACAAACAGGATAATGTTTCTACTCTTGGACATTCCAGTTCCAGCTGGGTTCAGATATGGGTAGCAATAATGGGAAATGCTGGCTCCCACTGCACTCTACAGATGGCTGATTCAGTCAGACTGCAAGCTTGTTCTGCAATGTATGGAGTACAAGCAACTGTCCCGAGCTTTAAAATATTCAGAAGC
Source organism: Indicator indicator (assembly GCF_027791375.1). NCBI lineage: Eukaryota > Metazoa > Chordata > Aves > Piciformes > Indicatoridae > Indicator > Indicator indicator. The sequence goes on from NC_072027.1 coordinate 6,151,789, forward strand.
TAGGTCTCTATCCATGTTTTTTAGACAGACTTACAGCTTTACTCAGAAGTTCCTGCCCAGTTGAAGCTGATTGTTGGTTTTTTAGAGTTATCCCAGCACTGTCCATTACCCAGGAGATGGGCTGGAAGTGAGGGCAGTGCAGTCTGTCCAAAAGAAATAGCCCTGCCTGGCAACTGAGCCAAATGCATGGGAGATGGGGTTGGGGAGGGAATCATTCCTATTTTTTGTAGGAACGTAATAGTTTCTGACCTGTGGTGGAGAAACAACAAGTTTGGCAATCCCCATTTGCAGCAGAGTGCTTTCATTTAGTTTCACCACTTTATGACCATTGCTTACTGCGAACCCTAAAATAGAGGCTGGCCCCTGTTCTAGCATCTAATGTCAGGCTAACAGCCTGATGTTGTCCACTGTGGGACTGCACCACACAGCATCCCTGCTGAAACAGTGTTTTCCCAGGTGGCCAAAAGTGACAAGTCGAGGAACACTTCAGACCGTCTGAGTTCCAGTTGCAGAGAGAGATGATGTCTGGTATCTATAGATATGGATGAACCACTATAGAATGGGTGAACCACATTCCTCACTGTCCCTTTGGACTTGGATGCTGGATATTAGCTGTATTAATGTATTGGAACCACCCTCATCTGTGCTCTGAATTAAGAGTGCTAAACTTACAGTTACCTTTCAATAATCTATTTCTCTTTTTCACTGTTGTTTCAAGGAGGTCCTGCTGCCTCAGTCAGGATGGCTGGGTTTTGTTGGGGAACCTTCCCAGGAGGGAACAGTAGAAACAGTATAAGGTTTTACCCTACCTGATTTTTAAACCTCTCTACTGGAGCATTCACAAAGCAAAATTACCCCCCTCTGTTTATGAGCTTGCCTATTTGAAATCAGCAAGGATCTCTGCTGCTGTGGACATCTGGCTGGAAGCTCAGGCAAGTGCAGCATAAGTTCATCGTATCCTGATGAAGACAAACTTTAGCACCAGAGGTGGGAGAGCCCAAGGGAGAGAGTGAAGGTTCACGTGCCTTCCTGCAGACAATGTCCTCCAGGGTGTTAAAAGTGGCCACTGGGCACCTAATACCAGTAGTAGCCAGCCACAGCAGTGGGCTCCTATAGCGAGTTTAAAAGGAAACACTATTATTTGTTGCTAGCAACTTGGGAAGAAAATTTGGGGGAAAACAGCTTTTTCGAAGACTTAAAATAATGCTTCACTCATCCCCCCAAAGATTTAAAAGTAAATTCTTCTTTAGAACTGGAATACTGTATTTAAGCGATGGATGGTGAATTTATAGGTACATCTCTTGTAGGTGAATGGTGCTGTTTACACTGCCTGTAGCCCAGCCTGTGGCAAGCAGCAGGCTGAAAAGCCTCAGGAGCATAGTGTGGGGTCTGAGCTCTGGTCAGGGTCCTTTGCCTACAGAGATTCCTTCATCTCAGTGGGACCACAACTGAGATTCCTGATTTTAGGCACCCATTTTGGAAGTGGGTGGGCCAGCTGCAAGATTTTGCAGCTTCCACTGATGTCCCAGACCCAACATGAAACTGAAACTCTGAACAATGGTTTTTAGCCTTTCTTGCCACTGGTAAAAATGTTTAATATTAAACACGCATTGGTTTTTAATTCGGAAGCCTGGCTTTCTGTTCTCAAATAACCCGTTTGTAATAGGTTCTTCATTCAAGCAGGGGAAAGAAATACTTGGTCCTGGAAGCCAGCTTCATAAAGAAACACAAAGAGTATCTTTCTGAATAGCACACAAGTGTGAAAGGAAACATGCAATTGCTGAAGAAATGGAATCATTTGTACTCAGTGAAAGGAAAAAAGAAAGAGGGGGGGAAAAAATTTTAAAAAAAGCTTTTCAAAAGGAGATCTGTGACTGAAGCTCTCCAGAACTGTTTAACCTGTTGGGGATATTTAACAGATGAATTCTGACCCACGTTCTCCACTTTGCTTTACCCTGTGACAGAGCGACTCAGCATCTGCCGCTTGTGTTCCTCTCCAGACACGCTCACAATGCCGGAGGAAACGGGGGAGAAAATTATGCAAATTGCTCTGAGCAGATTACTTTGACCAGCTGCTCTTCTTCCTCCTCAATCAAAGGTCTGCCTGGGAAAGCCAATCTAGATTATATATGTCAGTCGCATACTCCGAGGCTGAGCCACTGCCTCTTGGTTTCTTTCTTCCCAAACAGGGATGTTTCTTAGGGTGAGGTAAAATGTGAAGCGCTGGGGTTATCAACTGCTTGAAAGAGGGCACAAGGGGATGGGAATTCCTTTTGTTTTTTGTGGTAGCATCTTACCAGGCCACTTGCTGGTGTTACAGGGCTATTCCCAGTGAAAGTGGGTTCATCTCCATGCAGGCAATTATTGAATTTTATTAAGCATGATGAAGTGTGACAGAGAGCAAAAAAAAATGAGCAGAAAGTCTCCCTAGAAGGCATGTTCACAGCATGGCCTTTGGTGGTGTTGTTAAGCACATGGGCTGAAAGATGAGTAGCTTTACCCCATGCAGTCAGGGGTGTTGCCAGCTCTTTTTTTTTTGTTGTTGTTGTTGCTCTTGCAAAGTGAAATTTATTCATGAACACAACCCAGAGGCCAACCTGCTCACGTGTGTTTCACAAACCTGCCAGACGTGGCTGTGACGTCGCTCTCAGCAGACCATGTCCGGCCGCTCTGGGTTGGAGTTCCCCTCCCTCCCTGCCCTCTCCTGCCACACACTGCCTACCCTGTGCCTTTAACAGTGTTCAGAGTCCAGACAAGGCTTTGCAGCTTCATAAATGATTAATATATTCTTCGTTTAGGGGAAAAAAAAAAAATAAAGAATGCTGCTTCACCAGAGAGCACCTAACCTTGACAGAAATAAATACAGTCCTGTCACAGTCTTGTGGCAAGCCAGGATTCACTGCATTAAATCACCATTAAGGTTTTCTGTAAGTTTGATGGAAACTTCGGGGTTTTTTTTTATCCCCTATACAAATCAAAGAAAGTCCCATGTTAGCATGTGATAAAACACACACACATAAATATGTGAGCTGAATGTCGCTGCAGATCTATGGGGATGCATCCTCCAGAGGGTGCAGTTCCAGTAAGAGAGCCCTTACTGTGGTTTAAAGAGATTAATAATTCTCTTGCCCTGGTTTATTTTTTATTGGTCTTATCCCATAGATTTTTCCCAGTGGATGGTAGGATTGCCGAAGATCTTAGCATTTCAATATGCATCCCCTCCCTTGAATTTCTAATCACTTCAGTAGGCACTGAAAGCCTCACCAAGCAGGCATGTGCTGAGGCTTGGAGTTGTTTTGCTTGGAGTGTGAGGTTTTGCAATCTGGCTCCCTTTCTGCTGTTTTTACCTATTTTTGTCTTCACCCAGTTAGCACGGAAGTGATTCGTGTGAAAACCAGTTAGTCAAGCTAGCAAATTTTCATGAGTGGGCCAAAGATCTCCTACTAAAACCGAATACGTTGAGATGCTGAAGGCAGCCAGCAGAGGAGTGCAGACCTCTCCCTCCTCTCCACCACCACATACCATTTAAAATGTGGAATCAGCAGAAATTATTTTAATTTTGTAATCATGTGGTGTGAAAATGAGACAATAAATTAATGCAACAAATCAGAAATCTTTTTTTCTTCTCCTGCTATAGAGCTGCATTTGAAAAGGTAGATCCTAATCTTTTCCCAGAGTTTAAAACCGTGATTTGCTTTTTAGCATAAGAAGTGTCCTGGTGCAGTCCAATAAAATTATCCTTATTATATTTCTGTGTACCACTCTCTTAACAGTCATTACAGAAAACGTTTAGTAAAAGCAGGCAGTGAGAAATAAAAGCCATTGTAGCCTTGCCCTGTTATTTCTGGATTGCCCATAGTGCTTGCCCTGGTGGCATGCAGGATGTGTGCTGACAACAGAGTAGTCCGTGGGACTAGCTGCTTTGTCCAATTGCTGTTTGCTGCCAGGTAAGTCTGAGCAGCCCCTGCTCAGGGAAAAGCTGCAATTATAGCTGTGATCTTGACACCAGAGTTCACCTGCTTTTCGGGAGAAATTTGCAGAGGTTTGGAAGCTAATGAGCTGCAGCTAAAGCAGGGGGAGCTCTGCAGCTACTTCTTTGGGTGTGGGGGGTGTAAAGCTTCCTGGCACTGTGTGTTATTCAGCTTTTTGGTCTTGCTCTGGGCCCACAGACTGCATGTTCTCACTTTATTTCTTTAAGCCTTGGCTCTATTCTGCTTTATCAAGACTGTCTTGTACAAAGAATTGCTGCAGTGTATTGATGGAATGAAAGTTACCAGTGAAAAAAACCAGCCCTTGAGATATGATGAATTAGCTGCAATTTCAGTGGTAAAAATGGTCTCTCGTAGCTGGCTATTAACTACACTCTGGTGAATACATTTTCATGCAAGAGATGGTTTGCTATTTCAAAGGAGTCTCATTGAGACTTGATCAAGTTATTTTCAAAAGTTTAAGGTATTATTAGATGGTAAATCCTACTGCTCAATTTTACAGTCACAATTTTTTATTTGCTCTTTCTTCTATGTGTGTATTCAGTGAAGCTTTCTGGGTGGGTGGAAAGTGAAGGAAAAGTGAAGCTAACTACCCTGAAGAAAACTGGGAAAAGTAGAAACACTTTCCTGTTATGAGAGTTTAAAGGAAGTATGACCTTGTATTTCATGGTACTGTGGAGTAGGCTGGAAATCACTCCCTCACCAGCATGCTTGCATTTCTAAGCTGCAGCCAGGATTCTCCTTATCTTATACAGAGCACAGTCACTGATGTGCCATTATGGGTCATTTGTTAAAAAAACTCTGCTTGCTATTTTTGACACACAGTCAAGAGTGTTTTTTTAGGTTTGGGGTCTTTTTTGTTTGTTTGTGAGTTTTTGGGTTTTTTTTGTGTTTTGTTTTATTTTAGTTTTAGGTTATTAACGAAAGGAAAAATCTAGCCAGCAGAGTAGCTCAGAAATTTAAGTAAAATTATTGCCTATCAGGTCAACATCTCTAAAAGAGGAAAGAGCACCAAAGTCTGCTACCTGAGGGCCTATCAGTGGGAAGGAATGACTGGTCCCGAGTGAGCTTGGCAGATGGATATCAGTCAAGAACCATGATCAAAACAATTAGTAATTGGCAATTCAGCAGAGTAGCTAATGAATTCTGTATGAAAGAGTTATCCTCTCACCTGAAGAAAGGAGTTTCTTTCCAGATCTGAACTAGACTGGACTGTTTCAGCAAATGATCTGAGAACATCTCAGACGCACTAATGCCATCGGAAATTTGAAATCTGTAAGGTATTGGATCATCCTATATTTACTGGGGATATATAAGGGAACCTTAATTACAGAGAGGAAATGGCCTGCCAGCATTTGCACTTTCCTGCTTTGCCACTGAATTCATCATGGTCAGTGTTTTCCTCGTCTACTTCCAGTTTACTCAGGCTGTAACTTCAGTGGACCCTTCACTCAAGCCCAATTAGCTCGAGCCAGAAACTGGTTAGGAGATGTCCAAAGGAAAACTCAAGTGCTAAAGTAATTTCTGTCGAACCAAGGGTATTGTAAGGCTGTGTTCCTACTGTTCTTACTGCCCCCCTTATTTAGGGCCATATTCATGATGCATGCATGGTGAAATTTCTATCCACATTCAATGAGTAAAGCAAGGGTGTTCCTTTCTATGCCCTATCTAAACCCTGACTCCTGCCCTCCCTGAAACCTGTAATTTCAGGTGGATAAACTGTACTTTCAGTGATCTATGGCTATTTTTTCCTGATGACAGCTCTTCTTTGTTTTCCATCCCAGAATTTACTGCATTTCACTGTCGAATAATTGCTGAACAAATCCGTAAACCTGTAGACAACTGGATGATTCCATGAGCACACAGCTCTTAAAAAGTTGGGTCTTGTTTCCATATCTGGTCTTGGGGAAGGCACTGACTTAATAGAAAACTACCCAGTTGAAAAGCAGCTTTGAAGCTGACCAGTGCCCCTGTAAGAAACTGCAGAGTACATGACTGGGCAAGAAATGGAAATGGAGATCCTCCTTTTGCAACAAGGCTGACCTGCTGCCCCTTCTCCTTTTTTTCTATCCTCTGAGGCATCCTTTGGATCTAAAAGCAATTCAATTACAGTGACACAAAGTTCTTCCTCTTAGGATGCCTTGTGAGTTGGACCTACATAGGATGTGAGGTTTATTTGAAAATTGGAGTGGCAGTCTACGGCACTGTCAGAAGCACAGAGAAAAGAGTGAGAAAAAGATCATGCTGTGTTTTGCTGAGCCTGTCACACTGAGGTGCACCATGGTTTGTTTCCTAAGTTCCTCATGGGGAGTAATATGGATTTATCCCATTTCATTTTCAGATGCACAAGCTGAACTTTAAGCTGGAATTGGTGGATGCAGCTTTTCCTGGCCTGCAGAGCAAGCCGGCTTTAGAGGAGCATCAGCAAAGGACATCAGGGTGAGTGGGTACAGAGAGACACTGTGTGACCATAATCACTCCTAAAGCCCATCTCCTTGATGTTTCTGAGCAGGATCTCAACAGAAGCAAGTAAGCAAGTATTTCTCTCTCAACTTGTTCCTGTAATCCCCTTCCTCTCTTTTCTTTGTTCCCTCCCCAAAATCCCCAGGAAGGCAATGAAATCCCATAGGCAGTGAAATCAAAGCTCTGTCCTGTTACCAGGTTACCCACCACTAAATCTGCAAGGGACTTGGGGACATTCTCTACGACTGAACAAGTGACTGCTCTGTCCTAGGGGTATAAATCTAATGCCAGCTTGTCAGCATAAGCCTTGTATATTTATGGGAAGCTTTCAGAGGAACTGCACAGGATCAGAGTTTCTGTTCAGCTCCAAGACACAGCAACCCCTGGCATGTCTGAGAACGGAGAGGCATGTCCCGGGCACACACTGCTGCCTCACTGCTGAGCCCTGACAAGCAGTGATGCATTTGTACTGATTTGTCACTCCTGGAACTGGTGTAAGAGACCTGGAGTTGGGAGCATGAAGGATGGAAGTGACACCAGGGTAAGGGCAAGGAACATTCACACTATATTTAGGGCAGAAGCAGATAGTGGTAACAATTGTGAGAATCATACATAATGCAGTAAAACTGTCTACCTGAAATATAAACAAAAGCCCTTTCCTGAGGCAGTGAGGGGTGATCAGTCATGTTGACAGTCTCCTCAGCTAAGCAGCCAGGACATCTCATTCAGAAAGCTCAGACGAAGTGTAGGGCACTGCTTTTTCCTTTAATAGCATCCTGGAAACAGTGTCTTTGCTCTGCTGCAGAGTAACAACTTCTCTCTAGACATTTTACTTGGGCTTCACGAATGCCTGCTAGCACCTTTGGTGTTTGCAACACCCTGAGCAGCATGAGGGTGGTGTACATGCCAGGATGCAGTGGAAGACTAGAGAATTTGGTTTAGAGTATGCTCCAAATCTGAGTAAATTGGTCAAGGGTGTATGCTTTAGCAAGCAAACCAGCACAAATCCCAATAGAATTGAGTCCTGCACTAATGTGCCTTGGAGTTAAGGAATGGCCTCTGCTTTGGTCTGCCCTTTCACAGAGGATTTTTTCAGCACACATGGAGACAACATGCTGAAAAACTTCACTATGCTTCCTATATTGTTTTTTGCCCTTTCAGAAGGCATCAATTTTTGGCCACTCTCATTGAAATTATGCTTGGCAGAGCTCAGCTAGTACATCTTTTCCTATGTTGTGCTAAGAAGGAAGACTGCTCTCATTCTTCAAGGAGTAGAAAGCAGACAGATGCCATCCATTTCCTCTCAGGGTAATTCCCACGTTCTGGAGAGCATCATCTTCTCTGGGCAGCACCTACAGTGCTGACAATAGCGACAGAAAGCTCTGTGAGCTGCAGGCTGCTCGGTGTGCTCTCTGTCTCATGTTAATTCTTCACTTGGGCTACTTTTAAAAGTCTCAGAAGAATGAAATTCCACTCTGAGATATCCAGATACAATTCAAGAACAAACCCTTCAAAGTGGTAGATGGAAGGTAAGAGATATAAGGGGAACCTGATCCTCAGCCTCTGCACAGAGGAGGAAGGCATTTGATTGCAGTTTTATTGTTCTGCATGTCAAAACTGACAGACTGTTAGGCACAAGGGGCTGTCTCTGGGGAAAAGTGGCCCATGGCTGGCCTAGCAATGGCTTCTCTGGGTCCCAGAGAGAGCAGCAGGCAGAGGCTGGGGCTGGTGGCAGCTGTGTCGTTGAACTGCCATGCATTACTGCAGCTCTGACTAGCAAAGTGCCCCCCCCCCTCCTTTCTCTTCCCAGTCTTGGCTACTAGCCCTTCCTTTACACTCATAATAAATTCAGTTGTTAATTGGAAGAATGAGCTTTTGATATAGTTCAAAGGAGCAATAGCAAGTTTCTTGATTCTCAGGTTGGCAACTATCCTTCCTGCATGCCCCAGAATCAAAGTGCAGCTCTTGCTCCAGCAACTGTCAGGCTTTTTACATCTTTTGATCAAGAGCCTGGCTGCAGAAAGGGAAAACAAACCCACAACACCCAACTGTTTGGATCTTTTTTCCCCCTGCAATTATTATCACATCCATTACTCAGCAGAAGCCTGGGATGCCCTTTTATTCTTACACAAATACTTTCTTTTTGGGATTCATTTAAAGTTTCCTTGCACATGAAGTGGTCACTTGTCAGCTATCCACCTGAAGGGGTGAGGCAGAGAAAGCACAGTCAGCTAAAAAGGAACCCTGACTTCAAGCATTTAAAATGAATATTGACAAAAAGAGAGGGTGGGGAGGAGTGGGAATCAAAAGCTTAAAAATTGCTGATTAGGCACAACCTGACTGCCTCTTGCCTATAATAGGAAATGCCATCATTAGGAGGGATGCAATAGGGCTGCCATTATGCAACTCCTGGTCAGGAGCAGTGAAGGGCACAGCAGTAACTCCCACTCAGGCCAGAAAAGTAAGGGGTGGCCCTTTTGTCTGGCTAGAGAAACTGCAGCCCTGGAAAAGCCCCAGGTTATGATGGTCCTCAAACTGGATCATACCTGTGGTCTGTGCAGCTCAGGCTCTGGTGCTTGCTCCTAGAGGTGTCACACAGACTAACAGCAGGAGCCTTGCAGCAGGTGTGGGTGGGATATTTTGTTTCCCCATCACAGATTACATCAAGCCCTGTGTTACTTAAGTTGCAGAGCCTGGTGTTTCTATTCCTTCTCATATTAATTCAAGTGTGTGAGTGGTGGCAGCAGCAATAGACCAGGCAACTTAAACATGGCCAGGATGGAGCAGCACCTTGGGCTGCTGAAGACCTTCAAAGAGACAGAGAGCTGAGCATCCTGCACAAAGCCTTTCCTCTGTAGGTATTTGATGGTAAGTAGGGCTGAGGGTGCCAGTGATGATCAGCCATTCTTCATTGTTAGGTGCCTCACAGCTCATGAATGGTGCTGCCAGGCTGGTTGTGTATAAAGGAAAAACATCAGAACTGGCATCTTTTGGCATTGCAGTGCCAAGAGAGATGGAGTTAACTAAAAAAAAAAAAAAAAACCCAACAAGCAACAACAAACAATCTCTAAGCATTTACTGCAAGTCAGGACTGAGACACCAGAGAAGAAAGCTGCAGCACTGCTTCCCATGCACTCTCTTCTGTGCTGAGCAGACACAGGCCCCTGGGATATGGATTTCAAGAGCAATAAATTCACTCTAAAAATTTAAAGAGGATGACGCAGAAAACTTCAAAAAAGCAAACAAACCAGCCCCACACAATAAAAGCCATTTCTTTCCTGACGTCTCTCTCTGGTTACAGCGTGACACATCAAGGTCAGATACCCTGTCCCACGGGAGCACGGCTTTGTGCAGGGTGAAAATCGTCCCCTGATGCTGTGTGATGTCTGCTGTTTCCTAACAATAAACTACATCAACCCCAGGATTCTCCTAGAGAGGCATCATTTATAGCAGGTGTTCCCTCTCACCGGGCAGGAAAGCACTGAGCTGAAGCATCTTCGGGCGGTAGGAAGTGTCAAAGAAATATTTAACCTGCAATTGCTGATCCCAGGCCCTGTCGTCTAACTCCTATATCATGCTGCCTTCCTCATGCAGAGGAAAGCTCACATCTGTAGCTCAATAAATTAGCCATTCATACCAGGAGGTTTCTCTGTGGCAGAAGCTGAACTCAACAGCAAGAATAATAATCCATATGTTTGTTATTGTGATCAGCTCCTCTGGAAGATAAAACTTCTGCAGCTCTGCTGGAGCATCACAAATGCTGCAGCGCTCAAGGGCCCCGACGCTTTCTGTCAGGAAAGGGGATGAGAACAAGGAGCCCTCCCTGCCTAGAGCATTTCCACCCCACCAGTCTCTTCCACAGCTTCCCTGCCATACTGATTTTTAGAAAATCTCTTTTTTTTATTTCTTTTTTTTTTTTTTCTCTTAATGCAGTGGGGTTTCTCATGCATAGTCTCCTAAATGAATGCACAGGCTGTTTCTGGCGTGCTTTAAACCTTCATGCATTTTTAATGATTTACAAGGAAAAGCAGTTTTTTTTCCTCTCTCTCTCTCCCCTCCCTCCCCCTTTTCCTCATTTTTGATTCCCTCTTTCTTTCCTTAAAAAAAGAAAAAAAAAAGAAGAAAAGAAAAAGTAATGATTTAATACATATCAAATGGAATTGTTGGTCTGTGGTGACGGTTTTATAATTCCAGGTTCAATTTCCCCCCCCCCCCCCTATTTAATCATGCTCTATAATTCTTATGAACTATAATGCAATAACAAAAGCATGCACCAGAGTTGGCACAAGTCTGTTCTTTATTAGTATGGGTATGGGTACTGTGCTTTATGTGTGAAATAAAATATTTGGAACCAATGCTGAGTTCTTTGGAATTATATAGAACGCTGAAACTGGGGCTCTGTTCCCTATTTGGCCTGCTGCTTCTCTGATACATTCAATTGTACTTCATTCCATGATGCCCTACTTGTTTGTAACTGCCTTTGTAGTACCTTAATTGAATAAAGGGTTCATACATTAACCTGAAGTCCTCTATAGTATCTTAGTTTATGAAGGTTAAAAGTGATTAACTGCTGAAAGGCTGCTTGCTGTAAATATTGACATTTCCCCAACCTGCCAGGCTTTTGATTAGCTCCTGAAGTTGCCTTAACATTTTTGTTTATCAGGTTATCAGTGGTTCCAAAAGCTTATAAGCATCAGGACTTTTCTCCTGCCAATTATCACTAATGTTTCAGACACTGAAGGCAAATGCATTGCAGTATATGGTTGAGTACATTCATCACCTTTGAGTGGGAGTGTGTGTGTAGTAATATTAAGCTTGGTTGTAAATATTTGCACAAACAGGACTGATTTTGCAAAAATTATTTTCCTCTTTCTTGCAGGCACTTTATTTCCTTTTCACTCACTTTTGATGGTAATGTTTGTAAGTAATTTTAATTTTTGGAAAGAAGAATAGTTTCTGGAGTGAGCAAGATTGCTTTTTGCAGCTGCAAATGCTTTACATGCAAGATTCTGCCTTGCCCAAAAGCAGCTTAGATTTGACAGCAAGTGCTGGTGAACTTTGTAATGTTTGTAGATGGTATTTTAGAGAGTTCCTCTGAAATCTGCCTTTGGTTCTGGCTCTGACTTCCTCAGTGTTTCCATTTGTGTTCCTGGCAATGAATGTTTAACTCTTCTGTCTACCACACTGTCTGGAGACTGCTGAACCTGTACAAAGTCAGATTTTGTGAGATGACTCTCTTCGAAATGTCTTGTAGTTAGCAAAATCCTATCAGGTGACCTTCAAGTGGAACCTAGCCTGTCATTCTCCAGGTGTTCAAACCATTTCTAGTCCTGTTGCACAACTACTGGCCTTGTAATGTGTGCCAGGCTGTTTCTCAACAAACAGCAGTGTTAGCAAAGAGTGGATGCCAAGGCATGTTCAGCTCTAGCTTGCTAGTTTCCTTTTTGACTAAAAAAAATATATATAAAATCATAGACACCTGTGACTTCATTTTTATGATTTCTTTTCCCATGCAGAGGGGACATTTCTTGGCTACATTTTTGAAGTGTTTTTGCAAGTGGAACAGTTTGTAATCTAAAAATACTTAAAGCAATTATATTCTTCTGGGCTAGGAGAACATCAAGGTTTGGGCCCCCTTTTGGTTTGTTTTTTTTTTTTTTTTCCTACCCAAACAAGTTTTGCATGTGTTAGTTTCTGTCATCCTGGTCTGAACTTCTCAAGGGCTTACATTGCACTAAAGGAATGAATGCTGAAAATATTAGTTATGGCATTCATAAACTTCACCCTTAAGAGCTGCAACATGTTGCAGCCTCAATTCTAAGGAGACAGAATTTTTCAGTGAGTCCCCAAGCTATGACACCATCAAGGAGCAGCTGCAAAGAAAGCTGTGTGCTGAAACTTGTGGGTGAAGTATAAAATCAAAGAAGAATTCATTGTAGTTTTTTTTTTCCTTAGGTGACAAATCTAACAATTGTTTAGGTCATTTACCAATATTTCACTGATCCAGAACAATACTCAGTAGGCAGTGAGATGTGCTGGTTTTCACTGAGTTCAGCTGTCCTTCTCCATCCTTGACTGCATTTACTTTCCTGTAACTCCTCAGCTTATCTAAGTTCTGCTTGTCCCCTACATGTCATTTCCATTCAAGCACAGGTAATAAACATCTGGACACAGACACATGTCAGTTTCACCATCGAAAAGCACAAGCAAGCACCAGGCAAAGTCCTCCAACCCACACATTGTCCTGTGTCTCTGGAGAAAAGGAGGGTAAATAAATCACCTTATTTTTATATATTAATGCCATTTATATTGAAACAGTGCTGCATTTTAATAAACACACTATCTGGGGTGTTACTTTAATCCTAAGAGTAAAGTAACTTTAGTTATCTGCTACTTGTAGCACATCAGCTGTTGGTTGACTTCTAGAGAGGATCTTTTTAAATTTTAATCTGTCTCCTATACCTGTTTTTACATTTGTGTTCAGGCTTTAAAGTACACCCATGAGCTGAGTGCTGCCAAGGTGGAATGACTTCCTAAATGCTCTATTTGAGCTTCATATACATGGAAAAGATGGGTTGATGCCTGCTCTGAGGGGTGGGCACTGTAATTGGTGGATCAGATGGCATTAAGGCAGTCAGATTGCAAAGTCACTTAAGTTCCTCTGGAAGTGTATGGGTGTGTGCCACCTCTTTGAGCTCCTTGCAAAACCTGGGCCCTGATTGTTGGGAAAAGGAAGCACAACGTTTTGCTCCTTTAGCTCTACCTCCTTCATCTTTTTGTAATGCACTGGAAAGTAATTCTGTGCCTCCCTGGGAGATCAGACCTCCCTGAATGCTCATCCTGCAAGGGTCAGCCACTTGCATCAGTCATGGCTATAGAGACTTCTCATCCTTTTGACTGAAAGATGTTTAATGAACGTAACCTTAAATGCATCCTGAATTAGTAACAGCCAGGAAGATGTAGCAATTCTGATGTTAGGTGTCAAAAAAAGAGAAAAGCTTAAATGAAAAAAAAAAAAAGAAAAGGCACTTTGTGCATCCAAGCCTCAGGAGTGATGAAGCCACGGTGCTTCCCTTGGAGCAGAGCTTCTGCTCTGCCAGGTTGGATCACATTACAGCTGCAACAGCCCCATCTAGTCCTGTTACCTCGCACTGGCTTGCAGCAGCGTGACACCCGGTACGGTTCAGTCCTCTGCAGCATGGCACAGCCTACCCCGACGGGATGTATTATTGATGCTGAGGAAATGCAAGTGTTACAAGGGCTTTGTTCAGAGCCGCTCAGCCAACTAACAGTGCAGAAGGAGCTCAAAGCAGGGAGTGCCCATAAATTCACAAATGCACTTGTTTAGCCGTTGAGTTAGATGTCTGGCCCTTTATTCTGGTTGCCCAAGCCTCTAGCTGTATCTTCCTTGTTTCTGCAATGAGGACTGTAAGTGTTAGAGGAACCACGTGGAGAAAGCAGGACCTCAAAGCAGATGCAGAGGACTACTGCCTGTAAAGTTGTCCTCAAAGGGGCATGAGGAGGAAGAAGGGACAAGTGCATATGCATGTCCGCATGAACCTGTTTCTAGCCACCATGGAGAATAAAGAGGAAAATCTATAGCTAAAGAAGTCTGCAAGATTTTCATATATTTTATAAGTTGGTTGGAAGTTCCTTGTGTAAGCTGGCATCAGACTTTGGAGAGAGTCCCCAGAGGACTGGCAGGAGTGCCTTACTGTGCCAGCTGTCTCTCCACATACCTCTCCTGGGCCCAGAGCTGGGCTCTGCCGTGTTGCAACGCTGCTTACTGGAAAGATTATGAAAGCCATAAAAATGTCAGCTTCTGTATTTCAGTTCTGTAAGCTACACGTGCACAACGCTCTCCTCGCATCCTGTACAACCAGCAAGGAAGGTTTGCCTTTGGCTTTCTGCTTGAGTAACTGCATGGACATCCCTCACCATCTTGACACAGGTCTGTGGCGCAGACGTCTCCCTGGCATTGCTGCTCTCATCCAGCTCTGGATGGAGCTAAGCTCAAAGGGGTTTTGGGGAATGAATGAGTGGCCAGCTGCACCGCTGCCACCAAATTAAAATAGGACATGATGGAACAAAAGTTAGCTGGAGTTTTTAATGTTATTGGTGCAGCTGCACAAGACACGTGTTGCTACTGCTTGTTACTTGTGCAGAATGGGCTGAGTACTCCAGGAGGTTGCTGCAGTTGCTGGTTTGCTTGGAACAGTGTTAGAGAGCTGTTGTTTCAAAAGATGGCCATCTAAAAGGTATTGTTAAAGTGGCATGTATCTGCTGGTAGAAAATCCCTCCAGTTTAGGGGGTGAGTATTGTCAGCTGCCCATCAGAAGGCAATCCATGCACTGTGGGTATTGAAGGGAGGAAAAAAAGAAGAGGAAAAACGAAAACAAAAAAGAAGGAGGCAGATTAATACTGTGGAGTGTGGAGCTGTGTGTGGCTGTGGGCATCAGGCCTATCAAACCTTAGGTTTGACCTCCATCCTTACTGAACAAAACCAAAAGCACTGAGGCAGATACCTACCAGTGTTCTGGGCTGGACACACCTGTCATATGGATCACACAGAGATGATGTGGCTGCTTTACCTGTACAATGTATCTGCTTCAAGCAGGGCTTGCAGCAAACCACAGTGCCTGTATGCCCTTAAAGCACTGGTTCAAGGAGAGTTGAAAGTGCTAGGAGCATGAGTAACTGCTGTGCACAAGATCAGCTCTTCAGAGGCTGATTCACATTCTGTTAGACTCCATATGAGACTCTCCATCGATTTCAGGGCTTTGTATTGGTCCCTTATCTGTGATTAAAACTTTTTTGAAATGGAATTTGGCATGCAAACCAGGTGTGAGAGTTATGTTCCTGGCACAGAGCCAGTGGAGCCTCTGGTCTCCAAAGGTTGGTGGCTTTGGGTTCTGCACTACTTTACCTATTGTTAGAGCAATGTCCTTCTGTTATGGACTTTTTTCTTTTTGCAGAAGTGACTGGCTGTGCTGCACACATGGAAGTTTTAATAATTATTCCCAAGCAGCTCTGAGAGTTTTTTAACATGGAAACAAGTTCTACATTACTCGTTAAATTGGTCAAATTTCAATAAAGTCAGGAAAACATCTTGAAAACAGCATGAATATAATTTACAAAGAAAACAATCCAAGCGTTGCTGCCAAAGAGTTTTCCAACAGGAAGGAAGAAAGAATTTCTCTTTCCCCCCACACAGAATGACTGTACTGTACATTAAATTAGTGGGTTTTGGAGTGCAGGAAACCACCACAGGACCCACGATGTTAATTAGAGCCAAGCTGGTACCCCATGTGAAGATAAGTCTTGCTCCTTTGCTGTCTTCCCAGGTAGATTGTATGAATCCTGGCTGCCAGGATACATATTTCTGTAAGTAGCTCTGCATCAGCCTCTTTATCCTAGATGAGCTCTTGCTTGCTGTGGTTTTAAATCTAGCAGTCAAACTCCACACAGGGCAGTTTGGCAGAGAGGGTTTAGTTTCTCAGCAAACATGGAAGTGAGTGTGATGTTCTCTTTCTTTTCACATCACATTGTCCTTTAACCAGTCTGCTGAGCCAGATCCTGGATGACCCAAGCACAAAACCATGGGCTGACCTGTCTACTGCAAACCTCTCTGGAACCCTCAGGACCAGCAGCATGCAGCGAGGCAGTGCCTACACCACTGTGAGGTAACATTGGTTAAAGGGTCTCATCACAGGTGAAACCTCTGTTGATTTTCCTGCTCAGAGTTCAAACTAAAACAACAGGGAGTATAGCAGAGCTTTAATAGCAAATCTCATGCTTATTTCTTCTTGAAGTGGGTTCAGATGTACACATGCCAGCTGTGTGTACACAGCCATGAGAAGTGGTTGTTACAACTAGGTATCGACTGGAGACATTATTGTAATTGCTTGTGCTATCAACCCCACTACCTGGAGGAAATTTAAAGCAGACCCAAACTTGCCTGTTGATAGAACTGAATGTAAAACTACAGTTGTGTCTGGTGACCACATTTTGCAGTTCTGAGATGTTTTTGTGCTGACAAGAAAAGCAATCTTTCCAAGTCTTTTTGCAATATAAAACTCAGACCTCAAGATCAGAGGCTGAGCTGATTGCATATTCTCCCCTCCTTTTCTTCAGAGAGACAAGTTCGTCCTCTCTAAGCTTCACAAACCATTCTGTTGAAATCTCAGGCAAAATCAAGATAACTTTTGCAAAACATTTTAGCTGTGGTAACAGGGCAGATTTTTTGCTTAAAAACCCAACAAACCTTTCAGTAGAAGCAGTTCCAATGCATTTTCTCTGTCAATTTGTGTATAAACTTCCCCTGAGGTTCCCTTTGCAACTGATAGGAACGTGGGGGCGGGAGGAGGGGAGAGAGTGGCTGTGCAAAACCCACAAACACGTTTCTGGAAGTGCTGCCTTTTGCAGTGAGGCTGCTGCACTCTTTAGTTTGACACTCTGAAATGTTGTGAGGTTTAATTAACTAAAGCACTTTATCATCATTAGAGAAATGGAGTTCTACAAGGTTATTAGTAGACTTTTTAAGGGCAACATCTGTATAGCAAAAATTAAAATCTCAAAGTGTGCTTCTCACCAGTAGCATCGGAGGGAGAAGCATGGAAAGGGCACAGCTACTAATTATATTATTGTGTGGGGGTTTCTCCCCCTTCACTGTTAGTTTAACAGCTGTGCTCCATCTCTGAAGCATATTTGTCTTTATCTTTGGCCACTCTGTCAGAGTTGGCAGAATGAATCTTAGGTGGAGTTGTTCTCTTAGGAAATTAAACAATGACCAAAACTTCGCTCATTTCTTCCATCATTATTTCAGATTTCCATGTCTTCATTATGACTTAGCAATGTAGAGGCAGCATGTCTGTGCTCCTGAATATGGAGAAAGGGGTGGGGACAACTCAAGGATTGTAGGGCCTACAAGGGTCTGCCTTTGTCATGAGAGCATTCAGGGACTGCTCTATGCACTGTACCATCCACCTACACACTAAGACAATATGGTGAAATGCTCTTGCAGCATTTTAAGTGCATAAAAGTGTTCAGGTCTATAGCTTGTGCTCAGGCAGAGTAATGCATTGCTGAGATGGATCTTATCTGAGCTAGGTGACTAATAGGGGTAGTAAATACTATTTAATATAAGCCTTTTGAGATCCAAGCAGTTCCAGTACTTTCTATTTCTTCTTTTTAGTGCCTGACAACCATCAGAGGATTTAATTTGTCAATAAACTATACAAATACCCAAGCCACCTCCATCTGCTGCTGTGACAGAATACAATTAACAGGAAAACCCCAGGTACTTACCTTTGTTAATCTTTCTAGTCTCCTTCTGGACAGTTTGGCAAACTCAAGTAAGGAAACTGACTTTGAAGCTTAGGCTTGCATTCAGGCTTTATTGTTTGGTTGTGTCAGTCCTGGTGGAGAATACAGGTGAGGGAGGAGGGAGAAAGGTGAAAAACAGCAGAGAGAAACAACAGGAGATGAATCTGAATAGAATTCAAGGAAGAAAAATGCTCAGTTAGTGGGAGCAGGGGGAGAAGAAGGGGGCTAGGTGCAGAAAGTGAGAACTTGGATGCTCTGTGCAGAAAGTCCAGACTCTGTTATATG
Source organism: Indicator indicator (assembly GCF_027791375.1). Taxonomy (NCBI): domain Eukaryota; kingdom Metazoa; phylum Chordata; class Aves; order Piciformes; family Indicatoridae; genus Indicator; species Indicator indicator. Next base: position 6,169,851 of record NC_072027.1, read on the forward strand.
CCTGGGTCCTGATGGTGGTGGCATGGTGGTTATTGCTGTAGCAGATTTCAGGGATGTTCCAGGAAGACCTTTTCTTATGATATTCAGTTGAGCAAAAGACCAGGTTCAGACATTTAAACAGATGCAGGTTCATGTCCTCTGGTGTCACCAGGCCCATTTGCAATGGGTCAGTTTGGCTGCTGTGTATGCTCTCTGCTCATGGCATTTGTTTAGTGGCTGCTGAGGTCTGGGGCTGAGGGAGTTTGATCACAGGGTGTCAGCCACAGCTTGGGTTTCCCTTCCTTTCCCTTTGCATTACAAAACTTCAAAAACAAATATGCAAAAACTTCCTTGGGCCAGACAGGGTAAACCACCTGCAAACTGCCCCTCAAAATAAAAAAAAAAGTACTTGAAATCTGAAAACCTGGGCAAGGCTTTATGAGCTTAATGATCCTTCCTAGCAGGCACATTATGGCATACAGCTGGAGATGCCTTAAATGTCTGGAGCAGGACACACTCTGAAGCATCCTTTCTCCAACTGAAATCAATGTAGAACTGCAGGGAAAAGGCACTGTCTCACTTAGCTGCCAACAGCTACATCCCTGTGAGCTGTTTCCAGTTGTACACCCAGAGTTGGATGTTGGCATGTTTGTGAGGATGGCAGCTGGTCTGGTGCCATGAGACCTGTCCATCTCCAGTAGAAAATACAGTTAGTGAGTGCCCGCATGTGACAAGACCATCCTGAAGTAACCTCTTCACCCAGTAACACTCGCTGGTGTCCCCTATCACTCTTACTGGTGGAGTGCTGAAATGCTGGGTGAATGTTATGATGATCTTTTGGCAACCCCTGATGGAAGAAATAGAACACCAATTCCAAACACAAAGAAAAGGCTCAAAGAATCTATCATTATTAGTCCTGCTGTCAGTTTTAATTTTGGGGACATTACCTCACTCAATGCTCGTTGGAAAGAGCTGCCAAAAATGATGATGTCATCATCACCAGGCACATCTGACCCTGGCTGCTGATTGCCAGTGTTGAGTGCAAGTTAATAAATCCCCTGGTACCTGGATACACACTGGAGTTTTATTACAATGCAGGCATTCCACGATACCCTGGTAATTAAACAGTCTGTGGTGGAAAGAAACTAAACCACTATTTTCTGCTCTTTAGAGAAATTGTAAAATGTAAGTGTTTTTCAGATCAGCTTTCTTCAACTGTCATGCAAAGCTGGTTTTCAATTGTACTGAAAAGCTAGGAGGAAAACTTGTGTGTAGGCAGAAACGTGAGATAAAATGTAAATGTGAGATCAGATCTGCTTCCCCAGGGTTGGTACATGCAGACCAAAGTGTCTTCTAAGTTTGTGCATCAGGGTAGAAGCCTGAGATCACAAACTGGGGAGGTGGTGGCTGCAGAACTGGCGCAGGATACAGGCAGTCTGTGACAGCTCCATGCGTGTCTGTTAGTGCTGGTGGCTGCCACCCCACCCCACAGTGGCCTCTGAGCTCGTCTGCTGCTCTCTTGAAACCCCTTGCTAGGAAGAGGTTTGAATTATTTTGTGATCTGATCTTGTGGAGGCTCGTGTGAAGACAGCCCCCCCTTGCCAACGTGAAGCCCTGCTCACACTGTGGTGCCTCTTAAATGGCTGTACACAGTGTGGTGCAGGCAGAGGTATGCCAGTCCCCTGACCTACCCACCCATGCAGCCTGCCTTCCCTTAGTGGTGGTGGCTCAGGCTCTGCAACTCCTCTCCCAGTTTCAGGATCTAGCCAAGGTGATGGACTGGATTCTCTAATGCCTGGACTACCAGGATCATAGATGTAAGAATCAGACTTGTGTGCAAGTGCTGGCAGCTTGGGCAGGATGCTCCCAAATGTGGTTTGGGATGGCCTCATTGTGCAGTCTTGGGGACTACCAGTGCAAACAGTGAGGGAGACCTTTGGACCAAGCCTGGCAATCTGGGCACTCTGCTTTCAAGATCCAGAAATATTCTCATTTCTAAAGGGAAATCGCAATTCCGGCATCTCTATGTGGACTCAGGAATAAATTCCCTGCCACAGAGACTTTGGGTGCTCCTAACTAGAAGAACAGCTGAGCATCCAGGTTTGCACCCTGTCTGAAGTTCTGAATAGGAGCAACATATATTACTTATGAGTAGTGGATCTACATTTTCAGTCTTTGCCCATCTCCAGACATAGCCACAAGAGGAGACAGACAGAGTATTCATAGAGTTGCCACATTCCCAAGGAGCAAGCAGCATAACTACTCCCAAATTTATAGAGCCCATTGAATAAAAGAGCAATTGAAAAAGTCATGTTGATGAAGCAAAGTCTTTGAAAGTGGGAGCAGAGCTGAGGACTTTCACACCAGGGAAAGCTTTCAAGTCATGCTTGTTTGGAGCTGACATCTGTTTACCTTTAAAGGTCTATAAATAATATTACCATTCCTCTTTACTGACTACTGGAGATGGTGCTTTGCTTCTGTTTACCAACCCTCTCCTCCTCTATCTTGATATTGGAGTTATCTGGCTGAGTGATTTGACATCATCATCATCATCACAGATGTTTTCCCTATCTCTATAGCAACATATGACGATGCCACAAACAGAGGATTATGCAATCTGTGTAGGCTCAGATGGAAGGAGAGGCAGGGCTGGGAGCTCTGATCTAAACACAAATGTCTCTAATAACAGTAAGGGGAATACAGAAACTTTTTGGCAAAGGCAATGTTTTTTTTGTATAAACATTCTCGTTTTCCAAGTTTTGCTCTGGTGGGAAAGTCCCTCCTTAAAGTCCTCTTCTACATCCATACGTGTGTTACATGTACACAGTCACACACAGATAGCATATTTGTGTGTAAATGAATATACACAAATGCAGCATTGTTCCCAGCATTGTGCAGGCAGAGGTATTGCCAAGCTCCCCACACAAACTCTGATGCATTTGGCAGCTACCGTGCTTCACGCACGCTGAGCACAAAGGTCTGCTCAGACCTTGCACCACTTCTGCAGCAGAGGACTGCCCTAGTAGACCCCACTGAATGCCCTCTTTGATCTCTGGGCACATTTGTGTCCTTGGCTAGATAGAATCAGCAGCCTCTTCATTCAGACCAAATTTGTCCTGTGATTAAAGCACAGGAGGGGAGGCATAAGGGTAGTTTTAAATCTCTGCCTTCCTAAAAGCTTTTTAGCAAAACCTGAGGAAATTCCTCTCTATGCCTCAGTTTCTCCAACAGTAGGACAAACAAGTCTCATTCTTAAGGAGGTGATGAGGATAACTTAATTATTTTTTTTTTCTCTGACTCTTTGGTGGAGAGGTCCATGAGGAAAACATGCTTGTGGGTGTTTCTTCTGTTTATCTTATTTTTATTGAACGTATGAATGCATCCTAGCTAGCACATGTTGTCAGAATCAATAACTGTGCCTTGTTAGCCGTTTTTCCATTTATGGCATATTGTCCTGACATAGCTGTAAAACCTCAATGAATATGGTTTTAATAACCCAATGGTATTTAATGTACAATCGCTGTCTTATTAAGTCTAAATTAAATCCTTACTCGAGACACTTAATTTAAAGTGTGACTGATCTTTTCCTGGCCTGGAAGGAGATACTTAAGTGACACTTCTTCCAATTTGGCCACATGGCTGAGGGGTTGGGATTTAAATAATGTATTTTGATGATACTACTCATCTGGTTAAAGCTGAATTGCATCATTTTATGAACACTAAGACTCAGGATCGAATTAAACCAAACTTCCCACCAAGTTAACTCAGCTGAGCTTCAGAACTTAGCACTGTATTCAAAACACACACTTATTGTGACTATCCACTCATCAGCATCTGCTTGGCTTTTCCAAAGGAAAAAATGAAGTGCACCATATTTTTCTACTCAGAGCCTCTTGTGGGGTGCCTTTTGAGCTGACAAAGACAAGGCTTACATTCTGCTGTGGGCACACTAATAAAATAAACCTAATAAAATAAACATTACATGCAATAACGATGCTACTAAATCTAAGTTCAATGTGTAGCTAAAGTGTTACCCACAGATCTATTTAGAGGGATGTGCCTGGACTTCTTTCCATCCTTTTCCAACCAAGAGTCACATAAACATTCGCTAAATTGAAAGCATCATCAGGACCGATGGGAGCTCCACAAGCAACTTTGCCATGTGCACAGCTGAAGAGCTCACAGATAAATGATGTGTTGTCTTTTCAGCATGCCAAGGCCACCACTGAAGAACAGCCAGACCTAGGAGTTTGGAAGATGATTTCTGAACAAAAGTTCCTGGCAAGACATTGGAAGCTATCATGTGCCCTGCTTTATGCTTGGGCCACACAGGGATTTGTGCAGGTTGTGGAGCTGAAGGTGCACAGGAAAGGAAAATGTCCTTTAGTACAGCCAGACATGGGGTCTTCAGCTTTATGTCTGGGAAGACAGTGCAGCCAAGTGACTAGGGCCTTCCACTGGGAGCCAGGAGAAGTAGGGACACTGGGGGGTGGGGTGACTTCTGGCAGGACTTCAGTTTTCCCCATCTGTTTAGCCTCTAGGCCTTTGACAGCATTGATGGAAAGTTGGGCAGTGCTACCATTATTGTGGCATGCAGCTCAAATTCTAGCTGCATCTTAAACAATTCTCTCTGTATGGTTTGTTGAAAATAAGCTCTGGCATATTTTAATTAATTTTAATTATAAAGTGGAAGCTTTTTACAAAAAAAAAAAAAAAAAAAAAAAAAAAGGAATAGGAAAGAGAATTCCTAGGTTTGCAGAAAGCTTTTTGTCTGTGGTAAAGCCCTTTTGAAAAAGTCTTGGTAGATTCACCTGCTGTTGTGATGGATGATACAGCTCAGCCCCTGTGCTGGCTGTCACATTGTGTCTCTTTAGGCAGCCACTGGAAGGATGTGGTGAAATTGCTGGAGAAATACATCCTCAAGAGGTGATCTGTACAGGCTCTGTTTCATGGCTGCCCTCCATAATGAGCAAATTTGGTTATCTGTGCTTCATTTCTTTTGAGATTGGTAGTGTTGCCTACTTTTAAATTGAACTTATGCTCTGCAGTACTTCAAGACCTTCCTCTATCAAAGCTCCAGCTGCTGGATATATGGGATTGCACAAGGGTTTCTGCTGTCATTCAGAAATCCAAAGCAAAACTCAACTCCAAGTGATTTCAGGGGAAGGGTTCAAAGTGTGACCAAAATCAGAGGTCAAGCACAAAGATAATGTATGTTTATTCCACCTTAAACACCTCAAAGTCATCTGTGAAGCATTGTCATGACTGCTTTAGAGGCTTGACTGTGCAGTCAAGTGCTTGGAATTGGCAGCACTGCTGTCGCGGGCAAGTAAATGGACAGGACAAGGTCAGCTAACTGTGAGGCTCACTCTGAGGTGGTTCACCATAAGGTGCTTAAAGGTCTGCTTACAAGGCAGCCACTAGAGAATAACCAGGGCTGTCTCTCAGAATTACAAACTTTGGGGTTTTGCAACACCTATTACTGGGTGCATCCTCATGAGGGGCTCAGGATAAAGAAAATGTTACTGCTATATAATCCTCTGGAAAAAAAAAAAAAGTTTGAAAGCACAGTCTGTCCTGAAAGCAGGGAGAATGTGGCAGTGTTTAGCATCCCCACCAGTGGAGTCTACATGGAGGGCAGTATAACACTTCAAGTGAAAATGTTTGTGTTTCTATTATGTCTTGCATCCAAGAATTTAACTGCTGTTTGGTTCGGTTCAGTCTTGATGATTGATTTCTCCTGGATCCTGGGGTGAGAATTGTTTTAACAGTTTACAGATGGACAAATGAAAGAGGGAGGTGTCCGATGGATTGCCCAGCACTGTAAGCTGAGCCAGTGGCAGAATGATTGTATCCCTGTTTGATCCCAGACAGGTTTGATCCTTCTTCTTTTTTTTTTTGTAGGTTTTTTTCTTTGTTTGTTTGTTTGTTTGGGTTTTTTTTCCTTTTGTGAAAATCTGACTTCTTTCCTAGCATGTGTACACTTAAACAGCTCAATCAGAGCAGCATAAAATGATGAGGCTGAAGACCCTGATAAAAGCATTTCATAGGGATATTTATTTTTCTTGTTCTCAATCTGGAACAATCCTTATTGCAGTAATTCCAGTTCTGTGAGATATATTAGCTTTGCACAGTTGTTGCTGCTGCTATGCCTATGCATTTAACAAGTTTCCAAGTATTGAAGCTTATTGAAGCTTATTGAAGCTCACAAGTTTTAAGAGCTTTTGCAGTATGAAAGAGAAGGAAAAGGAATGTGCTCACTGAGAGTGTTTTCTCTATACCTCTTTTGTCTATCATTAATTAGGAAAGGTTTCAAGTGGTAAAACCAGCTTGTTGTTATAAGTCATCCACATGCTAAATTAAAGTGGGCAAACTGACATGGCAGTTAAACCCTTAAAGCCTGAAGTCAATCAATAAAATCTATGGAAAATTACTCTGAGCAAATTAACATCCCTTAATACATAAATGCAGATTTCTTTTTCCCCACCATGTCTCTGCATAATAACTATGCACCAGGCAGGCACCACACACTCTCCTCTTTCCACCAGTACATCTTCATAGGAGTCTGTAACTCTCCAGAGTAGAATGACAGTTGGGATAAAGCAGCAGATCAGGCTGGAAGCCAGGCTGACTGAAGACACAGTGCCCCAGCTCCTTGTCATTCAATGCTCTCACAATGATCTGATTTAGGCAAACCTGCTAAGAAAAGTGTTGAGCTTAATTTGGTTCTTTTTGAGTCGTTCAAAAAGAGCCAAGCTACAGAGCAGCTACGGAGGACTGGGAGGGAGCAGAATAGGATGATGAGTATCTGGAGTAGGAAAAATTTGTAATGTGTATTTGCTGTGATGTTACCTGCACAGCTGTGCCTGATATCTGTTGGTACTTGCTCAAGTCTGTGGCTGAGAGCAGCAGAAAGGATCTGGGGAGCAGGCTGAGGAGAATCAGTTGTGGTGTTCAGCAGCAGCGACCCTGTGCCCTGAACCAGGTCTGGTAAATTTTCCCCAAAGCACCCTTTTGACTTTTTCCTTAAATTTGCCAATTTCAACCCCACTGAATGTGCATGCAGAGAAGAAAACTGGATGCAAACAGCTTTGGAGAATAAACCTAGCAGATCAGATAGGTTTGCAGAGGAATGGAACTTAATGATTTCTGGGGGCGAAGGACGCATACCATCCATCTCTCTGTGTACCTTTGCAAGCACTCAGCATGAACATCTGAGGGGCTTTTAGTGCCATGGAAGAATTTATTCTCACAACACTACTGGGAGAAAGAAGATTTCACAGCTCTAATTTCTGTATAAACAGGAATTTGAGAAACTGAGCCATAGAATTATTGCTTTCCACTTAGCTCCTGTCTATGGATATTGTCAAAAGATTACCAGAGCAGATAGATGAACTAGGGAGTATCCCATGAATTGTATCCCCTCCCTAAGCATAAGTTTCTAGAGCTCTTGGACTCCATGCATATGAAATTGTTTCAGATAATTTGGGCTAAGTCACCCCAAATAGAAAGTGGAGTGGGCCAACAACCTGAAGGATTTGAGGTATTTTTAATTGCACAGTTAAAAGCCAACAGTTTGCTGAAGGGGAAAAGAGTCCAAGGTTGTGAAATGCAGGGGTTCATTTCTCTGCCAATAAAGCTCTGGAATGGGTTTTCTAGATGTTTCCTGTCAAGAAATTGTTCTAATAAAAATTTGTCTTTACGCAAATTGAAATTTTCTGCAGGAAAACTCTGACTTTGCTGAGCTGCCCCTTCCCCTTGGGAAAATTTAAACAGGGCTTCCTGCCGGGAAGAATTTTGCCAATTTTATTTTCTGCCTGAAGGGAGAAAAACAAATTGATGCATGTTTTCCAACAGCCAGCAGAGCTGAGAGGAGGAAGGAAAGGCCAAGTGCCCTGGCTGTCTGCCTGCTGCACAGCATGGTCACCCCTGCCCATTGGGCTGGGCAGGGGAAAGGAAGGCAGAGGTCCTGAAGGACTGGTCTCTGGACCAGACCTACCCAAAATTTTATTGTACTTTTGAATTTTACCCTATTGGAAAAAAAAATTCAAATCTCCTTAACCATTTTTGTTTGTTTGTTTTGTGGTATGAATGATGCAATTTTGTTCAAATTTCTGTGTTTGGGTTTTTTTTTTTTTTCTTTGGAATGGATTTGCATTTTCCAGGCTTCGCCCCTCACACACCAGCTACAAGAAAGCTGAAAGGACAATTACTTTTGAGCAGAAGTCTGCAATACCTTGGCAGCTGGAATTCCATCAGATAAGCAATATTTGATTAATATTGGACAGTAGGAGGAGACAAAAAAGGATGGTATGGACATATTGGAAAAGCACTCACAAGAGCTACTCATGGATTTGCAATATTCCATCACAGATTGCCAATGCTGCATTAAAATATTGCCTCAGAAGCAGTTTCCTAGACCCAGAGCAGGATAAGATGATGAGCAACCCCCTCCTTCTCCATTCTACCTATCTCCTTCAATGATATTTCTTCTGTCTATTGCCAGTGGCTTGAGCAAGGTTGGTACAAATGAATTTAAAGCAGGGATAAATGTTGTCAATTCAAATCACAGCTTTCCAGCCTGTCCCCAGGATTGTCCTCAGGGCAGGAATTCCTTGCAAAACCAGCTCATGTTCCCTCTCTAGATGAGAAGAATGAGGTGAGGAATGGCAAGGAAAAGGCAGGAAAGAAAGAAAGACAGTAAGCACACCACTCTCAGAGTAAGGAGGACATTCAAGGTTTTGCCTTTCTTTTCTCACTGTACTTTATTCCAAATCCTGCTGTAGCCTTTCTGGAGGAGGGGGAAGGGCATTGGCTGATTTGCATCTTATGGTACTGCTGACAGTAGGAGGTCTTAATTGGGGCACCAAAGAGCAGGTGTATGCTAACGTTAATCTTCCCTTTCACCTGTCACTCATGCAATGAATATGATCTCTCCCTCTCATTAGCAGCCCTCTGTCACATGCCAGGGAGCTTTGGAAGGGTCCCTCTGAAACTCGTTGGGATTGATTTTGCTGCCTGCAATGGGTTATTACCGGCAAACCCTGGACAACCACTCCCAAGGAACACATCTGTCCAGTGGAGGTAGGGATGAGCGCTGCCTAATAGCCTCAAATCATATGTGCCTTGTGGAAAAATGAGCAGTAATTCATATATTGGCCTTAGGATAAACAGATAGACTGGCTCATTTTGAACATAACACATTGTGTGCTTGAGTGTTACAGAGATGACCTTAGGAGGAAAGTTAATCTAGCAAAGATATTCAGTTTGGTATTATCTCCAAATGTTGATTCCTGGAATCATTACTCACTCCATAGTCAGGCAAAACTTCCCTGGATTTCAAGGACTCCAGCTGGAGCCAAGAGGAAATTGGCCTGGGAGAGGATGAAATAGTAACTCTAGAATTTGAACCTCCATCTCTTGGAGTTCACCTATCACAGCAACAAAAGCCTAATCCTTTGCTTGAGTGATGCAGAATATTAGGAAACAGCTAAAAGCAGCCAAGAGCAACTATACTTGCTTTGCTTTGCTCTTTGTGCACCACCAGCTCTGCATCTTGTGGGGAACCTGCAGAAAGGACAATGATCTCTGTCTACAGGCCACACATTCCTCACAAAGAGAAGGAAAAAAAAAAAAGAAAGTCATCTCACAAAGGGTTTATCTAACCTTTTTACATTCTTCCAGTGCTGCTCTGGAACTGGTTTGACTTTGGTTCATTCAGAGGTGAAATAAGTAATTATCTTTGGGGGGGTGGGGGAAACTCAAGTGGTTTAAAGTATTATATTCAGAGAGCAACAGTTTGTTGGCTGTGAGTGTGACCCAGGGGAATGAGCATCAGCTGCAGCCCATGTTCTGAGTCAGAGCAGAATCCCATGGGAATCACAGCTGCTTCAGAGCCCTGGTGTTGGTGGACTTTCTTTAGAATGATGACGGTTGGCCTCTTCTTTTATTGTTCTCATCGGCCGTTGGGAGGTGGCTTTCTTTATCATCAGATTCCTTCCAAAAGCAGTAATTCTGTGATTTAATAGTGGAAACCGACAAACAAGTGGGACTGACACATGAATAATGTAACTCTCACTCAGAATCTTGGTTTTCCTTGTGGAGATTGGGTCATGGTATGAGACTTCTCTCTTTCCTGAGATTATGGAATAGAAGCCCAGTAGCAGTAGCTAATTGTTTAGCCCTTTTGCAGTTAAGGACCTCTGGAAAAGCAAAGAGAGAAGCCTTTGATCACCCTTCAGAGAACACATTTGAGAGCAACCTGCCTTTATTCAGATAGTTCAGCAATGCAGAACCTTCTTGCCTCCACCTATTCTTCCTTGGACACTCTCCTGCAAGGACTAGGCTGCTGGCAAACACACTGTTAGAAGTTGGATTGATTTTGAAACTTTCACATATTGTTTTATCAGGACCAGGTGTCATGTCCCAGCTACCCAGATTAGATACTGCAAATTGCTGTTGCTGCTTCTTGGTTTTGGTTTTGTTCTGGGTTTTTTTTCCTGTTTTTTTTTTTTTTTTGTGTGTGTGTGTTTGGGGGGTGTTGGGGGGGGGTGTTTGTTTTTTTTTTTTTTTTTTTTTTTTTCCCAACCTGTGCTGCAAGGGAAGACTGTAAAGTCCTTTATACAGGACAAGGGCTGGCAGTCAGGATCATGTTCCACATCTGCAGACCCACCATCACCTGCTGTTGCTTAACTAAGGAAGGTTCCCCAACAGCCACATCCTAAATTTAATTACACTCCTGATTTGCAAATTTGTGTTATTCTACTCAAACTTTCTAAGCCTAATGAGGTGTAACACTGAGGCTAATTATATTCCATAATGGTCCAATCTGCAGTAGCAAGAAGAGAAGGAGAGTGTGCTTTCTTTAGATGTACAATTGTCTTCCCTAGGAGCTTGAAGCAGCTGGCAGATGTTTTCTGTGCCTGCATCTTTCATATCAGCTAGAGAAGTACTAGGGAAGTTAGAAGGCATCCTTCTGCTTTCATGCTGGGCTTATCTCTGCTCTTTATGGTCCATATACAGTCTTTACTGCTACAAACTTACCTTCACTGTTGCAGGAACATTGTGGCCATTTTTGCTTGTAATTTCAGTAGCCCAATGATGAAGTGAGAGTTCCTGACCTCACAGGAGCTGCAAAAGCACTTTGAGATCAGTAGGTAAGGGCTAAAACCTGACAGCGTGACATGCTCTCTAGAAGCCTGTGTGAAGGAATTAATTAAATATTTCCCATGGAAATAGTTGAAAGAAAGATTTTGGGTTTTAAAAAAAATTTATTATTTTTTTTTTTATTCTCCAATGGTAAAAAGAAAGTTCAAAATCACTTCTGAGTCAGTGCATTTATTTATTTTTATTACTATTTTTTTTTAATTAAAAAAAAATATATTCAGCTGTCCAGTAGAGGGAAACAAGGACCTTTACAAGAAGAACCAATATTTGACTGGAGACAGGGGATCAAAAATTGTGAAGATAACCCTGCTATGTAATTTCTTCGTTGGGCAATCGAAGGCATTTTATCTTAAATTCACAACCTCCTTATTGTCTGTGTTTTAATAGATTTTAATAAGCATGGTCTTCAGTTCCTGTGTTTATCTAGAGTCCTACAATCAAGTAGTTACCCAAATTATAAGGGCAAATCATAGTGCCATGTTGCAAATCATAATGGAGGGATGACCTGAATGATTTTAAGCATATAAATATTACAGATTTCAGGTCTTGCCTGGTGAAGTGGGGCAAGGCAGTGCCAGACTCAGTGAGGTACCTCATGTGCTTAACAGTAAGCATGTGAGTAACCACATTCCTGGATGGGGAGTCTGAAATCTCTGTAATTCCAGCCTGTGAATGTGTTGTCTTGAAATGTACAAGCTGCAATTAGGAGCCATTGGATCATAACTATGCCATGAAGATGTCCTAAACTATTAAAGAGCTGAAGATGATAGTGTGCTTTTAATGTTTCACATAATCCATATGGGATTTGGAGAACTTTCAGCACTCATGAGGAAGTCAGAATATATGCTTGCTTGGGTTAAAGGGAAGGAAGAGAGAAAGCCCTGAATTAAATTTTTGAGCTCGACACCCTCCACTTTTCTACATGTTGCTCAGTTCTAAATAGGGAAAATAAAATCAGCTTTGTTCATGAGCATATGCTTTTGACATTTTTTCTTCTTGAAGCCTGTGAATTATTAATAAACTAATTTCTCTTTATAGTTCAATCTTTGGAGACTTAAAGTGCTCGCTCAAATGCACTGAACAAGAGGAATGCTTCAGCTCCAATCAGTTCCTGTCTTCTTTGGAAATGCTGGCCTTGAGGTATCTTTGAATCTTTGAAATCAATCTTTTATTCAACCAGGAATGATTGATGGCTTGGAGGTCTAGTCTGTTAATTCTGTCTAATGCCCTGTTTAAGCTCAGGGTGTTTCAATCAGCTGATTCTCTGCTTTTGCTTTGTGAAGGGACTAAGAGCATCCCTCTCCCCCTTCACCACACCCCCTTTTCCTTGTCACCAAGTGGAAACAGGAAAGTTTGTTGGGCTCATCAAATAAGTGGGAGGTGGTATGATCTAGAAAATACCCTGGGTGGCACTTGGTGAGTCCTCATTGAGATTTTCAAAGCCAGTTTAATACAGCTTGATCTCCAGGACCAGGAGTGCAGCTGCTGAGGAGATTCTGTGCTGTGTCTTGCAGCCTTTCCTCACTACTGCCTCAGCTAAGGGTTTCTCATGCTGCTGGCTTCAGCAGCTCTCACAAGCCAGAGGAGAGGGGCAATCAGGGAATGCAGGGATCAGGGTGAGGCCCTGGAGTCCTGGGTACATCAGGTGCTCAGGATGGTGAACAGCCTGCAGTAACTGGGCTGTCCAGGTCTGTCTGCTGTCCTCTGGATAATTAGGACCATGATGCAAACCATAAGGTAAACGTGCAACATTTTCAACAGAATGCTAACATGAACCAGAAGTTACAGGATGAGGAGCCTTCACTAGTAAACTGTGATTTCCTCTTCACCAGAGCCTGGGCTGAGAGCCAAACAAGCTCATCTCACTTGTGATCCTGTGTGCATGTGAAACAAAAGCTTTCAATGATAAAGCAACACTATTTGGTTCTCCCATTCTCATGCTTCTAAAAAAAAACACAAATGACTGAATAAAGGTCCACATGAAATTTAAAAATAGGCTTAGGACTGGGTTACAAGTCACTGAGCTCCATGTGGTCAAATAAAACCAACAACTTAAAAAATAACAGATCTAAATTAAGCTGTACAACAGAATTTCATTTACCAGAAACATTTAACTGGAGAAAACCACATTAAGGCAGTGACCCCATTAACAAAAATGTTCTATGCACAGGTGGCTTCCCAGTTAACCTTTTGGGGGGAAAATTCTGACTCCTGAAAGAAACTGAAAAACTGGTGAAAGACAAAATGTTTGGGTTTCTCTCACGTCTGATGTGTTTGTATTTCTTATTCCACATTACTGGGGCTATTTGTATGAAAACTGTGGAACAGACTCTTGCTCTTCCTTATGGTGGGGCAAATCTGGAGTAGCTCCTCTGGGTTAGCCAGAGGACCATGCAAACCCATGGCATGGGCAGTGGTGGTGGTAGCATAGATGGATTCAGCTCACAGTGTTTTTGATTTATTTTCCAGATTTCTCTGAGACCTCAGAAGCTCTGCAAGGCTGGGAAAATATGTCCAAACCTGGGAAAGGAAAAGGTTTTACTTTTCTGCTGGGCAGGGGGATTGCCAGCGAGGGGCAAAAGTGATTTGGTTCCAGCCTCCTGTTCAAGGCAATGGGATTTATGCACCTCAGCCCATGAAGGTCTTTGGGAAATTCCAGCCATGAAGGTTAATTATAAGCCTTTAATTAATCAGACATTCACTGTGGGCTGAAGTGGTCTGGCTGTCTGAGCACCAGCTCGGGAGCTGGGAGGTCCTTAATTACCACTGCTGGCTCCCAGCAGCAGGGGAGCGTGGTGACTTTGAGGCAGCTGCAGAGCTCCTGTGAAGTGTGGGTTGTAGGGGACAGACACTGGAGATGCTGCAGGGCCAGGGTGGAGTGTTGGGCTGGGGAGAGTGGTTTGTGCCATTGGTACCAAGTCTGGCACACTCTGCAAGTGGGCTCTGGTGGGCTCCCTGGGGGTCAATGAGAGAAAAAAATTAGTGGAAGAAGAGGCTGCAAGATGAGGGTGAAAACAAAGCAGTGGTTTTAATTATACCTTGAGCACTGAAAAATTAGAGTCAGTTGGCAGCTGGAATTAAAAATTCAAACTGGCTACCTTACTTTGTTTTAAAATTGCCTAAAAATTGAGGTAGCAAGAAATGATATCTCTGCTTTTTTAATTTTTTTTGTCATATGTGTAATAATTACTGATCTACACAAAAGTATATCTTCTGTTGGCTTTCCCTGGCTAGTTAAAATAACTAATATGTGGCTGGCTCTCTGAAATTACCTGCAGCAGAGAGTGACTTGGCTCTGCCTGCAGAATACTGCCTGAGAGAGATCTTCTGGCCTCCTTTGAACTGACAGTAAAGCAGCCTTGACTTCAGGGCATCTGGGATTTCTCTCAAATAATATTATTAGCAATGTTTCAATGCTCTTTAACTTAATAAAACAAAATGTCAGCACTAGAGAGAGATGCTGATGAGGGAGGGGAAAAAAAGACATTTTGTTTCTCCCAAAATTACAGGAACTCTATATTTTGTTTTATTTTTTTTTCAGATGTATGCTGTGTTTCTTAGTATGAGGAAAAAAATGTGACATGGGACAAAATAACTTTCAGTTGATGCACTGAAACATTTTTAACTATCAAAATGATGGAAGCTGCATGCATGAGAAAATCAGTGAGGACTCCTAAAACAGGAGTAAAAAAAAAAAAAAAAAAGGAAAATAAATATCCCCATTCCTGGAGGATGCCTGTTTCTTTAAGCAGCTGTTTCTTGTCTCTGAGGTAACAAAGTTGTCATGTGATGCATCTGTTACCATGGCAATAATCTGTAATTGTGCAGAAAATCCACCAAAGTAGCGTGCAACTCCTTAGTGAATTGGATGGGGAGAAAAATCACCTCTCTGCAAGCCTTGAATTGATGATGTTGTGAAACTGCATTGGCCAAGTGAGCCCACTTTCACCTCCAATGGATTTTCTGTATTTATTAGCTCTGGTTCTGGTGTCTAGTTTTTGCTTGGTCTTTAAATATGCTCCTTACTCCTGCTCTCACAGCTGGTAAATGATGTGCATCTTCGTGTGCTTCCAGCCTCCCCTGTCACATTTATATAAAGGATCTGGACACTCCTACTGTTTTGGTCCTGGGTGCAAGAACCACCTTTGCTTTTCAAGCACAGGTGATAAGATGGAATTAAATATTGTATAGGTGATAAGATGGCATTAAATATTGTATCCTGCTACAACAACAACGGGAAGGGGGTTCCTATAATTATTTTATCTTCCCCTCCCATGGGGGCAGCCCCCAACATCTGCATTGTCTCCACCTCTTCATCACGATGTGTCATTCCACCAGTACCTTGGGAACTGCTCCCACACACACTCATGTGAATGCTGCATATTTATTTATTTATAATATATAAATGTAAATAAATCCTCTGCTAGCAGGCCGAGTTCAGTATCCTTGAAAACTCCCTGAAAATAGAAACACAGAAGGATGAGAGGAAGAAATCTGCAAAACTTTCTTCCCTGCCTTAGTCATAAAATGAACTGCTGGAATTTAGGAAGAGAATCCTTGAGTATTTTGAGTCATCTGCTCATGATATCATTGGGCTGAAAGTGCTTGCCACTGTCCCAATCAAACCGCCGGAGAACTCTCACGAGAATATGCCTCGTGGGCAAATCCCAAAAGGAGAACATCTGGATTTAAGATGCCATTGCCCTGTACTTAACCCTAAGCCACTGAGAAAAAAAAAATTACTATTCTCCTGCTCTCACTCTCTCCTTGTTATTAGTAAATATTTATACTATACATGCACCCAAAGGCCTCAGATGATAGTCGACTTCCATCTCGAGGCTTGTGCGGGTCTGACAGAGAGAGAGGAGAAGATCCCCTCCCTGCTCTGCAGAGCTTGCTCCTTATTTATTTTTCCTTTCAGCTATGGTGTGCTGAGCTGCTCCATGCCTGCAAATTCCATGCTATCAGCCATTTAGATGAAACCCTTAGCTCTTTAATGAAGGCAGCTTAAAATCAGTGAAAACTCTTTAAATTGTGCCCCCGTGAGCAGCCTTAACTTTGTCTACCCAGGCTCTAAGGTAACCCATTTAGCCTCAGTTAGTACAATAGAACTGCTTTGCCTTCCCTTGCAGTGTCAAAGGTGTTAATTAGACTGATGTGGATGATTTAATACTGCATCACACTGAAATTCAAGCCTAAAACCAGACCTTCTCCCAGCCCAGCATGTGCAGTAAGTAGATGAAGTTTCCCCCACCCAGGCAAGTGTCTGCCCCTCCCTGGAGGTGTTGAAGACCAGGTTGGATGAGACCTTGACTGACCTCAAGTAGAAGGTGTCCCTGCCCATGGCATGGGGCTTGGAAGTAGATGATCTTTGAGGTCCCTTCCAACCTAAACCGTTTGATGATTCCATGAATTGAAGTAGGGTTGGGATGGGCTTCCTTACTTTTTTTTAACAGGGACCCAATCAGGCTGAGAGCTGTGCACCTGAGAGACCTGAGCTTACATAGGCTTGGAGAGGAGCAGAAGGAAGGTGTGCCTCTTGGAGATGGTTTCCTTGGTTGGGAAGCTTTTCTTCTGCCTAGGGAAGCGAGCGACTGATGGGAGGTGCCTGAGAATTATTCATCCCTCTTGTCACTAAATTCCCCTGTCCCTGGGGAAGCTGCAGAAGAGGTAAGACAGTAGCATGTCCACATGCTGGATTTCAGAGGACTTCTGTGCTTGGCCCTGGAACAGTTGGCTCTGCCATGAGGTTCTGCTGCTTCTCTCCCATCTCCTTGCAACTTTTCCTGCTGGATATGCTGAGACTCTTCACCTCTGGAAAGAGTTCCCTTGAGATGACTCACCACACTCTCCCTGCCCCGTGAGATAGGGAAGCTGGTGTGGCCACTGTGGGAAGCCAGGAAGCAGCAGCTGAAAGCAGAGCTATTCTGAAATAAGTGCTTAGGAATGCTCTGACCTCTTGCCCTGATGAAGCACCATTCCCCCCCCCCCGCTTCTTCTTTTCAGAGAGCACATTAAAAGAGCTGTTTGTACATAGCTTTAATCTGTGTGCACACATACATGGGTTCAGCCCGGGCAGGGGAGAGGAAAAGGGATCACAGCTCTGCCACTTGTAGGCATTTGGGGCTCTAGACAGCTGTGACAAACAGCAGCCTTTTTACTACCTTAAAAATCATAATGGACCACTTTTGTAATTTTGCCTGTAAATGCACTTCTGCTGTATCACAGGACAGTGCCTGAGTATGAGAAAAGAGAGAGAAATACAAGAGCAGAAATAATGTGGTGACAGGTCAAAGAACAGAGCTTATAACACACCCACAGAGTGTTCCCTGTGAAAACAATATTCTCTTGGTTCTGTCTGAGATGCTCTTGCTTGCCTGCTTTAAGGAGTAATTTCTCAGAGCTATATTTTAGATGTTCAGCTCTTGTAAACTCTTCACAGTTTAATACATTGCAACTTCCCTGCTTGCTGAGTTTGAGTCACTGGATTAAAACTGCACCCACCACCACACTCATCAATATTACTGTTAACTTCCCCTCTTCTCTTTTCCCAGGCTTTGCCTAATGATTGTAACCTGTGATCCCAGTTTGTGCTGCAGAGATGACTTAAGTGTGTAGACCACAGTTTCCAACAAATAAGGTGAGTGGTATGCTTGTCAAAATGAACTTAGGTGAAATATTATGAAGTGGAAGACTGATGGCAGGTGGTCACTGCCTGGAAAGAAAGATGAAGACTGTGATGGTGTCCTGAGCGTGGACCTAAGTGAGGGATGGCACTCAGGAAAGGTGTCTGCTGGTGTGCTACTGCTACTTCTATGTAGTGGGAGCAGAAACTCTGAGGTTCTGCACAGACTGCAGTGATTGCTGGATCTAGCTGGGAAGGAATTTTCTCCTGGATGAAGTTATCAGGCTTGATGTCATTAGAGTCGTAGATTGCATGGCTAAGATCTCCTAAGGAGGTCTCACCCACTGGATCCCTGCCCTGACTGGTGCTTAAGGTGTTGCTGGTACTCAATCTCCTGTTGCAATCACAACCCAGCAGTGGTGGATACTATACTATTGGGGGCATATTACAGTGTGAGATGTGGGCCCTATGGGGTGCAAAAGCTTAAGTGATAGCCCTTCTAGCCTCAAAGTCTGTGAAGTGGAAATCAAAAGAAAAATTAATTCAAACAAGAGGCTGAGTTGTGGCTGTGTTGGGTTTTATGTAGTTGCTTGATGGTCAGCAGAGCCTGGCTGGCAGCAAGGCAGGCTGTGTGGTGGCAAAAGGCTTGGGAAGGGCTTTGTTAGCACCAATACAGTGTGTTGGTAGCTAAATAGTCTGGAAATTTGTGCAGCAAGGAAGGTGAAGGTGTTAAGGGGGAGCCTGAAAGGCCAAAAGCGAGCTTTAGGAGGCTTTGGTGTTTGAATAAAGCCAACTGGGGATGCACTGAATGGAGCTGGGGGGTGTGGGGGGGTGGGATCAGAGGAGGAGACTTTGAGGCTGTTTAAATCTTTTAACAGAAATCTCAAAGAGCCACAGCTATAAACAGAAACATTTCACTCTGAGTCAATAAAACTGATCCAGTTTTTGTTCAAACACCACCCCCTCCCTCCCCCCCAACTCCAAGCCATTAAAAGTAACAGCTCAAATTCCTTAAGGAGCCAGCCACAGAAGCTTGTCCTTCCATAGGACTTAGATTGCACCAGTTACCTTCTGTGTCCTGTTGCAAGAGATACAGGCTCTTCAGACAAGTATTTCTGATGCAAGTCCTCCTAAAAGCATTTGGATCTGTGTGCAGCCTGAATGGTGGTGGCTAAAGTAGTCCATATGGCTCCACATCAGGAGAACATGGGGCTGGATGTTCTGGGAGGTCATCCTGTCCTCCACACTGGGACACTCATTCTCCTCCAAAGGCTGAGCAACTTGCTGGGTTACAGATGTAACTGAGCATTACATCTGTCCCTGCTGGGCTCGCCATGCACTGCTGGTTGGGACAGCAGGGAAGGACAGAGCTGCAAAGGATGGAGGAGAGGGAATATATTTCTCCTTTTCCAATTTATGGATACCTACAGACATATCTACCTCCCCCTGCCCCCCCTTCCCCCTTTCCATTTCTTCTCAAACCCTAAAATTTTCAGCACAATGTTTTGATATTGCCTCAGAAATCAGTCTGCTCTGTCAGCTGGCAGAGACTAAGTGAAGCAGTGACATACTTTGAGCAGTCAGATGTGCAGGATCTGTCTGTAGGATGTGCTCCAGTCCTCCCAACATCTGGTTCTAGCCAGTTGCTATCAGCCCCTTGTTTTTATAAGTGCTAAATTCACTCTGCTTTTAATGCAGGGGGGAAAAAAATATATGGCCCAGGGAGCACAACATTTACAAGCATTTTTTGTGGGAGTGGAGACAGGAGGCCAAGTTCTCTTCTCAGATAGAGTCCAGCCTTTGCATTTTTGGGTGGGCCTCCAAAGCCATATATTTTTTTTCCCTTAAGATGCTTCTTTTTCAGCCAAACCAAACTGATTCCTGTCAACTATTATCACTCCAGTATGATAAAGTGTGGCATAAAGACTTACAGGAGGGTCAGCAAGATGGCTTTTTGGGCTGCTCTTCAAATGTGTGCTGTTTTACATGCAGTGTGCATGTGTGCCTTGGCTTCTGGGAAGGGGCACATGGGATAGTTTCATGTTTTTAGTGGCCTAGCCTGACTGTTTTCTCACCTGGTGTCCATCAAGTCCTGTGTTCAGTGAAGCTAAGGGAGATAACTGATGACTACCTTAGCCAGTTTGCAGCACCCCAGGGCCCTTTCCCAAGTGGTTCAGTCCCCAAGTCCTGAACATGCAAGAGAAGACCTTTTTGCTGGAAAAAAAAAGCAAAAAGATGACAAAGACAGGGTGTTTATTGAGCACATGTGACAGTAGATGATCCCAAAGAACAAGTCAGCCTGTCAGGCTTGTAGAAATCTCCATAAGAATACCAAGTGTCTGTAAAACCAAGCCAGCTGTTGACACAAACAGCAGTAATTTTATCAATAATGAGATGCATAAAACCACTTAAATCCTTGGAAAATCCAAACCTATGCTACCCATATGCAGCTTGAAAGAGTTGACCAGCTGCTGTCTTGGTGCTGTACCCAAATCACCTTTTTGCTGTTGTGTTATGATTTGTCTTTTCATCCCAGTTTGGTGTTCATCCTCTACTCCTATGCTTAGACACTAAGGCAAGAGTGAAACTGAGGGATAAAGAGTGTTCATAAATAATTTGAATAAGAACTGACCTGAATAAGTTGAATCAGATCATTACAGCCACTGAAAACTTTAATGTTTTCATGTTAATTCTAATACATGTTAATGTTAATTCTAATACAAATACCATATGATAGTGGTCTTGTTTGCTTTGCAAGGGGAGCAGAAGTACATTTGGGAGAGAAAAGGAGATGGTAAACCAGAAATTGCTCATACTTTAAGTCACTGAAGGGTTGCAACTCACATATGGATGAAATTTGGCTCTGGAATAACATCATGTAATTTTAAGTGGAATAAATCTGGTCCACCACTTCTTTTTTCTACCTGGTTTGTTTTAAAAGACCAACTATCTTTGCTTTATATATGCACATGAAATGTGGGTAATTGGAATGGGTAACTGTGTAAGCCTCTGAGGAGGACTTGCAGGATTCTTTTGGCCAAGCCTCACTTTCTGGAAAGTATCAGAGTGAATAGATCTTCCCTTGTAGAGGTCCTGCCTCTCTGCTCCTCAGCTGTGACTGATAATGGTGTGGCACTAATTCACAGCCCACAGAACTGCATATAGGTTGCCACAGATATTTTTCTGTTGTTACCAAACACTTGAAGTAAGGCTATGCTGTGGTCATATAGACAGGAAAATGACATCATGCTTAAAACCACTAATCCAAAAGCTTTGGCATCTGAAAGACAATCTGTATTCTTATTAGGAAAAAAACCAAAACAAAACAACAAACCCAACAAAAAATCCCCAACAATGACATTTGAAATGGAGAAATTTCTTGGACTGTTATTATTTTTAAATCCTCCCCATGGCTTCCCTTCTAGCCAAAGCTGTGACAAGTGCATTGGAGCTGATAATAAACATATACCTCTGAGGTCACAACTAGGATTTTTTAACTTAAATAAATAAATAAGGATGAATTTTCCAGTCTCCAGGGATCCAGCACTCAAGAACATGCAGCACTGCAAGGTCAGTGTAGAAGATGGGGTTTTTTTTTGCTGTTTAGCATAGCTGGTTTTTTCCATTATTTGAGCATACAAAACAGCTTTATTCTATGCTTCTCCTCCCTCCAAGTTTGGTAGGTGGTAGTGACAGTCTTTGGATGGTGGCATTTTGTAGGGATTATTCACTGTGTGGGAAAACCCAGAATTACTCACAGCAGCCACTCTTTTAGGAGGTCAGCAGATGTGACCAGCTCATCCTGCTGGGGATGATGAGAGCTGGCTAACAGAAAAGTTGAAGGAACCTTATTTGACCAGCTGTTGGGTTCTGCATATCTCAGTGCTGCTGTACCTTCTGGAAATGAGTCAACACTGGGTTTAGGGGAAAACAGGGGTGGAGGAATTCAAACAATGTTAAAGTTGAGATTTTAACAAAAAAAGCCCCAAATTATTCCTTATTCTAAACCAAATTTTCTCCTCTGTTTCTTAGCATTTTGTGGGAACTAATTTTGGACTGATTGAAACACAAATGAAATGTTTTAATTAATGCAGCAATGTTGCTTTTAGTTTTTCCTTAGAAACTTCTTTTACAGAAAAAATAAATTTGGGGGAAAGAGAAGAGAGTAGTTATTTAGAAAACAGCAAAACTTTGAACTCCTAATTATAAATTCTTTGAGAAATGCACCTTCCAGCCTTAAGCCATTCCCTACTTGAGCCAAAGTCATGGCTTGGAGGTGACAAAGTCTTCCATCTTCTTTCTCCTTCCCCAAAATGAGTGTCCATAATTCCCAAAGATGTGTTGGAGAAGCTGGTGTCAACAGAAACACTTGAACTGATGCTATATGTCATCCCCACTCAAGAAATTCTGTGTGAGTGGCCCTTTGGTGTTGCACCATCAGTTGCATTGCAGGCTAGGCAAATGGGCTCTCCCTTTCCCCTGCCCACTCCACTGCTATCCCCATCTGGAGAATAATATAATGAAAATACTTAGAGAGGTTGTTGCAAGGAATCACCTGCTACCATGCACCTGCCAACAGGGTGGATTAGCTGTCTGCTTCCTTTAGGAACAGAATAAATCCTGACATATTTTGAAAATGCATTCTCACTTGCTTCTGCATTTCTGTTCTGCTCAGTTTCATCCCAGTCATAGCTGGCTTTCTAAAAGTGCCACTATTCATATTGAATTTGCACCATGCAAGCACCTAGAGGCTTATTGTTTGCTGTGGACTGTTACTTATTGATTTGATTTTTTTTTTCCCTTTTGTGTTCTGTTTTGTTTTATAACATTTCCTGGTGTAGACAGCAACTTTACAGGTACGGTGCTAGCCTACTAATTGGTTTCATGTCTCTTTGAGCCTGGATTTGGCAGGTTCTTTGTTGGTTCTTGCTGATTTCTCTTTCTCACAGAAATGAAAGCAAGAAACAGTCTGATAACGTTACAGTACCATTTATAACTTCCCACAACTGCCTCTACGCAGACCACCAAAATTTAGTCACAGAGAAAAGGTAAATTGCATGAGGTCTTCTAGACTAAATACTCCATGTGGTGGAGGAAGTTTCTTCCAGTGTCAGTGGGAAGAGAATGGGAGCAAGGTTTGCACCAGTACTGGATATTAAGTACTGGATATTAAGATATTAAGGCCAGTGCAGGAACTTCAACTGTGCCACCTTGATAAAGCAGATCCTTAGTGTCAGGTGAAGTTTATGGGAATCTTTCAGTAGGTGTTAACCCACTTTGAATCAACATGCTCAGCTTATTGTTTCTTCTGTGCTTTTGCACTATGAGGAGAGTTTTTGGAGGCCAGTTGTGATGATGTGGGCAGGAGCTGTTGCAAGACCGCCTGGACTCAGGGCAGACTCATGCCTGCTAGAGGCAGCCCTTCAACAACGAGTGGAGTTCAGTCTCATTACTTCCAGATAAACAAGCTGTCACTCCTCAGTGATTGCTGCTCCAGTTCTGACATCAGTCTTAACTTCTCTTTCTAACCTTGTCTAAAGCAGACTTTTCAAAAAATGAAAAACAGATTTCTGCATTTATAAATTACAACTAAGTGATGAAATTATACCTGTGCATTCGTTTGCCACAGTTACTGTTTTGGAAACCAAGCCTGTCCTGACAATATTATGTCTCCAGCTTTGACTTATGTGGCAAGCAGGCTTTTCTAGAGACTATTTAAGAAAATGGATGCTAGGATTTTATTGCTGGTTTACTTTTGCCATCAGATAATCACAATGGTGCTCGGTTATGGGGAACAAAAGTCAGATGAAGTAAGGCATCCTTGTAACAGCGTGTGCTGTTCTTCATGGGACTTTAGACACACATGAACAACAATAAAACAACTTTAGGTGAAGGGCCAGTGAATGAGAACACTGGGCTTTATTCTTTTTCCTCCAGAATAAATTCCCTTCTGTTTGCAAGCATCTCATTTGCTGTTTGTACAGAAAGTCCTTTGTTAGTCATTTCTCATTACAGCTATTGATAAAGCTTGTCCAAAAACATGCCAGAGTGCTTTTGTAAGTTAGATATTTCACATCAAGTACCAACAGCTAGTAATCAAACAGTGGGTCTCTCTTAAAAAAAAACCTTTTTCACTGTTGCCTTTTTATTTAGATAACATTGCCATGACACTTACAGCTAGGGAATAGTATGAATGCTTCAGTATGGCGTTTGGCTGGAAAAGCAGCTGAGAATGCTTTAACTTTAATTAACATGATTGCAAATATTACTACTTGTACAATATGAATACATTATAAGGACGTTTGTTTCAATGACAATAATATTGAAGATGTGAGCAACTTTTTTTCCCCCTGCATTCCTAAGATACTGTCACAGCAAAAAAAAAAAAAAAAAAAAAAAAAGTGAAATGTTTTCTCTTATCTATACAGCTTTAAGAAATATGAAAATATTAATACTTCATTTATATATTTATCACATATATGCAAAGTAACTTGCCTTCTCCTCTAAGTCTGATCTTTCTTGCAAACCTTTGCACATTTGTTTGCAATTTGCAATTTCAGTGCTTTCAGTATCCTCTGTCCATTGCCAGTCTAAAATAAGCAGTGATATGGAAAAATGCCTGCTGAGAATGGTTATTAGCCATTTCTCATAACACTAAATGGTACCAAATGAAATGATTGTGCAACAGGCTGTAAACAAACAAAATCTGCTTCTTTCACACAATGCATAATTAAGCTGTGGAACTTACTGCCACAGGATGTTTGAGAGATCTGAGGTTCAAGAAGCATCTAAGCAAGTGAATGGAAGCAAAGATCTCTAAAGGGCTATTAAATGAGATGACGCAGATGTAGCCTACAGCTCAGGAAGTCTTTAAACCACAAATTGCTTGAAATGGAGAAGATATGGAGAATTTCATACTTGCATCACCTTCTTATACACTTTCTCCTAAATGCCCATTACTTGTCATTTCCAAAGATAGGATATTGTGTTGGATAGGCCTTTGACATGACCCGGTCCAACCTCTCTTCTCTGTGCCTGTGTTCCCTGGGGCACATGTGATCAAGCACAGGGAGAAGAGCAGGGGTTCTCACTCAGGTTAGATACAAAGATAGGTTTTTTCCAGGTGTAGATAGTTAAAAAAAAAGGTAAAAAAAAAAAAAGTCTCCTTTTAGGCATATAAGAAACCTGTGAGTCTCCATCTGCCAAGTACCTTGGGCTCTGCTAGTTCCTTTAAGTTCAGCTCTTTGGGAAGAGAATATAGAGGACCTCAGAATATATTTGGTTGGAAGAGATCTTCAAGATCATCCTGTCCAACCTTTGACCCAGCACTGCAGGGTCAACACTAAACCATGTCCTTGAGCACCAGGTGCAGAAGACACTTAAACACCTCCACAGATGGTGACTCCACCACTGCTCTGGGCAGACTATTCCAATGTTTGAAAACCCTTTCAGTGAAGAAGTATTCCCTAATATTCAGCCCAAATCTCACCTGGTTCAGCTTGTAACCATTTCCTCTAGTCCTGTCACTTGCCTCCAGGGAGAAGAGGCTGATGTTATCTATTAGGCTGAAAAAAAGTCTACCTTCTTGGGAAAAGCCTCTAACAGTAGTGTGTGTGAGCCACAAGTGGAGAACCTGGGGGAGCTGTGCTAAGAAAAGGAGATAGTAACAGCCTGGCTAAATTACTCTTCATATCTGATCCTGTGGCCCTGCTGTGGTAGAGTCCTTCAGGTCCAAACTAAAGTCAGGTCTCATTTACTCCAGCAGCACGTCTGTCTCCCAGGGGTTTCCTTACTTAGAAAAGCTAGCCATGCTATGAAGAAAGAGATGAGGAAAGATGTGATCCTTTCCCTTGCCTTAGAAATTTCAGTCTGAGGCCCAGAGAAAGGAAGTGATTTCCAGGAAGGAGTACTGGATTTTTGGCATTTTTCTCAGTTTTTAGGGAACATGAGACATTTTCTCTAACAATGATTGTAGTGTGATGAAGATTATATTTGCTTTTATTTTAAAGTAAGACCACCTATCTCACCTGAAGAACCAATCCAGTCTATTTTATATTGGTTTTAAGGAGACCAGTTGTGGGCAGCAAAAGTCTTTCTCTCTTGAAAATAAATATTAAGCTTCCCTCATTGGCTACAAAGCAAAACAGTTACATTTTCAGCCTCCAGCTGCCAAGGACACCTATGAGCATTTTCCTACCACAGACATTTTGCAGGCAATGTGGAAAACATGTCACATGCCAAAGGCCTTAAAAGAAGGAGCCAATCATGAATAATTCTTTTGGAATTCTTTATAATGACATTAGTCATAATGAAACCTAAGCTGGTATTCACATGTGGGTAATAGGTAGAGCACTTCCTGAGGAATCACTCTTTATTTGGAGGGAGTATTAAGGAGAGCTTGGACAAGGGATACTGTTTCTACCATCATGATGCCCTGGTTTAGGCACAGTGGTGTCTGATTGTCTCCAGGAAAATATACAAGCTGTGTTGGCTGTGATCAGTAATGAGGTCTTCAGCCTCCTAGTTTAAAAAGAAATTGCTTACAAAATGACTGTATGACTGCTTAGAGCAGCAGTAGATGTGCCAGTAGAAGTGTTGGTTCAAAAGAGTAAGAGATCATATTTCTGTTCCTTTCTTGTTCTTCCAACAAGATTCTGTGCAAATGAGATATTTTTGTTTGCTTTATGGCTGCTACAGGATCAGAAGAACCTGTTGTTGCATGAGGAGAGAAGAGGACTGGTGTTTTAGGCTGGCCTTTGTCCTGGCCAGTCTGCAGGAGGGTTGAGCCTGTGGTCCCCAAAGGGATGTAAGATGTTGCTCTGGCGTGCTGGGCGCTCGTGTGCAGTCATTCACACTGTGAGTAATTCACCAGGGAAGGAAAAGCCTGCACTGTGTAACTTCAGTAATGAGGTGATCTAGAATCAGTCAAGCCTCAAAGGATGTGCTTATGCTCTGTTGAAAGCCTGTGATGATCAGGTTTGGGTTTTTCCCTAGACTTTGAAATAACTGAGGAGTAGGTGTGTGTTTGGAGTTGAGTGCTCTTGAACTGGGACTGTGTAAGGAGTAATCAAAGGCAGAGTCAAAGTAAATGGTTCACAGACCACTCTAGTTGGAATATGTTTGCACAAAGTTGTTATCAGAGTTGATCCACAGAACAAGATGTGAATGATTCAGGAACAGGTGTAAGGGCTAAGCCATTGATGGCAAATAATTTGCTTTGCTTTATCCAAGAGTGTTCTAAAGCTCAGCTTTGTCCAGTCAGGCTGGACCAGTGTGAGCTCTCAGTTCACTGTGGGGGCAGGTTTGCATTTTCATCATCTCTTCCACTGTCACTATGCTCATACAGTGACCACAGAGACCTTGCTAGAGATGGCCTGGATTGAAAAAGCATTCTGCTCAGCTAATGAACATCCTGCAAAGTGTGATTATAAGACCTTTGCCACGTGAGGTGGAATTAATTAACCAAAACACAGTAGAGTTAACAATAGTTAGCTGTAAGGTGTGCAGTTGCAATACCCCACACGTAATTGTCAGGTGCACCAATGCACCCAGCTCAGCAGGCAAGGCCAGGAGAGTGCCACAAGGGTGTGTTGGAGTCTTCCTTGCTCCATATTGTGCTTAGTGCTTGCTGTACACCAAGCAACACAGCTCCGTTTCCACAGGATAAGAACTTGCAAAATAGAGGACAGAGGAAAGAAAAGCATTGTTCATTTTCCCTTTGTTTTCTGACACCAGAACTACAGGTCTAAAAAAAAAAAAACAAAGGGCTTGACATTTACCATTCATGAATTCTACAGAAACAGAGATCCAGGCTCTGAAGCTGCAGGAGTGAAAGAATACAAAGTTCATCACCTGCTGACACTCGTCTTGAAAGGAGAGTGTCCGAGACAAATCCTGCTGGTTAGGACTGAGTACCCAAGAGAAGTGTCAGGTTCCAGATCTTTTGCAGCACAAATAAGATAGGTCTTCTCTTGTGAGTCTGCAGAGATGCCAGGACCTGCACATGTCTGGACACAAAAAGGAGAAAGCCTTTTTCAACTCCTTGAAGATTATCACTCAGCTGTGCTTGCTAAGGACCCCACAGTCATCACAAGGGCTGGGCCCCAGTCTGCCCTGTTCCACACATACCCAAGGGGCATCACCATGCAAAATTAAGCAGGTTTGGGGTTGGTTTTTTGTTGTTTGGATCTTTTTGTTTGTTTGTCTGTTTTCTGAAGATGATCCCAGGTTTTAGTACCTGTCAGAGGACTGCCCACTCTACAGGCAGTGGAGAAGCAAGAGTTCTCCAAGAAGGTAGGTCAGTGAGATCCTTGTTCTAAACTGTCCACAGATGAGTTTATCCCTACTCACTAATCACAGTGGCAAGCTAAAGAGACAAATCTCTTTGAAGTAAGTTATATGTTTTAGACCTGTAACAAATTTTCCTGACTGACATCAGGAAGCTTGTTGGAGATAACAGCTTCTGAGTGGATTTCCCACTGCTGATGAGACTGTTTACACCCTGACTTCATGCTTGAGGGCTCTCTCCATCAGCAGTACTTGTGCTTCAGGTGTGGACAGTGACTGCTTCCTTCCATGCACCTGCACAAACACAGAATTTTCCAAGTTAGGCAGAAGAAAATATGTGTACCTCTTTATCCTAAGCATTGGCCTATGAGTTATGTCAGACAAACACAGGTGCTTCAGGGAATTCTAGTTCAGCTTATTATGAGGTACTGAGTAATTGCCTCTGTTTTACCTTCCTCACCTTCTCTGTTAATGATATAAACCTATCCCCTGAGGATTTAAACCCATCAGTGTCAGTGAACCCAGACAATTCCAATAATAGTTTTAAACTTTTGACTTTCTTTGCATTTTCAGAGTTATGGTATAATCTTTTACTAGATGGTTGTATGATACATACAGAGTGTGATCTGGAAGTTGTAGAACCTTGACAGCATTTGTTATGGAGTAAGGGCAAATGAGGATTAGTATTTCCCCTCTTCTGAATGCAGAATCTTCTTTGCATTCCCATGGGAATCTGCTAGAACTTTGCTACATTTACTTTGATTAGCTCAGACTGGATTAAAACATTTGAGATCCTTGCTTATCCATGTAGTTGAAACCCACTACTGAGCACAAAAATCATGGAATCATAGAACTATTTCAATTGGAAAAGACATCTATGATCATTGAGTCTGACTGGAAAATCATCTATAGCTGTAAACAACTTCAATTCCAATAACTTTAAACCAAATAATTAGTGGCTTAACTAACTGAGCTTCACAATAACTTTTTCAAATGGAAATGACTTTCCCAATTTTACAGATGTGAATTTGTGCTGTACATGTGATGTGATTTACTGATGGTGACACAGTGAATGTGCAGTAAAGCCAGAAAGTGATTCCAAGACTCCAATGAGGATATGAGCAAGCTGTCTCAATAGAGACATATTTGCACCAAAACCAGAGCTCAGCCAAACATTATTTTGGTGTGGGTAGGAGATTGTGTTTTATTGCATTTGTCATTTTATGGGGAAAACTGTAAGAAAAAAACCCAGTCAAGAACAAGAATTTTCACTTTTAGTATTGAGAGTGCTGCTGTTAGTGTTTTCCCATTTCTGATGGTGATTTTCTGCTGTGGTTGTGTTAGAATGAATTTTACTGTGAAAGCTGGAATCTTATTTTCTTTCTTTCAGACCCATAATTTCCAGAGACTATATTTGTATTTGTTTCCTCTGTGTGCTGCAAGAACTACTGTATGTCTGCCTGTGATAGATGTTAAGAAAAAGGTGCTTTAAAAAATGTTCTGTTGAAGTTCTTTGAATTAAATATGGACTTTGATGGTAGTGTTGATAAACATTTAAGACTAGAATGTTGAATACCTCTGAGTTTGTGAAAATGGCAGTACAAGCTAGTGTTCTGTGCAGGATATTTCCTCTGCATTGATAGTATTTGGGCTGTCTCCTCCTCCCTTTTTATGATGTGCTAAATACTGGTCCTTTTGGTGCTGCAGATGTAAATTTTGTGATGAGGCAATAATTACAGGTTGGCTATTTGATGGATTTGCTGTCTTGAGACACTGCACTAGATGACCCATTTTTTTGTTTGTTTGTTTTTATTCCCAGCTTCCAAGACACTTCCCCTTTCTGTTGTTCAGTACCTCAGGCAGATAAAAACTCTGAACTCTGATTCAAATGCAGGCAAAGTATGCATGCAAATGCATGCAAAGTATCCCTAATATTAATACTGCTAATAAAGAATGTGGGAAATCCATGAGGCAATGACTTGGTCAGCTTGTAAGGAAAACTTCAGGAGACTCATTCTGCTGGAATGGAGGTATTTTTGTTTGTGGAGTGCTGTCATTGTGGTGTTTTTTTTTTTGTTGTTGTTTTTTTAAGCATATTTCTGAGAAGGTGGTGTTTGTGTTTTGTTTTTTCTTTACACCAAGTTGTATTTATTGCAGTTATTGATGCTCTGTAGGATATATTTTTGGCACAATGGTGTATGCTGAGGAGCTGTGCCTTGTAATGCAGCATGGGATACAAGACTGTATGTATATATCACTTTCTACATGTGCTTTGGACATCCTCATTTTATTTATACATATCCTTAGAAAAGTGATGCTTTCAGTGCTGCCAGCTAAGAACTGTTGGATTCCCACATGGAGATTTGAAGAGAAGTATTAAATTATGTAGATACTGTGCTGACTTCTGGTAGAACTAATAGTGCAAATTTGCACCATTTGCATGAGCATGATTAATTTTTCAGTTAATGACCCTGTTTGTTATGCTTACACGTTCCACATGTGCTTTGTACACAGCACACAGGCAAACATAATATACAGATGGGAGTGCTGCAAAAGCATACATCTATGCAGTCTGTTTAAGGTCTTGGGAAATTTATTTCAGTAGTAATATCATGGGCAAATACAAAATACCTGCAGGGGCTGGCTCTAAGCTCTAGTCCCAGGTAACTTATCAGCTGCAAGGCTGAACAGTAAAATGGCAAACTTCAGAAGCCATCTTAGGAACTGATAACCATGTGGCAAAACTGGACTCCTTTGGAATATTACCAGAAGCAGAGGAAAGTGTGCAAGCTTAATCAAGTACTTCCTCTGCTGCCTGTTGGATGTTTAATGGACCACACAAGATTTTACCAGAAAATCCTATTTCACAAATGTTTTAAATCCACAAATGCCTAGTGATGACATAGCCATAAAATACAGCTTTAAAAATGCTCCATCAAGAGGGCAGGTTCTCTAGTGCAATATATCAGCATCATTGATTTAAACAATGAAGAATTGATTATAAAATTGGATTCCAGATTGAAGTCTGTGAGTGAATCCAGATCTGCACTCAAAACTCAGCTTGAGCTGGATGATCTGGACTGTGTTTAGTTTGAGAAACAGAACTTCTGGTTCTTTGGTGAGGTCTTCCTGCCACTGCTTACATAAAATTAAATGAAAATACGTCCAGGTAGGGTTTATGAGAGATCCTCTTTGACTGCATGGCATGCACAGGATGAAGCTATCCTGCCCACACTTAACTGTCCTTTATAACACAAGTGTTTGTAACACCTTGATGTGTATTTTACTATTAAATTTAGGAAAATACATTTCTCTATCAGTGGAGAATGACAGCTCTGAAAACTTTACATGTTCCTTCTCAGCACCAGCCCTGACAGGCCACCGAAAGGGTAGACATGAAATGGTCACAGATGAAAAGACAAAACTGTGACATGCCAATAGCACATTGCCTCTCAGAGTCATGGGCAGTCCTGCAGATGGTGAAATTCCACCAAAACTGCTGGAGCTTCCCAGTTTCCACTTCTTAAGACAATAAACGTGTGTTTGTTGTACCAGTAGCCTGAATTCAGCTCTCCTTGCACTGTTTCTGAGGCAGCTCCTCTCAGAGGTAAAGTTGTCAATGTGATTCTCAGGTTCCCTCCAAGCCATAAGCTTCTCCTGTAAGCTGTCATCTTTAGATGCAGAGTGCTTCACCTGTGACAGCTGGCTGCATCAAAACCACTTGGTGTGACATTTTGCTGCATGAATCAAGTGTCTTAATGCTTGGCAGGTGGTGTTTGGCTGCAGCTATGTTTGTTGCATGACTTTTAGTTCACTGTGTTTAAAATGCTTTCCCTCTCTTCTTTGGGCCGGTGTGTTCCCAGCTCCTGTTCAAAGAGGTAAGGTAAAAAACCCTTTAGCTAACACGGTTTGTAGGCATGACCATTATCCCCCACTTTGAATGGGAAACCATTGCTTTCTAGCACCAATAATGCACAAGTTGCCTTTCTTGGCATCTCAGAGAAGATCAGAGGTTGCAGGAATTTGCTTGCTCCATTAGGAAGGGTGGCCTCACCCCTCTGGGCAGCTGTAGGAGTGAGTCTGACCCAGCCAGCCCCTCACTTCAGTGCATCCCCAACAGGTACAAGAGATGTTTGCATCCCACATGAAAATCTGGTAATCAAAAAGTTTTTATTTTCCCCTGATCAGCTATGAATCAGTTGGCAAGAAGCACCCCAGAGACTTGCTGTGGTTTGGCATAACCAGTCCTCTGGCACCTTGGGGAAATCTATCCTTCTCCCTGGGAAGCAGAAAAATCCAGTGGACATTTTAGACTTCTGTGCATCTCCAGGTGTGTGCTGTCACTGCTTCAGCAGTGTGCTTTGGTAGCATTACAAGGCTCTGTCAGTGGTGAAAGGCAGGAATTCATTCCTGACCCCATGAGTCACCCTCCTATGTCACGGAGCATGTGGTTTCATCACCCTTGCCATTATTTTGCCTTTCAGCTGAGTAGTTACAGGTACCATTAATCTATAAAATAGATGTAGGCAGACAGGAGGACGTCATGTAAAGTCTGCAGAGACACAGAACCCACAGACACACACACACACACAAAGAATAAAGAAAAGCCAACTTGAAAACATGACCCCAACTTTTTACTGCCCCATGCTGCAGGAGAATGATATATTGTTGGCATGTACCCATGTCACACTGATACTCAGGACAAAGTAAAAGTCATGGTAGTCATTCAGGCCCTTGCTTCTGTCATTGTATTTTCAGATATTTCAAGGAATGAGGTAATGACTTCAAGATCAAGGTCATTTTCTGCTGCATCAATTATTTCACTTTCTCCTGGCAAAAGCATCTGCATACCTCTGCACAAGGCTAACTACCAGGCAAACCTTTCACTGGAAAACCTGACTGCTCCCAGCTTTACAGAGTGCCTGCTTCCTACATTAAATTGGTTTAATCATTTAAACTTTTTACTATGTAACTTAGAAACTGGTATGCAGCAATGCTGCATGTTACCAATTTAATGCATTTAAACCGAATTTAAACGGGTTCCAATGTACTTAGTCACAGCAACACAAAGGAGAGACCCCATATTTCAAACAACAAGGCTTCAGCAGAGAGATGACGTTAGTGGTGGGTAATAAGCTGAACTATCTATCAAGATATCAAGTATGAAACAGATGGTGAGGCAAAAAAAAAGGTCCAGATACATTTACAAGCCTTTTAACATGCTCACCCATTTAATTCACTGCAAGGTCACAACTTGATGTCTTAGACATGCAATCTCCTCTTCAGCTAGAAATGAAAGCTGGGGGTAAAAAAAAAAAAAAAAGAAAAGGAGAAAAAAAAAATGCACTGTTACAAAAGAGTTTGTGAGGTTTAGCCAGTATTTCTGGGAAGGGAAAATAGTCCATTGTCAAACCTTACAGATCTTTGCTTGCCAGCACTGAGTCTTGAATACATGATTTGTAGACCTGCATCCATTGATTCATTCAGTGGTTGAGTACATTAAGAGTGATTTGCTGTAATGATTCAGCTCTGAAAAATTCACTCCCTTCCTTTAGGACAATAATTTTGGGGGTTGGGAACGTTCTTGGTTGTACCTCTTGTGGTTTTGTGTTCATAAAGATTCAGGGTGAATCAGTCAAGTATTTCTCTCTCCTAACCTGTTCAACCATTGTACCTGAGTGTTATCAGCTGGCCTTAAGGGCCATCCCTTTCTTTGATTTGTGTGGTTCTCTCTCTTACAGCCCATTCTTGAATTCTGACACAGTATAACCTGCCTATGTACATACTTTCTCACAGCATAGATTAAAATGTTAAAGAACCTCTAGTAAAAGTTACACTTTTAGTTGAAGCCTTCATTTGGGTAGCTGGGGAATTGATGTCAGATGGAAAATGATTTCCCAATGGTTTGGGTTTGTAGCAAAAGTCTTCAACTTTTATGTAGCTAGTCTTTGAAGTTAGAAACTGTTGTTAGACTATCAAATATTGTTTGAGGTGTCACTCATTTTTTTTTCCCTCTTTCTATTATGGGAATGGGATCTTAGCAAAGAATTATTGTGGTAGAAAATGAATGGATGACTGACACTGGAAAGAAAGGTGTTTATGGGGCAGATACAAGGGGAATTGTGAAACCTAGACCTGTCAATATAATGTTGGTTAATTCTCCAAGTGTCTGGTTTCTCACTCAAAGAAGGCAGGGTTAAATCTCCAAAGGTAAAATACTTGAATATGTCATCCACGGGGTGGAATAGTTTCAAAAATGTCTTTCTGCTGGTGTAATTTCATGTGGCTGGTTTATCTGAGTCACACCCATAGTTTGAAACAGGGAGTGTGACTGCCTTTTGGGCTGCAGTTGGCTCAGCCTGCCTAGAAAAATATGCTTCCTTTCTCTGTTTTCTGGACAGCTTTGCCATATATAATCTCTGGCCTTCCATCTCCCATTTTCTGGCCTTGTGCAACTCTTCTACCACTGCTTTTGTCTGAAGAAGCACTGAGCATGGCCTGGACCAACAGGTGGCACACAGGAAGCTCTGAAGTGGGTTTAAGAAAAAATTATACAAAGAGAAAATGAAAATAATAATACTCCAAATACTGCAGGAAAGATTCCAGTTCTGGGATAGTTGGGGTTTTTCCCATACTCTGGCTTTTTATTTTTCCTTTGCTTTTGAAATTCCAACCAGGTCTGGCTATCCAAATGAGTCATTAACACTGTAGTGCCTGTCCAAAAGTGAATATGATCCTTCTGTGCAAATATCTGCATGACATAGCACTGCACTAAGTGCTCCATTGCATGCTTTGCTTTAGTATCTCAGGCCAGACACTGAAATCCTGTTCTGCTGGCAAAGTCCTCCTGTCCTCAAAAGCTCACCAGCAAAATATGAAATGATAAATCAGGTGGTACAGGCAAGTGGAAGAGCAGAGGGAAAAATTCAGGCAATGGTGATTGGCATGATAAGACTTAGCAGTATTTGATGTAACTAAACAAGCAACAAAACCTCCTCCAAACCCAAATTTTAGGGGATCATAAGTTCTAGTAAGTTTGCCCCAAAGTCCTTCAGGGAAAGGTCATTTGGGTTTTTACCAGTGTTTCAAAAATACATTCAATGTTTTCAGCCTCCCTAAAAAGAGCTGGAGTTAAAGCAGTACCTCCAGGAACAGAGGGATCAGTTACCTTACTTTGACTCCTGTGGCATTCAGATGGACAGTAAAAAATGCACAAGCAACCTAACTACACAAAGAAGATGCAGGAGACTTAATTCAGACAGGCCAAGTCACAACTGGTGAGGTGTATAGAGGCTAGATTAACTATGAAAGAAAATGTGGGTCCAGGTAGCACCATCCCTATAGAACCTGAATCACAGATCTTCAAGAGCAGCACTGAAGTTTTCCTGCCATCCTTGGTGAGCCTCCTTGGGAAGGAGTGCAGTCAGGCTCTGTGTATTTTCACATCTCTAAAAGCACAGGAGACAGTCAATAAAAAAAGGATGGCTGTCTTGAGATTACCCCCCCTCTTCTGTGTTCTGAAGGAGACAGAATGGAGTGGATAGCGAGCAACCTGCTTGCCTTGGGTGCAGATGGCTTTAATTGTCATTCCCAGATGTTCTGCCTCTTGAAGGTCAAATTCACCTTGTATAAATCGGGCTGGAACCATCCAGAGAAAGCACAGATATTTTATTTGAAAAAATGTAATAAAAGAATGTCCTTCTTTCTTGTTATTTCCTTCCTTGTAAATTTAAAGGGAACAGATTGTGAGGGAAGCCTGGCTGGCACAGGTCATGGTAAATGGGATATAGAAGCTTTTTGTCTGGGAGATGTGTGTTCAAATACAGCTCTATATTGCTGTGGTTAAAATATTGTTCTGTTTGGGCTGGTGTAGCTCAGCTGTAGGTATTAGCCCAGGATCCTGGCTTCCATGTCTGATAGCATTACCTTTTAAACGTGGCAGTACCACAGCCACACTCAAGAAAAGATTTGCTAGGTGAAGTATCCATGGCCTCAGGTAAGGGCATTAAGGCCACCCATACAAGGAACCTGATGATGCCTTTGCCTTGTCTCTACTTGTTCTGTAGTGGTGTAGGTTGCTTTAGTCTCCAGACTGACACATTGTGCATCTCTCACAAATCTACCCATCTCCATCCTAAAACTACTTTAGATGTTCATTTATCCTTCCTCTCTTGCTCCTGTAGGAAGTCTGGTTCATTGACTCACTCCATTGGCCTTGAAAACGTTGTCTTCTGTCCAGCATAATTTATTAGCAAACAGACCTATACCCACTTATTTTTGTGTCAATAACGCACAGTGTATTTTTAAAGTGTGCTGTAATTAGGTGGAAACATACTGTTCTGTCAGGCATCACCAGATGGGGCTTTTACACATAGTCTGCAAAGCTTTTTTTTTTTTTTTTTTTTTTTTTTTTTTTGTAAAGCACATGTGCAAGCTTTGACTCTGGGGAGGACGTACTGCAGAGTTGTTTTCTGTTATTTAGGTGTCTGTAGAGGCAACTTTGGAAGCAAGACTGTTGAGTGAGCATTAAGATGTTATTTTTCTTGAGCTTGGATTAGAATTCGTTATTGAGACAGGAACCAAACTTCAGGTTTAGATGTCCTCAGATGTCTCAAACAGCACAAAGAAAGGAGAGGCAGCCAGAATTATTAGATGTCTTGTAAAATCCCAAACAAAACCTTTGGTTTTTTTTGTCAAGATGACTGTGTCTTACTGTATCCTCTTACTGCAGACAGAACAGAAAGGAATTTTTGGGATTGCAGCCTTATCCTTTGATGGTTTCTTTGGGCAATTTTGGAAGAAAGGAATGAAGATTATGCATGTGATAAATGTGGGCTTTAATGGAGAAACAGCTAGAAATTCTAAAGATGATAAATTAGAGGAAAATTAAGATGCCATTAAGCAACTGTTCAGGGCAATTTCACACTGGAAAATTTACAGATTCAAACACAGCACTTTGTAAATGTAAGCCATGAAATGAATAGAGAATTTTTCTATGTCACATTTATTCCTTTACCTTTCTTGTGAACTGAAATATTTTGCCTCCACGGTTTCAGAAGTTCTGAAACCCCAAATATTTTTGATTCATATTCTCATACTTTATGCTGTGAGCAAAGAGCACTGGAATGAGATAGCTTCTGGATAATTCAGGATGGGAAAATACATCCAAGATCTGTTGTACACATCAGGTCCTCTATTCTAAGTTGTGTTCAGGGCCAGAATAGTCATTGCTTGCTGCATACACAGATCCAAGACTGAGAGAGTAGTATGAGAGCAATGCAAGTAAATGCTGAAAATCTGGAGGGGACACCAATCTGCAGAAAAAGGAATTTTATGCAATTTAATAACCATGGAGGTATCTGTATAAGAGTGTAACTGAAAGTGGGGACAAGGTAAGAGTTTGGAGAGACACATTCGGATGTTTGGCAACTAGGAAAATCAGTGCTTGCTGGTCAAATACTTGCTACTTGACCATGTTCCATCACTGTCTGTTGATTGTGTTGGTGACTGAATGTTTGTGCAGGTTATTTACTGGGAGGGAGTGGTTTTAGCTACTATTGAAGGTCTAAGCCAAGGATCTGTGTGGTGCAGTGAATACTTAGGTGTGGGGTCAGTGTAGATGAAATTGAGATTAGAGGTTGGGAAGGAAAAAAGGAAAGAAACCCAACTGCTGTCTTACTGCTCTATTATACATTCATGAGGTGAACTCTAATGCTTGGGATGAAAATTCTTGTTCATGCTAGTTTTCCCTTGGCATAGTCCTCACCATGGACCCTAGGTTCCTTTTCTTCCTGACCCTTATGTCAGGCAGCCTGCAGTCCCCCAGCCTTTATCTGGAGAGGTGTCATAGGTAGAAAAGTCAGAGCATGTGATAATACATGAGTGCTGGGGACTGCCTAAATCAGAGTCAAGTGGTCAACAAGCACCACAGTTCATATGTTCCCTAACACTTTGCAGATTTATGCAGGGCACAGGTTTAGGCTTGGCTTAACGATGACTTGGGTCTGGTAATGGCTTTGTTAAACTCTCATTGATTTTATGTTAAAACCTCACTGGAAATGAAGTTGCAGCTTTAAAAATTTTTGAACTACCACCAAAAAGCCTGGCACAGAAGTCACAAACATCAACAAATGGAGGTCATCTTTTTTGCATAGTTCCCATACTGGTTTAACACCAGTCTCTGAAGCTCCCCAAGATGCTGGCACAATAATGGTGAAGCCACCATGCAGATACTTTAAGTAAGGAGGAAAAGCCAAGGTAGAAGGAACTAATAACACAACAAAATTGTTCTGCTCTGCAGTGTGTTTGAGGGGAAGAAAAAAAAAAGATATAAAAAATAAAAAAAAATCCCAGAAGAAACAGATTCATCTGCCAGAAGTTAAATACACATCTGTTAAGGATGCTCTTCTCATATTTGGGGTCAGAAAAATATGTACAAATGTAGCACCTTGCTGATTGACAGAAAATCCTCAGTTCTGGCACTGAGAATCTTGTTTTCTTGACAGCACTTTGTTTTAAGGCTAGAGGCAGAAAAATGTCTTATGCTTGTCCTTAAACTGGAAGGCCCTTTGTTCAGGATACTTATACCATTTGCAGATAATGATGTGCATTGCAGTTTCAGCTGTCTGCATATGCATTTTTATGTTTTTTTATGACAGCTCTGCGTACTGAACTAAAAGGCCATTTAGAGCTGTCAGGAAGTGACAAGCATTACCCTTTACATTTACAATTCTGTTAGCAGGCGTTGTCAGGTGGGCTCTCACCGTTCCACCGACATACGATTTCCTTTGAAACCCATGTATGACTTTAATTTAATACAGCAGTCTCCCCCCCTACCCCAAAAAAAGAAGAAAAAAAATAAAGAACCTTATTAAGATTTCCTTTTCCATTTATCTACGTTTTTATTTTTTTTTTCTTTCATGCATTTCTTTTTTTCCACTCCCCCCCCCCCTCCCCCCCTTTTTCTTTTTATTGTTTCCTTAAGCACAAAACAGGGGGAAAGGCAAAAGTAACTGTCTAGCCTGGAATACTGCAGCAAGCTCCTCCATCCCAGCCTGTGATGTTACATAGACAAGAGTTGATTTTTAGACCATTTACTTAGGGAAAAAAATGCTACCAGCATATGCTTAAATATTGAACCTATTTATGAAAGTAGAAAGATCAGAACACCTGTAACTTACAATCTTGACATGAACTACAATAAATGTATATATATTTTTTTTCTTAGCTAGCAATTTAGCCATCCAGCTGAGACCAGTTTCCATCCCTCTGGGTCGATTCTGAATGCACTCAAAATGAGTTGTCCCTTGGTCTATTTTCTGTTGGTTCACTTTCTAGTAGCTGCACTGCAGCTAACCTTCAAAGGTCCTCTTTAGCTTCCCGAGCTTCACTGTCCCCTGACTGCATTTTGAGCAGAAACTGCTTTATTAATGGATTTTACAAGATTCCACCTGAGGAAGGCAGACTCTTGGAAGCATCAACCATCAGAGCCAGTCTCTCCTTTGCTGAGTGTACAGTCCAAGCACATTCAAAGTGAAGGAGGGAAACAAAGGTACAGAACTGTAAAGAAAGTTCAGCTTTATCCTCTGCTGGAGTGAAAGTGGTTAGGAGCACCCAAGTGGCAATTACAGCAGCAATCTCCATGTGTACGGCTTTTTGGCTGAACTGTTTTATGTGGTGATGATACAGATACATTATTTAATTGCTGACAGTATGATCAGTCTCTCACAAAGCCCAGCAGAAGATACATCCCCACAGAGCTTGTGGTCCAAGCAGTGGATTGCAGAGTTTGGTGTGATGGGTATTGAGGGTTGTATTTCACTGACTTGTACCACTTCAGATCAAGTCATCAGTATTGTGTGGTTGGAAGAACTAGGTAATATTAAAAATAACACAAGTGTTTTGCATGCTAGGGTTTCAGTTTGCCTGTTGGATTTGTCCTAAGGGGTTTTTTTGGATGTTTTATGCAGGCCAGCCCAAATGGCAGGGTCATTAGCTCAGCAAAGCCATTTGTTACTGGTAAGTAGCAGTGGAAAGACTTTTAGGGATGGTTTTGTAGTTTGAGAAGACATCTTAAGACTTCAGGATCAGAGCACAGTATGCTTTGCAGTAAAATAACACGTGGCTGAATGCTCAGGCAACTTTGACACCGCATTCCTTTCCTATCATTACATCAAGGAAAACCCTAAATGTTATTTTTAAGCAGCTGTTTTTATGCATTCTAGCTGACACATCTGAAGCTGTGTTTCTGTACTTCCTAAGTTCTTCATCTGTCTTGAATATAAGCTACTGATGTGTTGCATACCTGGGCAGACACAGATTCACTGAGGTAATTTCTGAATTTCAGCCACCCTTCTTTTCTTCTGAGGACCTTCACTCACAACCCTCAAAGGTATATTTTTCTCTCATAATTTGTCAGTGTGTACTTTTATTTGGGAACTGTAGGCAGGTGACTTGATTCTGATTGACCCAAAGTCTGTGACACTTTCTAAATTTCAAAGGAAGAAAGCAGATCCTTCAGGCTTGAAGAAGGAAAATGGCAATAAATATCCAACAGCCTAATTGAGATAGAGATTTGTGATGTAATATACTGAAAGAATATTACATCACTGTCAAGGGTTAGGGCTGGGCCAGCCACTAAATGAGTGCCAAGGGGCTGGAACAGAATGAGAACTGTTATTTTACAATACATCCTCAAAGGGTCACAATCTGAGCTTCTGGCCCTGGAGCTGCTGTGCAATTCCCACTGACCTGCAATAAGATCTCCATATGCTCTCCTTTGAATGCAGGAAGAAATTAGGTAGTCCTTTAAAATTTCCGACTCTTAGTTCAGTCCATACAAGAAGAGGCAAGAACTCCTTCATCAGCCTGCTCCTGCCTGGGCTGAGACTTGCTGTTCTTAAGGAAAAGGGCAGAATTCCTATGTGTTCGTCCCTTCTCCTCCTTTACCACTATCTAACATTTTACCCTAACTTGTAATATTCTGCAGGGACCAATTACATTATTCCAGCATAGACATTTTCCATTAACTACCTTTACAAGGTTTTCTTATTCTCTTCATCGGCATTCTGCCTTTATATCAAATTTCAGCTCCCTGTGAGTAAAGAAACAGAGTCTGTATGTGCACATAATCCCATGTCTGCATATAAACCTGTATATTGTAGGCAAATATTTGTCTTTACAAGGTATCCTTGAATATGGACCAGATTCCTCCTTTGCAGCTGTCCATTCCTCAAGACCATGAATCACTTAATGTTTTTCTTCCTCCTCTATTTTCCTCTGCCTTTCGCCGCAGTTAATTCTTACACTTTATTTATTGCTTTTCAAGAGGTACTTAGCCTGGTCCTTACCGAAGGCCTGAAATCATTAAGTCTTGACTATATTTACTACTTTTTACTTTGGAGACTGAAAATTCCCCATTGGCCCTTCCTCTACACACAAAACTAACTCAGAAGTGTGACCTCAGATATATTTCCAGAAGGGCTCCAGTGCCATTCTTTCCTCTTCCCATTCTACTAATAGGGGCTCTAATATGCAGAATAACTTTTCTAATTGTCTCAAGCTTTTGGTTCTCAGAAACAGTTGGAGTTAAAACATTCCCTTAGTACTTTGGTGGATACTTTAATAAGATCTTGAAGATGTGAGCAACTGTCATGCAACAGGTCACAAAGGATAGCAAGAGGCATCGAGCAGCTCCCTCTCTCTTGCCATGAATATGCATGTGGGGAAGAAAAGGGA
This sequence comes from Indicator indicator, assembly GCF_027791375.1. Classification (NCBI taxonomy): domain Eukaryota; kingdom Metazoa; phylum Chordata; class Aves; order Piciformes; family Indicatoridae; genus Indicator; species Indicator indicator. The sequence goes on from NC_072027.1 coordinate 6,211,645, forward strand.
AGATGGGACTGCAAGAATAGCTCTGACATAAGCCTCATAAAACCATTATCAGTTAATGTGATTACAAACTCCTTAGGACTACTGAAGTACTTAGGCATAACTCTGCAAGTTGTCATGTTTTCTTTTCTGTAAGGTGCTTGCATGGTCTGAAGCAGAGACCACTGTAGGAGACTCATGGCATTGGGGTTGGTGAACTTCACTGTTGTCTCTCTGAAGGTGTGACAGGCTCAGGGTGGTGTCTACAGATATTTGAACAGCTTCTGATTAGTTGTTTGGATTGCAACAGAAAACACTGTGCATAAGGCAGTACTCCCACGTGCCATTTTTGTGTGAACCTGAGGAAGGTTCATGTCCTCAGAGGCTTCATGGACTAACAGAGGACGGGAGAGAAGAAACCCAGGCACAGACAGCAGATGTGACTTGTCCACGGCTATGCTGTGAGCAGTCAATAGTAAGACTAGAACCTTGAAATTCCAAGTGCCAAGCTGTTACTTGTTCTTGTCATTCTGGCATGCCTATACGCCCTTGGGAGATAGACCAGTGGTGTGGATTCATATATTTATCCTCCAAACCAGGGGAATGATATATCAGAGATCATAGAGCAGGTTGCATGAGAGCTATGCCAGGGAGACAAGCAGGGTGACTCTATTCTGAAAGTCCCTTAGCCAAGCAGGAGAGCATACTCACATAGATACAGCCCCATGTGAGCCTGCTTGTTCCACCTGTGCAGCTGTGGACTGTGTCAGAAAGGATTCTGGGATACCTAACACTTATGGGGCTCCAGGGACACAGGTGTGTCCACTGCCCAGTGTGGACAGGGCCCCAGTCATCTGAGAGCCAACCATTACTTAGATAAGGCTGAAGAGTGAGAGGTGTTCCTAGAAAGCTTCACTTGGACCAAACTGAATTCCCAGAGAGAAAGCCCTAAATAGAAGAGGATCCGCCCAGTGCTTCCCTTCCTCCTGCTGACACTGTGGCTTTGTGCAGTCATAAATGTGTGTTTTGCAAAGATGAGGACATTTTCCAAGCAAGAAAGGGACTGAAATAATTAATATTTCATGCAGGTTGACTAAAAAGCAGAGTTCTCTTTTACAGTTGACCCACCAGAGAGTCTGGTTGAGGCTTTCTGTGACTGGGCCCTCTGTGACATCTAAGCCTCCTAAAGATAAATTGTAATCTTAATTACATGCCATTTTAACAGTCTGTGCAGGGAGACACCCATAAACTGTCCAATGCACACATAAAGAGTGATGCTGGGACAGTTATAAAGGGGTTTATATGATCTGTTCTTGTGGAGACACCAGTTAACTTGCATGAAGTGTGGGGGATGTTTGCTGCAGCCAGTCTGAATTATTCAAAACATCTCCATGGGATCATAGGAATTGCCATGGTGGATCAGATTGCTTGTCCATCTAGTTCACTATCCTGTCTCTCACAGTGAAGAGTACAAGGCAAGACATTTCAGAGGAGGATCCAACAAATCTCAGGGACAGCAGCCATGGGATGACCTGCCTTTGGGGAAAATTTCTTGCTCCCTACCTTCCCCTCAGGCAGCTGGTGGATTGGATATGCCCTGCGGCATGCTGGCTTCTATCACATATTCAGATTTAATCCCATTATTTTTATTTGTTATTTGGATTGCTGTAGTGTCTAGAGGAAGTCAGCTGGGTCAGGTCCCTTGGTTGTAAGCACTGTACAAACACAGGGAAAATGACAGTCCTTGCATAATGCCTTTGTAGATGTTCTCATTACCTATATTGTCATCTCTACATATTCATCATTCAGTCTTCCTCTGGAGCTGCTTCAGCAGTTCAGAGAAATTCATCTTCCTCTCTCTCTAAGACCCCTTAGGTTCTGAAGTACCTTGTTAGTTAACCACTCTGATGACAGATTTCCTGACAAAAGAAACAGAGCACCAGTGGTGGAAGTACATTGGTGTTTCTCAAAGTTCATTAGTCTGAATTAAAAAAGGAAAACACCCAACCCCAAAACTTGTGGTGACATTCACTCTGTCTGTGACCCTCTTTTCTTCTCTGTTAATGCTGAATGTTAGTGCTGAAGTGATATATGGTACAATACTGTCCCTGTCCCCCCACCTCAAGCTATCCTTCCTCAGTGCAGTGGGATTGCATCAAGGCATCTTCTTGTTTTGGTTCTGCAATCCCTTTTGCACAAAACCACCTCACTGTAAAACTCCTATTTGACATTTTAACACCACCATCTAGAACAAGATTCTGTCACTTCTTTTTTAGCTACAGGAATGGTTCAAGTATTCTGAAAAATAAACCTAAGGTGGGTTCTGGAAATCTGTTAGTAAATTGTCTTCAAGAAAAGCTTTCTGAGAAGGCAGCAGCTGTACTGCACCACCAGTCTCTTGAAAGAGACTCACACTGCAACACCTTTCCTAAGGATATGTGCTTCTAATTCCAGAACAGGGATGGAAGTGGACTTGGGTTTGGGATATTTATTTAATTTTTCCCCCCTTTTTTACAATTTAGCCAAATGTTTCATTTTAATGTAAGACCAAATCACGGAAGCTGAAATAAAACTGGGTAAGCAAACCCCAAAGGGCTTTAACTTTTCAATTAGCTGAAATGCAGGAATTTTTTTTTTAAAGGAGGAAACAAACCCTTCATGTCTGAGAATTGTATTTTTCAAAACCACTAGAAGTTTTTTTAGCACCTTTCAAGCACATCTACTATCTACAGGTATCTTGCTGTGATTTCTTTTGCTGGGGACTTATTTCTCAGGTGTTTCATCCTGCAGCTTTTGGCATTAGTTTTCTGTTGCCCTTCTCTTGTCTCCATTCAAGGTTATGTAATTACATGAGGATGGCATTTTTAAGTTCTATTACTATAATGGTAATAATAATAACTACAACAACAATAATGCTGCAGAGAGCTGGTGAAGCAGTCTCCAGCCTCCTGCCTTCATACTGTCAATACCTATATTGTAAATGGTGAGCACCTGTAACCCTTTATTCCCTATCTGAACTTCAACTCAGCTATCAAAGGAAAGAAATTAAACTTGAAACTTTGAATCATAACAAGTACAAGCAAGAGCCCAAATATTTTAGATACAATCTGTACAGGGAGGGAGGGGGTAGAAACTAGTGATGGATACTTGAAGTGTGAGTGGCATGAGCTCCTGCAGTAGCTGTAAAATTTCCTTGCAGAGAAAAAGGGAGAAAGAAGAAGCCATTCCCTCAAGCCCAGTGGAGCTTTTTCCCACATGAAATTTCAGCAGATTCTGAGCATCAAGTGCACAGACAGCAAATGATTATTTTATAGGTTTGCACATTAAATTATGTGTATTTCCATAGCTTGTCAGAGCAATTAGAGTAACAGATAAGATGGCTGAAGACCCCTTGATGTTTAAACAAAAGGTTGGCAGGATGCTCGGAGAGCAAGTTTGCAGTGTGTCCTGGGGGACTCTCTTCAGGAGTGTACAGGGATGCTCAGGATTGCAGCAGTGGGGCACAACTTCCCAGGGATACCATGGTCACAGGAACATGCACTTCTGTTTATTTACTATCCCTTAGGTCAGCCTGAACTTAGGATAATTATTCAACCCTACTACAGAAAGTGATTGTGTCCATCATCATTTACATGTCACAGGAGCTGGGGCAGCAGGGCAGAGGAAAAATCTGCATTGCCCAGTGGGTTGGGTACACTGTTTGGGGACAAACATAGCAAAATCTTTATTTGTTTTAGAAGATTTGCTCTTTGCATTTGTGTTTCGTTTCTGCCTGCTCATTTTCAGGCGCTGTTCTATTTATATCCACATCTTTTGGGAAGCAGAAAATTGCTTTACTTGGACTTTCAATCATGATCTTTTCCATATGGGTTGATCTTTGCAATTTTCCAAGTGCAGGTAACTCCTCATGCAACAGCCAGAACTTCTGTCTGGTGGCATTTAGTTTAAGGAGAGATCTGAAGGTCTGCTGCAAACAGTGGCCAAGCACAGACTTCAGTAGTGTCTCTTCTTGTCCTCTGGAAAAAACTGACTGGCACACGAAATTTTTTATATGGGGTGTTCATAATGAGTCCCATGCTCACAGATTGCCTGGCTGATATAGAACAGAAATTTCTAAGCCATGATCTAAGAATTAGCACTATTTATTTGTACACTGCAGCAGCCTCAGCCCTGGGCTAAAGTCAAGGTCCCACTGTGATAAGGGCCAGACAAACACACTCTGTCAGCCTGATTTGCCCCAAGGATCTGCAGCCTAACAGGAGAAGATGGAGCCAGGGCGAGAGGAAGGCTTGCTGGTGGTCTCAAAAGCACTTGCTGGAGTTCCTCAAAGCTGATTGATCACTCAGTGCTGGCAGGCCTCCTCCTTTCCAGCTGGTAAATGTCATTAAAAGACAGCTATAAATACATTAAATACTTTCCTAATATTACTTTTCCATGTGATCTGCTGCTGCTGTTGCCACAGGGAAGCTGATCAAGAATGTGAGAGGAGGTGATCTCTGCAGCTCTGGAAAGGAGAGGAGGGCTGCACAGCCCAGCCTCTCCATTAAGACATGATCCACGTGGTGCAATAACCTGCAAAGGCAGAAGAGAATTAGTGAAGGAACATTTGTCTGTTGGTTACTACTCATTGATTGCTTAAGACAAAAAAAGCTTGGCTCTGGTTCTTTGCTCAGCAAATTATGTCATTCTTGTTCACAAAAGGGAGAGCTTACAGTACAGTTTCTAAATTAAAGCTGGTGTTTCCAAATTAAAAGCAGACAGGGCAGATGTGCCTAGGAGAAATTTATATCCATATCTTTGGGGAATCAGCTAATCGCTCTGCCAGGACTTCAAATCAGCCTTTCCTGTGTAGGGCTGGATTGCACCACACCTATACAAGCCACACTGAATAACATGGAATTAAAATGTTACCAGATACTTCCTTAACTTTGCCGTGTGAAAAATGAGGGCAAACGTTGATGAAACCCAGAAATTCCAGGGCTCCAACAACATGATTTAATATTACTCAGGATGATTTTATAAAGAAAGAGAGCTCAGAGTCCAAGTGATCGTCTCTAGCTTAATAGGCAGACATGTAAGATACTAAAAGATTGATTAGAACCATCTGAAACTGGAACATATAGAATTACTGATAATTCCTGCAGAGATATTGCAAGACAGTCACATTTATTTTAGATCCCAGGTACATTATAGTGATGCTGTATTGTTTTGCAGTAAAACTTGGCCAAAGCTGGTTCAAGAAAAATCTTTCTTCTCCTCTCTCCCCCCAAACATCCATTTTATGGAAGATGTTAAAAATGAGAAGCTGCTATCAATTTGCAGAGTCCAGAATGGGCTCCTTTGCTGTTTCAGTTATATTTTCCCCCTATATTTTCCCCTTTAAGAATAGCCTAATCAAATTCAGGATTCATTAGTGAATTGGGATATAAGCATGAGAAAAAAAAAATTAATAAAAAAAATTAATAAAAAAATCTGAAGCATTCACTAAAATAGGATTTTTTTTTTAATAAGGTCGAATATATTTGGAAAATGTCTCACTTTCTATAGATGACATGTTATATTCTAAGAAAACCCCCTCATTTTCTCAAAATTTTACCAAGCCCCTTGCCTGGAGATGTTTTATATATTAGTGTTATATATTGATGCATAGATATAAGAGTAAATAGCATCTAGGTATGGATTTTTTTGACTTCTGATGTTAAATTTCTTGTCAGTTGACCCTGATCATTTGGTCACTAAAACTGGCTGCCAGGCTCTTTCAAGGAGGGAGTGCAGTAAGAGTTTTACTCCAACCTGAGTGCTTTGGCGGAGGGAAAGTGATTTGACAGTGATAAGCTTCCCCTCTAGCACAGATCTGTGCCTTCAGGCCCTTAAACTCCTTGCTAGAGGTGGCTGCTGGCTGGAAATGGTGGGGGTCTGGACTTACCTTGTCAGTAGCCCTAATTTCAGCCCCCAGTATGTCTGATCTGCAACCTCTGCTAAAGGCTGAGGCATTGCCCCTCTTTTTGAGCATGTACTGCATGCACATCCCATGCTAGATCGGAGCATACCATTCAAAAAGGTTTTATATATATATATATGTGTATATATATACACACACACATATATATATATATATACACACACATATATATATATATATATAAATTAGTCAAAGTCTTTGTAAAATCTCTCCTTAAAAGTTTTTGGGGTCTTAGCTCTCTGTCGGGGTGTAAATGACGAAGAAAAGCACAAATGCTTTTTAAAACACATCTGAAAGACAGCATAAAGTAGCTTCTTTATACAGTAAAGATTTCACCACTTTAAAGGCAGTTAGCTTGGATCCTTTCTGGGAATTTCTTCTTTCCAATATAAAGTTTGATGAAGTTTCTAGTCCTGCTGTTTCATGAGAATTTGAATTGTAAATGTGTTCCTCCTTCAGGAGTCAGGCTAAATAATGCAGCCACGGGGCCCTGGTCAGTGTCAATGCTAGGAGGGGAAATGTTATGGTTAGAGAATGAAAAAAAAAAAAAAAGAAACTATTCCTCCTGAGGGGTTTTTAAATTATTTTTATTTAATTTTTATTTCACTTTTAAATAGCAGCTGTGTGAATCTGCTGATGAGTTTGGAAAGTTGGAAGTAGCCCTTAGGGAATGGGTTTTGTGGGCAGTGTGCAGGTGTGGTAGGGGTCTGTGAAACCATGTAGGCTCCCAGCATCCAAAATCACAGCCTGCTATGTGGATGCCATACTGCTCTGTGTGCCTCTCTGTCATTTCTGTCCCTAGATCTGCACAGGTATCTTTGGCACATGTGTCTCTTCCTCCATCCTCTGTGCTACCACATGGCAAGTAGCTGTAAGCAAGCTGCCTGTGTCTGGTTACATCTTCTGGCAATGCAGGGTGCCCCAGATGGGACTTTTCTTGGCAGAGTGGAGTCTGGCCCTGCTCCCATTTTTTTTCTGGGGTATGCAGCTCCCTATGAGCAGCCCAAGCTGCATGAGACCCCCAGCCATTTTCTGAAGGGCTTTGAAAGCACAGTGTCCTGGACCATGCTGGCAATGGGGTGTGTTCAGAGCAGGGACACCAGCCCAGAAGTTTTTGCTCTTTGGAGTGTTGCAGAGCAGCAGCTCTAGTGTAAGAAGTGTCAATGCTCCCTTGCAAGAGGTGTCAGGGTGCTGCAGGCAGTGTTGCTGGGCAGTGGAAGGGCAGGGGACAAATGGACTCCCTGCTTGCTCTGGCTCTAGTGGAGGCAGCATGTGGCTGTGCTTATGGCATAGATCATGGGCAGTCTGATCCCACTAGGGTGGACTTGCACTTCCTTGGCAGCATAGAGAGGTCCATAACAGTGAGGATGCCTAAAAGTCCAGGAGCTACAGGGGCAGCAACAGCTCCTCCATAAGATCAATCTGCTGATGTTGCTGGAGTACTTCCACAGAACTGCAGCTGGTTTTTGTTTGGTTTTGGTTTGCTTTTAAGGGCTTTTCATCACCAGGAGAACTGTCAGTAGGGCTGCTGTGAACACAGGAGAAGCACAGGCACCCAGCTCTACAGCGTTAGCTCTGACTGCTCGTGCTGGCAGCAACACAGGCTTCAGAAGCCACAGCATGCAAACCCTGGGGCACTGTGCCTCCTGTTTCATCCTTCAGACTAGGAGAGTGGAAACGTCCGACTGAAGTCTGACGGGAAGAATGCACATGCCCTTTAAGCGGGCAACAAAGTCCTGCCAAGCCTTGCAGACTCAAGAGGATGAGGGTACAGCACAGACAGTGGAAGGGGAAAAAACCTTCACAAGCTTCAGTGTGTCTGGAGCACACAGAGCTGAGGACGAAATGAAACTTCCAGACCAAACTCAACAGGGAGTTTATGAACTGGTGAGCATGATGTTGCAAGTTACCCTGTGGCACCTCTGTCCCCTCAGTGGCACAGTGTGCTCTTCAGGCATGGCTGGGTGGTGACACCCACAGCAGAATGAATGCTTCTGCCAGAGGATGCTGTGCCAGCCTGCTCTCAACCTCCACCGTCCAGAAGATCACGTGTGACAAAGTGGTTGGTCACAGCTTGCTCATTCATTCCCTAGGAGACTTGAGGCATGACACATAAATCAAAGCAGCCCCAAAGGAGCCTTGTCTTAGGCTGGGACTATGTTGTCCCTAGCATGGGCCAAGAAGTAGGGAGTTTATAGGCGATTCAGGGTTTTGTGATGGTGCCTTCCAACTCCCAGGGGTTGTCTCTAGAAAGCAGGGTTTGGACAGCAGAAGGCACAAAAGACTTCTCCAAACTTGGAGGAGCCTGCTATTTTCCTAGTCACGTTAGCTGTTTTCTGATAACAATATTGTTTGCCATTGGTCTTCTGGGAGTGCCACCAACATCATTAATCAAACCCCCACGCTGCTTACCAGTACCGAAGTATCCGTACTGCATCATCAATCATAAATGCAGCGAAGGGTGAGCTCTGGATATCTAAAGAGAGAGAGAGTGATAACATGGTGGAGTGCAGGGAAGCAAAAGGAAAGAGGCTTAATTACCCAGTGGTCTTTGGTCCATCGCTCACGCTGGAAACATCTCTACAGCTCTATTTTGCTTGTATCTAGATGCCTTTTAAATCCTTGTAAACAGCAGTTAAGACAGAAAGCTTCATTCTGCCGCGCAGGGTACCCCACTGCTTCTCAAGCTATTATTTTAATAAGGCCTATTTTACAATTAAGGCACCATGGGCTTTAAATTACATATAAAATAAAATGTGGAAATTGAAGCATTAAGCGCACGGCTGCCATCGGAGCCTCGGCAGCCTCGCATTAAGCTGCTGCCTGTTCTTCAACAGAGCGACAGAAGGTAGAGGGTTTGTGCTACAGAAGGAGATGAACAATAACAGCCTCTTGCCTCTGGGGAAGGCACTGCCAAGGGTTTCGCTTGGGGGGCGCTGTGCTTCCCGCAGGGCTGGGCTGGCTGGGGTGACTCGCAGCGGTGGGTGCCAGCGGGGGACCCACGGAGGTGGTTTTTCCTTCTGTCCTCCTCCTCCAGCTCTAGACAAGGTGCCTGGCACAGCCTCCTAGAGCTGGGCGGTTTCGGTGGCGCTCGTCGCCGCTGTCTGCTGCGGTGTGAGGAGCAACTCTCGCTCCAGATGGTTGTAAAGGTTAACGAGGAATTTATGCAGAGCTATATACAAATCAGGCTGAATCTTCTGGCTGGGAACAACGAGCCACTGACATAAATTTAGTTTTTGGAACATATGTAGCTTGGCCACTAAGGGAAACAGGAGAATGGCAGCTGTGCTGCAGAACATCACCTCTCACTGCTGCTGGCAGTGGGGACGGGACAGCACTGCCCAGGGCACAGAAGTCCTCGGCCTTCAGGGCTGCTGCAAAGCATTTGCCCACCCAGAGCATAGGGACTCAGCCCTAAGGTGTGAGATGCACAAGGGCCAGGGAACATGTTGCTCATGTTGCCAAGACCAAAGGAAAGGTTGGTGTTTCATGTACATGTGGTGCTGAAGGACATGCTTTGGGGGTGACTTGGCAGTGCTGGGTTAATAGTTGAGCTTGATGATTCTGAACTTCTGTTCCAAACAAAATGATTCTGTGATTCATGTGTATTTCTCTACTGCTTTTGAGGCAAAACAGTCCAAAAGAGCCTTTCTTCTCAGAGAGAGAAGAAGGGAGAAGGAGCTGGGTCTCTATTTGAGAGCATGAGTTACAGCCATTCACCCCCTCACTGATCAAAGGCTCTGGCATCTCCAGTGAGAGAATACAGGAGCCACTTTCTCTACCTGTGTGCGCACATCCATTAGAAAAGTAACAGCTGCTTGTGTCAGAGGCTCCAGGAACCTCCTCTGCTGCCTCTTTAAGGTGGGCCAGGTCCTACACATCTCTTCTGATGTTTTTTTACCTTCTCTTCTCTAAGTATATTCACTCTTCTGCTACCCCACTATGCTAAAATCTTTCTTACTTTTCCCAGCAACGGTGGTCATGACAGCATGGGACATGTTTTCATTTATTTTTAAAGTTATAAACAGATCAAAGTGGGATGCAGCAGAAGCAGCTGAAGAGTTTCCCTATTGGCTTCTTGCATTCTGGAGCTGATGAGTTCCACTGATAAATTGGTTACACTGGGGACAGGGAAGCTGGCTAGAATTTAACCTCAGGATTGTATCTCCTCTGCAAGAGCAGGGAAGAGAGAGAGGAGGCTCCTGCTTTGCCTCCTTAGGATTCATTCAGGTCATATAGGTAAACAATCTTCTCACTGAAAAAGAAATGTATACATTGATGTACCTTGTGATCTGCAATTGGAGGTAAACAGTGAGGATTTTCTGGGTGAACTTTGCTCAGATTTCTCTGGGAATTTTATCTCCTTGTCTCAAGTGCTTTATTGACTTATTCTTACACAGGCTTAAGGATCTTCTCTTTACAATTCTCCACCTTGCATGCAGCAGAATGGGGCTGTCAGCTCTTTCCTGTGTGGATCTTTCCCAGGGCACAGGGTTTTGACCTGCTGCTGGCTGGGCCTGCAGGAGAGGCTGAAATGTGAATTGTTGCTACTCTGTGCCAGAGGGATAGTGGATGGCAGCTTCACTTAGAACTCAGAAGCAGTGAAAATGTTCAGTGCAAAATCATCCTTCTGACCTGTTCTACCTCATATGATAATGTGTGCAAGCAGGAATACTCTGAACCTGCCTGTGTTCCCAGTACACTGACCTCCTTTGCTCATCTTTGGGCTTTTTCAAGCCCTCTGCAGTTTTCTGCCAGCTCTCCCAGTGCAGCATTTCTTCCTGCTGTGCAGTCCTACCTACAGAGTCACTTTGGCATCAAGCATCACTTGAAGTCTGTGGACATAGATGGGACTTACCTGATTATAGATCCAGTGCTGACCATCAGCACAGGAAATAATTTCAATCCCTGTGTCTGAGACTGGAAAAAACCTCTTGTGACCACACAAGCTGCTTATTATTGTACAATGCTCTGGGCCACAAACTAGATTCATAAGGAGCCCAGCTCCACCCTGTCTGGGCTCACAAGACTTTTTTGGCAGCATTGATGTCATTTGAAGATGGGTCAGGGGCAGCCTAGAAAAGACTGCTCTCAAAGAGGCATTTCCAGCAAAAGCAATTTCCCAAGGAGTTGATAGCTGACCATGGGTAGCTCAACTCCTGCTTTCTTTGTCACTTTTTCTCTTTTGCATCTGGAGGAAACAGCAAACTCCATAACATACCCAGCAGCCTTGGCTCCCTGCCCTGGGGTAGTAAGCCCATGCAGATTTCCAGTGGCTGGCCTTTCTAAGCATACTGCAGTTTACCAGGCTAGAGACTTGTCAGTCCAAACAAGACTGAGATTTTCCTTCTGCAATATGAAAAGCAAAAAAAAAAAAAATAAATCCATAAATCCTCCTGGCACTGCTGGCTCACACCACTAAACTATTCCATGCCAGTCCTATTGTTAAACTGTGAGTATCAGTTTCAATACTGTAATAAAATACTGCATTTGAAATTTTACAGTTTCCCATTAACCTCCCTTCTCCCTCTCTCCCCCACCTATTACATCATCCCTCTCTTCTCCAGCCTGACATTGTTCTGACATAAAACTTGAAACTTCCCCACCTTTCACTTTTCTATTCTTCCCCCCTTTTTTTCAGAGCCTTTAGCTGTCACTTGTGCAATACAACAGCTGAGCCAAAGCAATAAAGTGCTCCTTACCCTCCCTGAACAGCCTGAGCAATTTTTTAAGACATCCATGCCAAGTACCACTGCTTCCCACACTCACTCCCCACACCCCCCCATCTCATCCCCAGCCTTGATTCTACTCAGTATGTTTACTTGAATACTGGATTTTTCCCTCTGTGCTTTCACTGTCACTGTTGAAAACAACCCTGCTTCCACAACTTTTCCTGCCAGGGAAGTGTTTTGTTCTTCTTTCTCTTTATTTTTTTTCTCCATGGACTGCCAGGCTTTTACCTAGGAATAGGCACTAGATTTTTTATTCTCAGGGACATCCTGTTTGAGGGCGCCTTGTAGATCCCCAGGACCTGATCAAACAGTGGCTTCATCAAGTATTAACCAAGTCCAGCACCCTGCAATGTGGCATTTCCCTCCATCCTGCAGTCTTCTTCCTCAACACAAAGGTAACCTTCCTGAGATCCATGAAGCCACCATAGCAAAGGACCAAGACCAGTATCTGATGGCTGTGATCCCCAGGAATTACCTTATTTCACATGTTGTCTCCTCCCCATTCCTCTACATTGTCTAATATGAGGCTGGGGTAAGAGTAGGTGACAGGCAGCACTGCAGCACCAAGCAAAGAGAAGATTTTTCCAGTCCCAGCAGCTGGCCAGACTGAGTTGAAATCTTATCATTGACTTTGCTTCTCTTTGTGCAATGAAAGTCTCCTTTGCAGTTTCAGCAACAGAGAAAGCTGGGGGAAAGAATAGAAGTGGTCTTTTAAAGAACTGAAAGTGGTTTTGATTGAATGATGGTCAAGTGGCATTTTTACATTCCAAGTGGATGTTCACTGCTCAGAGCTAACAGTCCCACAGGACAGCCCACACGTGTGGATCAGCTCCATTCTTTCTTTTCCTACAGACATGAGTCCTAGGACAGGATGGAGAGCATTTTGCCTTGGGTGCAGAGTGTGTAATGGGTTGGGGGTGCCTGTGCTGAGGGTGGCTGCCTTTTCCATGTGATAGAGAAAGACCAGACCCTAAAACCAACCTTAGAGTATGCTCTGATGCTAACAGCAAAGAGTTTGTGAAAGTGCTGAAATTAATACCTTTCTATTTTTGAGGAGGAGCTGGGTTTTCTGTTGTTGTGGCAAGGGGGGGCTGTTTTTGGGTTTTTTTGTTTGTTTGTTTTTAAATTATTATTATTTGTTTGTTTGGTTGGTTTTGTTTGTTTGTTTGTTTTACCTTTTCCTCCTCTGTTTGGTTCTCTTCTACTTTCGGTGTCAAATAAGAAGAAATATTTAATCTGCTGCTGTTTGGGTTCCTTTGTCATGCATAATAATGTGAATTCTGATGATTTAAAATAATTTTTAAGGGCTAAGCCTATTGAAGACTGGCTGTATGTGAGCTTTCCCCTTTCCTGCTTTTTGTACACACACACACAACACACACAGAGTCTCACCGACATGCCAGTGATCTCGAGCCTGCCTCGATGGACCATGCTCTCTAGGGCTGTGTCTGCTGCATCTGCCTGAGGCTTTTCTTAAAGAGAGACAACTAATTGGGAAAAATTACGTTGCATTATGTGTGGTGGCTGTGTGATTTGGACTCTCATCCCAAACTGACCATAAGCTTATGGCTCAGTAATGTTGCCAAGAGCTTGTGAAGCCTGGAGCATCAGGGCAGATGTTTGTACTTTCCATCCTGAGGTGGAACATTGTAAAGATTTGGGCTGATGTTTCCAATTCTACTTCACAATTAATTAATGAATGAGCCCAGTATGTGGGCTGAAATGTTGACATTAGGTCTGACAACAGACATCCAGGCTTTTCAAATGCTCTAATTGATAAGTTTACTTTTAGAAGCTCAAGGGTCTTATTTACCTTTCAGAGTTTCACTCTACACATTTTTTTTTTTTATTTTGAGTGAAAATTAAAAAAGGGCTTTGACATATAGGGTGAACTCAGCTACCTGCATGCTTGTATTCAGCTTGCTTTCCTTCCAAACCTTCCTAAGAGTGTAGACAAGAGGGGGAGAGAAGGTGAAGGAGGCAGTGACTATCAAATTAATTACAGATGCTGGATTAACTGCAAAAAAATAGCAGAGAAGGAGGAAGCAGGGGAACAAAATCTGACCTCAGCCACTCTTCTCTAAAACAAGTTAACAGGTAGACTGTCACAGAGAGGCTGTGAGGAAACCCCAGCACTGCTCGTCTGATTTCAGTAGAGGATGCCAAATCACACGAGTTGAGACTTACCCCACAAAGGTTTCATAGCCTGTAAATATAATTTAAGACAATTCTGGGGGAAGAACCACAAGTTTGGGAAAGGGAAGACCTTCCCCCAAACAAATAGTACAAATGATCTAAAAAATAGCTAAATAAGTTGCTTGACTCCCCACTTGCTGTGAATTATGTGGCAAGATGATATTTGTCCTCACATGGAGCTTGTCCCACGACTCTGACCAGTTGTGAGTGATGGAGGGGGCATTTCAATATTTATTTTCTTTCTGTTGATTTCAACCAGATTGCCTGTGCTCTGCTTAATGTAGTGCTTGCTGTAGAAATGGGATGAATATTCAGTCACATTAAAAATAAATCCAGACATAGCAGCTTATAAATTTGGATTTTTCTCCTATTATTATTTATGGGTGAATCCTGTCAGATGCATAAATGCAATATCTTTGTAGGCCGATGCTGGGATTTATATCAAAGGAGTTCTAACGTATACTTCATGTACTCAACTGCAACTATTACAAGCTATTTCATGTACAGCTAGAGACAAATGATCTCTTCCATGTTTGTCTTGACTTAAAATGCAGTTGGGTTGCTTGAATTCACTTCCAAACCTCCTGCATGGGGGAAGGGGGCAGGAGATTTATACCCCTTTAATATAATCAATTCCAAGCATATCTTTAGACAAATAATTTAGAGATCTATGCATCAAGAAACACCTCTATTAATTTCAGGATACACAATTCTATTCATTTTTTTTAATGTGCTTTTAAAAAGGGATTAAATTTTAAAAAATAAAAGCCCTTACTCTGTTGAAAAAGCGAATTCTAACAAGAACATTTTGAAACAAAATCCCAGAAGGCAACAATCCCTCCAACAATTAAACTGGGAGAAGGTCCCCTGAGGGCAGACCAACAAAATTTAGTAAAAATAATTGCTGTGCTGGGTCCTTGCTCTATTTTAGCTGAGTATAAGCAGACACACAAAAGAATAACCTACTGAGAGCAAGAACATTCCTACATGAAACAGGCTAACAACAGAGCCGTGTAACTACCTGGCCACACCACTCGGCTTTTGCTGGCACGCAGCACAGCTTTTTATACTTCAGCCAATATAAAATAACAATCAGGCTATTTACAAGGCTCTGCCAAATATTAACCTTATATCCAATTCTCTTCAAGCCTTTCAAAGTCTCTAATGTGAACCATGCAAGTTCCTCATTACTTGATAATATTTTGTAACTGCGATGTTATGGGCCAGTTATATTTTTTAAAAGATGGTGTGTTTATGCAAAGATAATGATGTGGTCTATTTTATGCTGAAAAACTCAACAATTAATTAATTTATAAATCCCCCTTCCTCTTCACACACCCTCCCCCTCTCAGAAAAAAAAAAAAAAAGAATAAAATGAAAGATTAATTTGCTGGAGAAAACAGGTTCATGTTTGCCCTTAAGAGAGAGGACAAAATTACTTTAGCATGTGTACCGCAGTTAAAACGAGTTAGATGCACACACGTTCACAGCCAGGTGAGAGCTGTTGTAAAAGGGAGTTGAGAGTGAAGAAAGCACAGAGCTGGCTCTTAAAAACTGAAGGCTACCTACCTCCAAAAAGCAACATCAGGCATGCAAGGAGCTATCAGGGTTACTAACTCTGAGACAAAAGCTTTGTCTGTCTGTGGGTAGCACTGAGTAGCTAGGGAAGGGGTCACCAGCAGAAGGGTAGTGGGAAAGAACATGAGGCACAGGAAGATCCTTTAGACCTCTCTTCTGTGTCAGACACACATCCCTGGATTTAACAAATATATTTTTGCCTTGCCAACTATTCTGTTGTGGTTCCTTGGAGCTTTTTAATTATTTAAGGCAACTGTGTGTGAGTAGAGAAGGGAGAGTGGGGCCACAGGAGGCACTTGACATCCGCAGCCAAAACACCAGTGCTGAAGACACACAGGTGCCCACACAGTCACGCTGGCCCACTACAGCCACTGATGGGCTGACACTGTGCCCTCCCAGCACTGTCTGAAACTTGGACCCATCACCCTGCAGAGGAAGTCTTCCTTCCCACAGCTCAGGGTCATCTTTCTAATTGGACTCTATTCTCTCTGAACATCTGTGAATATAATATTGGAAATAGGCTATATCAAATATTGGGTTTCTTATTTTAAAGGGAGCCTTTAAGTCTATTTTTTTAGACACGTTTTTACCAGCAGTACTTTTAACAATAGGTTACCAGATCCATCACACAATCTGACTAAAAGCCCGTATTTATTTCCCTAATTTTATAAACATTTAATAGGTCCTTATTAAACACATCAGCCAGCATGATTTAATAACACAATCAGTCTAGAAGTTTAAGAAAATTGAAAACAGGATTTGAATGTAATACAGCCACAATTACCGGAGATTATAGGCAATCATTTCCATATGTCTGCAATGGGGAGCTGCTAATCTCTGTTTGCGTGGAGGTGATTTCCTCTGGAACACTTCCCAGCCTTCAACAGCGCTAGTGCTGAACAAATTAGATTTGAAAGTCCCCAATTTTATGACTAAGGTAATATACTCTGTGTATTTAGAGAAACACTGATTTCCTATTTTAACTGGCTTCCAAATGCTGGACAGAGACCTCAACTTCATTTAGTTTGGCTCTGCCAGGTATACGGTAAATGATTATTTTTTAAAGGGTCAGCACACGTATTTTTGGGTGTCTTGTAGATATACCACAATTTCCCTCCATCCATAGGAGGGAAAGAGTTAGCATCATGATCCAGTGACATCATGGTTGAGGAATGTGCAGCAATTAGCCCTGCAGTACTGCAGGCAGCCCATGGCCAGGGGACAAGCAGCTCCCTCCTGCTACACTTTAGGAGTCCTAACACCTTATTCCCTGACCTACCGCTTATGAGATCCTGAATAGCGTCACTTGTGTTTTGTGGGAATTCATCTGGTAACCTGGGCTTTCTGTGCACGGCCTTGGCTTGGCTTGGGCAGTTACTGTTGAGAATAGGACTGCTGTTGGGAAAGAGTTCCTGCACGGAACAGCCAGGAGCTGGGCTGGTTTCAGTAGGAGCCAGTGAGTAGTGGAGATGAGAGAGTGTCGGGGAGCATGCCAGCCCCTTGAGGGGGATGTCAGTGTTTGCCTGGCCTTAAGCTGTCCAAGGCATTTTTAGAATTTACTTTGTCATGTGATTCACATTTATGAAATGTTTATTGCAGAGTCATAGCAGAGAACCCAGGCAAGAGAGTAAGACAGAAATCTGTGCTACCCAGCAATGAGAGAAGAGCAAAGGAACAAGGGGATGCCCTGTGTGCACTCACATTCACAAAGAACATCACTTGTTTCACCTCCCTTGTTGCTGGACCATGGCATTGGTGAGCCCTTTGAATAAACCTTGAAAGAGAGACTGGGGAGGGAAGGAAGGATGCACACACAGCTGAGTATCTGCTTCCCTTACTTTTGGAGTGCTTCTATTTGTGAAGTTTGCAGCATTCTTGTGCTGTTACAAAGAGCCTTTCTTCATGGGATCTGGGCCTGCAGACTGAGAAGGTCCCTCTGCTGTTTCACTAAATCAGAAAGCTGATACTTGAGACTAGGAAATGATAGAGCAGATGCCTCTGCTGGAAAGGCTCATTTGTGGCTAGATGATCTCCTTTCTCTTCTGAAGGAGCGAAAAGTGGCCATTAAGAGCCCCAAGTCGGGACTTCAGCACATGCTTAATTCCATCATTGTTCAAGAAAGCACTTGAGCACATACCTGATTTAAAACACGTGCTTAATTCACCTCGACTTCAATTCATTCAAGGCACAGAGCAACACGTGATGCCCGGACACTGACCTTGCTAAAAATGACACAGGGCCTTTCAGGTGAGCACATGATTTAAAGATTCTCTTGAATTAGAGCTCTAGCTTGAAATTTAGGATTTTATTCTACTGTCTTAGCAAGAGTTAGTACACTTGAGTACCTCTCACACTGGTCTTGCTAAAAAAAAAAACAAAACAGCAAATTGGAAGAGACCCCCCCCCCCCCAGAAAAGCCCACCAAGAATAAAACAACACTGAGCATGGGAATAGACTTTGATTAGGAGTCAGTTTGTGACAATCATGAGCAAACTTTTAAGGGGACCAAAGCTATAATTTTTCAACTGCAATGGAGTTAAGGAAGTCACCAAAGTGAGTTTTGCTACCTGTTGTCCCAGTATGACTTTCCAATGGAAGTTAAGAATGCTTCAGGTATCAGAGTGATATATAGCATTAAAGTTGCCATAAACCAGCCTTGGACATAGCAGCTGACTCAGACTGAAACTCTATATAATGAATTAAACAAACAGTGACAGGATTAAGTAGGTAAAGATATTAGGTGTGTTTTCATTTCCAGGTAGCAAATGTGAACATATACCATGGTATTCATTTGCAAAGCTTGTTTCTATGATCTGTCTTCAGCTTGGTTAGACCAAAAGGAAAAGAACACATTGGTTCTTGTAATAAAATAAATGTACAATCCCTGCACATTACTGCCTTTGTAGTTGTTTTTACCCTAAAAAAAACCTAGCTCTAGAGCACAGTATATTTTTCATCATAAACTTGCTCATGTATGCATTCCAGATGGCGTGAAGAAGGGGGTTCAGGAATTCTAGTGGCAACCACTAGCATAAGGAAAATAAAGGTAAGGCCCAGTTTTATGATGAACCTTGATCTTAAGGAGTTTATAACGAGGCTGGCTCCAAGTTATACTTAGAATACATGGATACATTTATTACATCAGTGGATTCCTTCACCCACTTGAAAAAAAAATCTGCCTTGTTCTTTTTTTTTTTTTTTTTTTGAGTGAAGAGGTTGCTTGCAGTTTTCAGATGTTTCATGGCCTTCATTCCATATATACAAAGAGAGCTGGTTAAAAGAAAATTGGCAAGACAACAGCCTCTAGTAGATTGTAATCATTCTCCATTTGGACACAAAGCATTCTCCCACATTCCAACTATCCAGGTTGATTAACTTTGCAAAGTGTTGAGGTGTACAAACATGCTAACTGGTTTTGCCAGATATTTTTGATATGACATACAATATTTTTGATATGACATACAACCTTTCCCTTAGAAAGGTCCATTAATAACTATTTGCATCAATACAGAAAAATATGGCAATTAAGGATGCTAGACTGGGCTATTAAGTTGAAGTTTTATGGGAAAGGTTTTTTCCTTCTTTTTGTTTTTAAGTTCTTGCCAGCAAGAAATATGAGCTCAACTGAAATAGGTTTTTAGGAAGAGGGAGGCAATAGGCCCCCGTGCAGGAAAGGCTTTCAGCACATGCTTATGTTCCATTGCTTTCACTGGGATTTAAGCACATTCTTAATTTATTTGTGAATAGAGTTGTGGGTTTTATGAGGAAATCTTTACAGTGGAAGCTTTTTTTTTTTTTTTATGATAACATGTTTGAGGCTACAGCCTTGTAAACTGGAATAAGGGTGGCAAGGTGTGAGGCAGGAACCAAACTTGGGAGACAGAAACAGCAACACGAGGCTGGGCATGATGAAAAACAACATGGGCAAACAGCTCTGTCCATGCAGAGGGAAATCAGGGATACAGCTAGGAGCAAGGACCACCATGGGTGCAAGTCAGCTGTGCTACAGGGGTGCTGAAAGTATAAGTAACTTCTTGTAGTTTTTGCCAAAGAAAGTTTACTGCAGTTGTCTAGACTGTGTATAATCCAGAGAGAACTCAGTCTGTTGAAGGTGGTCAGGTTGCCTTTCTAAGATGCACCTTGGTTGCAACAGGTTGCTTCAGGAGATGCTGATTTCTTTTTAATGATGAAGGGGGAACCTAGGTAATGCTTCCAGCTGGATGAATCCCAGCTCTCTGACTTCATAGTTCTTTTTTTTTTTTTTTCTCTTTTCATGAAAAAAAAAAAATCCATTTGGTTACCCCTTCATCAGTAACAGGAATGGGGTAAGGTATAGTCATATTTAGGAAATGATTTTTTGTTAAATAATGAAGTCTATTACCTTTAAACCAGCTCCTAACATACCCATGCTACTGGGTATGAAGGAGCTGGATGCTGGTCTGTCTGTCCAAAATGCTTGCTTGATTTCTGATTTGTCTTCTGGCCTGTAGTTTAGACTCAGACATATCTTGCAGTAAGACACAAGTGAGTGAGCTAAACATGAAGCAGAAGTCTTTACAATAAATATCATGGCTTGTGTTATTTTTTTTGCTCTTTGAACTCTAAAAGCAGTTATTTGTCATTTATTTGATATCCCTTGACAATAGACATGATGTCTGTGAATAACTAGTTACTGATAAGCTATCCAATAAGGTCAAAACATGCAAACAAATGACAGCAACAATAATATAGATGTTAGCCACTGCACCCTCCTTTTTTGGTTGTTTGTTTGGGGTTTTTTACATAACCTTTTAGATGGTGCACTACTGTGTTTTTGTTGGAAGCATGTGGTACTCTTTCTCCTGCAATAATTCATCTTCATGCACAGCAAACAGAAAGGATTTCAGGCATTTTATTTCCTTGTCAGCTTCAATAAATGCAAAGTGATTTACCTAAAAGAGCAAAATATCAAGACCAACATTTTCAAAGCTTTTCTTTTCTCCTTTTTTTTTCATTGAGAAACCAAACTGTAACTTTATAAGCAGACAAACAAGAACAATAAAAAATAATAATTTTCTGCATAACTTACAAGCTCATTTCCTTTCATTCCTATAAATGATGCCATGGAGCCCAGCTGTTGTGTTTCTGTGATGATTTCCCTTACTCATGTTTCCCCCAGTCATTTCAGGCCCTAATGGAATTACTTTGAGTGAAACCTGGTTTTTTCATGGTTCACCTCCCACATCAGCTGATACCAGGAACTCTTCTCTGGGATGCATGGAGAGTAGGTACAGATTAAGTAGGTTTTAAAGACTGTTTTCTCTGGTTTGCTTATAATCAGTTGCTCAGCCTGATGCAAGTCAGCATGCTGTGGGTATCAGGGCTGATCAGTGATGCAGGCATAAAATTCAATATTATCTAGTTTTCCTAGTTTTCATGCACTGGGTTTTCCATGTTGGCTCCCCAAGTCATGCAGGTCTCTGCTGATGATATTTGCTGTGATGGAGGGGATTTCAATAACTACTTTGGACCGGTTTTATTGGCAACTCTTTGCTAACAAAGTCCACAATACACAGGGTTGATTCTTGAGTCCAGCCAACCAGGTACCTCTTTGGACTTCAGTACAGCACTTTTGCCTGCTCATTCAAAGAGTTTTCATATGGCAAAGGTTTTCTTTAAAATAAAATATAAAATAAAAGGATGATGCACTATTATCCTTCCATACCACCACCTAAAAATGACAACACTCCCTGGATTGGGGGAATAACAGTTCAGTGCCATTTGTGAGTGGTTCAAATCCACATCTCCTCCACCAGGAGACTGCCCAGTATACTCAAGTGCAGAGTTGTCTGACCCAGACTATAGCAGATAAGTAGCAAAAAACCCAAACCAAACAAAAAAATCCCAAACAAACAAAAAAACCCAAAGAAAGAAAGAAGGATTAGAGACCTGCTGTTTCAGATTCAGTGCTTTTGGGGGCTTGAGATACCATTCTTGGAAAAATTCCTCTGAAATATGTCAGCTATGTGTGCCTTCTCTTGGAGTAATTGCATGAACAACACCTGGAGTAAATGGCTGTGTCCTTTATGTACCTCATGCCCATCTTTGGCTCATCTGGAGAGTGAATTGGGTGCACTTCTAAGAATTTAATTATAACACCTTTAGTGTCTTGATGAGCCACTTTAGATGGAATATTCAGTCTTGTATGAGTGCATGTGTCTGTGTAAAGATATATGGGAAAAATATCTTGTTTTCTTTGCAGCTGGTTGGTTGAATTTTTTTCCTAGACTTTTTCATACTGCTGTTATTCTTTACTTGCTGCTGAGATGTATTTATTTTGTTGTTTTTTTGTATTCCCATCTTTATTTTAGGCATCAGCAAAGACTGAGCTAACATGCCAAAGTGAAAAAAGTACAGGAAAGGGACCACTGGCATGGGGTGATGCAAGTACAGAAAATCACACATTCCACCTTTTGTACTTTACCTGAGGTATCTGTATTAAGGACACAGTCCTACTGAAGTTCCAGTAAAATCAGGAGGGAAATTGGCAGCTTCAGAGTCACTTAGCCTCATCAAAGACCTGAATTAGAAACGTTTCTCTTTCACCCCATTAGCAGCTACAGTGATTTAGCCTGACCTATGAAGCCCAACCTGCTCTAATATGTTCTTCCACCAACTCTTATTTGGTGTGGACCCTTCCAGCCTGCCTCCTTCTCCATTTACTGTGGGACCATTGCCCTGCTTTGCAAAAAAAAAAAAAAAAAAAAAAATCCAAAAATATATTACTATTAGAAAAAGATAGAGCATGAAGAATCCCAGCCTGAAAGGGGAATGTGAGTGAATTAATCTCTCATGGTGAGGAGGAAATTATTTTTGTTACTAGCAAAGGTTGTTTTTTTCATTGGAATTTTTCTCCTCATGCCTTCAGGCATCCATCAAAACCCCAACAGCTTAATTTTTGTAGATACAATGTTTCACTTTTTACTTGCCAAATAACCTCATATATTTAATTTTCCAGATTTTTTGGATGCTTTCAGGAAGTTGTCACAAGAGACCCTCCCTGGTTACATTTCCTCTTCCAAGAAAGCCACTTAAAAAAAAAAAAAAAGGAAAGAAAGAAAAAAAAAAAAGGGAACAAAGATAATTCAAGCAGTTTTGTCCTACCCAGAAAGAATGCTTTTCTTAAGCTTTACCCACATTTTATTAAACTCAGTCAGAATTTTTCTGGCCCTTTTCTTGTGACAAAAATAGGGGAGCCATTGATCTGCTCAGCTTCTTCTCCAGCCTGGCTGTCTGGCCTGGCCCAAACAGGGACCCAAACTCACTGCTTTTCAGCTGTGCTTGTCTTCTTCTTCCTCTTTCTTTTTTTGTTAAATAGAAGTTGATGTAACAGAAGAGAGGAGCCTGCCAGGAGGGTGCCAGAGTCAGCAATGATCACAATCAGACATTGCAATCGGATTGCTCTACCAACTTCTAGGAAGAAATAACCATCTGTTTCAGTGGTTATGGGGGGGAGTGTGGGGAAGAAAAAAAAGAATGGAGCCACATTCAGGATTTTGCATTGTAAGCAGTGCCTCACTGCCTGTCAGACAACATTGAAATTTGATTTGATAGCAGTGCAGATTCAGGACTTTTTGCACCAGAGATAAGCATCCAGCACTTGGTTAATGTGCAGTAAAATCAGGTATGGTGCTTATGACAGTTTAAATATTTTCATTTTCCTTCTGGGACCCAAGATGGATTGTAGCCTGGGACAGCTATGGAGCGGCCTTGGCCCATCTGGCCAATGGATTTCCATGCCTTTTTTCTTTTTTTTTTTTTCTCCAAAATACACTGAGAACAACCTGTTGCCATAACTGGAAGCAGCTTGTTCTGCTGGGTGAGAGAGGGACCACAGCCCTCCCCCTTGACTGTACCCCATGCTGCACAGGTGGCTGCTGGTGGTAGCTGCACATTGAATCATAGAATCAACAAGGTTGGAAAAGACCTCAGAGATCATCAAGTCCAACCTCTAGGGATGGTGACTCCACCACCTCCCTGGGCAGCACATTACAATGGCAGACCATTCTTTCTGTGAAGAACTTTCTCCTCACCTCCAGCCTAAACTTCCCCTGGTGCAGCTTGAGACTGTGTCCTCTTGTTCTGGTGCTGGTTGCCTGGGAGAAAAGACCAACCCCCTCCTGGCTACAACCTCCCTTCAGGTAGTTGTAGACAGCAATGAGGTCTCCCCTGAGCCTTCTCTTCTCCAGGCTAAACAGTCCCAGCTCCCTCAGCCTCTCCTCATAGGGCTTGTGCTCAAGGCCTCTCCCCAGCCTCGTTGCCCTTCTCTGGACACGTTCAAGTGTCAATATTCTTCTTGAATTGAGGAGCCCAGATGGCCTCACTGTATCATGTTCTCCAAGCCCAGAAAATATTCCAGGCCACAGAATACTACCATGCACACAACAAAGGCAAAATTCATTTATTCACTTGGGCAGATGATGGATGGTCTGTCAATGTTTATACTGTAGACACAGCCTAATTCTCAGGTATTAGTTGATTAACACTTGACTCATAGTATATGTCCTGTGTCCAGTAATGTGGAACATCAAATGTGTGAAAAAGATTAATAGTGTGCACAGATGTTACTCAGAGGATCAATTTGTCTGGGGTTCGAAGAGGTGGTACCCTGCAGATCAATAGGAAAGGAGAAAATTAGAGTAATATGTTGAAAGAAATTACAGACAGGTCTATGCATGGCTGGGTTATCTGCTCCAGATACTCAGCTTCTTGTAAAGACTTCCAAAGACTGCAACAAAATGTTAAGTACATTCTCCTGTAAATGCTTTTTGTTTCTTACAGACCTACAGCTTCCCCAAATGACAAGCCTTTAGCTAGGGACACAAAGCAGCTCTTGTGCAGTGGACTAAGCAGCCCAGGAAAACATTTCCCTGGCATTTTGTCTGAAAAACGCTTCCCTCTATTATAAATAGCAACAGGCAGGAGGGCAATAGAAATAAATATTGCTCCATAAATAAGGGAACCAAATTTGGACAGCAGAAGGGGAATTTTTCTGGACAAACTCAACTTTTCCTAAGATCTAAAGGAGAATTGTTATGGCACCTCTTTTCCCTGCTGGTTCTGAGCACTGCCTGATGGGAGCTACATCACAGTGGAGCATCAGGAAGGCTGGAGCAGGTCCAGGTACTCCCCTCTACCAGAGCAGCTACTGTGCTGCAACACCCCTTGGGCTTCCTGCCCTATGCACACAGGATATAAACAGCAAACATGCTCAGGCCATCCTGTAGAGAGGCTTTTCCTGCAGTGGTGGAACAATGTGTCTTGAATTCAGTATTCATTTTCCACCCCTTGCACCCCTTCATGCCATGCCACGAAGGTTACAGAGCTGCTCAAGAGCACAACAGCTCTCCAAGATGGCATCTTGGAGAAGACTGCTTTGAGGTATAGGAAACTGGGGAAAATTCCCCCAGCAGAGAGAGACAGATCTCTGTTATCTTAAATATCTAAACCATGCCTGGGCAAAGTTCTGGAGAGGACACTTCACCACACAGCCTCACATCTGCAGGAAGAAGGACACAGTGACCCCCATTGTTAAATCCTCCCTCTTCCTTGCTGGGGTTGCAAGACATGCAAAGCTGTTTAGATCTGAAAGGAGGGAGAAATTGTTTGGGGTTTGGTTATCCTGTGGCAGTGCCAACCTCATCTCCTGCCCATCCCAGGTGAGGCATGGAGGCTGCATGTCCCTCTTGTGGCTTCACAGGACAGCTGCTGAGCCAAGCGCAGCCTGCTCACGGCTGACTCCCACATCCTGCCAAACGAGAGTGCAGAGGTTCTGCATATCTGTTTATCTCTGTTATTCAGAAATGGTTCCTTGCCACTGAGATAGAAAGCAGCTTTGGACAGAAATTTCACCATGTGATGGGAATGTCAGCAGTGTTATGTTCTTTCCTAGTTTTTTGAAAGCCTGGCTTTCTGCAAGCTGACATATTTACATGCTTGCTTTAGAATATTGGCATGGGATTTATGAAATCTCCTTAAAATTAATGTCTATTTCTAACAAATTTAAATTAAAAATGACCATACCCACATGAGGAATAGGATAGGAAATTTAATTTAAGGGAAAGCTGGGAATGTGTGCGTTTCTGTTGCATGTATTTCAAACTGTTTCTGTTGCAACCTAATAGCATGTGTGAATGGAGTGCCTGGTCCTTGAAAGAGAACCTATGGAGGATTGTACTTAGAGAAGCTGCTTTATGAAATCAGCAGGAAAGCTCAGTAAGAATTACTTGTAGTAGCAGATTTTTGTAGGAATCCAAATTCTTATGTCCAGGGTCCCACTCACCCAAAACAGGAGTCAGGAGAGGGGAGAGAAAGGCAAAAAGAGGAGAGGTGTCAGGTGGAGGAGGCAGGGTTAACAATGAGCTGGACAGAAAAGCTTTTTTCCTTCCCTGCACCAGGTCCAGGGCAGCCATTCCATGTAACTCAAAGCCCTTCATACATCCCCTTGACTGAGAAACAACCATAGTTTCCTTGCTAAGGATCAGTGTAAACTGCTCTGGACTATCATAAAAATAGTATATTCTCATTTTCTTAGCACAGGCAGTAGCAGCTGAGCTTACATGCCCTAGACCAAAGTCCAGAAGCCAGGCTTGGTGATATGTTTCCTGCACAATATATTTATATAGACAGCTAACCCATTGCTAGTCTGCTGGCAGTTTTGCATTTTCCTTGTAAACTGTTCTTATGTGCTACAACACATCTGGGCATTCTTAATTCTGCCTCTCACTTCATTACCTTTCATAGGAGGCTCTGGGTTTACAGCGAAAGAATCAATAGTTTGAAAGTTTTAAAAAGTGCAATATTAAAAATTTTAAAGAAACCAGGAAATCGTAGTCTCCTTTCAGCAGAGGGAGAAAAAAAAAAAAGCCAACACAAAAACTTTCTCTTTGGGCAAGGGTTGAGGCTCACAATTAATTATCTTTACACACAGCAGTTTAGGATTTCTTCAGCTGTTTTACTGAATCTATGTGTGCACACTCTTGTCTTCTGGAATCCACGTTAAATTATTAAAAGAGTTCAGACACAGCATGGTTTGATGGCAGTGTTCCTGCAAAGTGGACTCCAGCAAACAGTCTGTGGCTATTTACAAGACTGGAAAGGAGGGGTTCAGAGTCTGTAAGGGTCTGCAGGTCATGTCCCACTGCCCAGCCTCTGCCCGTGTGGCAGCAGCCCAATGAGGCTGACTTCAGCTGAGGATCAATTCCCTGCTGCAGGATTTCTTTCCCTTGAGCAGATCTAATTGGAATCAGATCTCTGTGCTGCGTTAGGATTCCTCTGGCAGGGCCAATCTTGGCGTTGTTTTCCTCACCATTTTTCCTATTACTGTTAGTACCAATCACCAGAACAAGGCAGCAAGGAGCAGAAGAGAAAAGCACATGCTGTGAAATTGTTGAAATAATTCAAAGGTTTCCACAGGGAACATCATCTCCAAATGCTTGAATGCAGCCTCCCAGATATAAATATATAGAGTTAGGGGGTGAAGAGGGAAGGGAGGAAGAGATTTAGTGATATGAAGAGGCTAAAGGAATTGGAGTGATTTGTAAATTACACAGGCGGTCGTATCCCCAGAGAAAGGAGCAGACATCTCAACAGTGCTTAACAGCCTGTTTTAACCAGGATTTCTGGACTCCAGCACCTTCCTTGCTTTGTTTTAAGAAGTATCATTAGACTTTTTCTGTTCTTCTTTTTTTTTTTTTTCCTTACAAAGATGAAAGTCTGAAAAATAAAAAGTTGATTACGGAACACAAAACATGTTTGATTCAAAGTGGATCCTTCAGCACATGCTGCAGAGAGCGTCAATAACAGTCATGTACTTATTGATCAATACCTTTCAAATCATTCTAGGAGATGTTTTGGTTTCAGCAGATGGCATTCTTTCAGTATAATCCATTCAACTTGATAGGGGCTTGATAGTAGCTCATTTTGTTATCTATAACACTAAAATTTGCTGCATTTTAATATTTCAAAATGAAAAGACAATTCAATTGTTTTAAGAAACAAAGCCAGCTTATTTTCTAAGCTTGAATAGGTAGGTTAGTCTTCCAAATTAATATTTTGTTTCCTAGATGCAATAGAGTCCATCTGTAGAACTGTACATTTTAGGAATGACTAAATAAGTCTACAATAAAACTGTTTATTAATCGAAAAATAACTATTCAGCTAATCAGAATGTCCCAGAAGCTTTTTGGGGGGAAATTTTGTTTTGTGAGAAGAAATGGAACAGCTTTCTGGTTTTGAAACTATCATTTTGGAGTTTATGTAGTTTGGAGGAGCAAAAAAAAAAAGAAATCTGACACAGGAACATTTCAATGAAAATAATTTTTATTTCAATTTGGCTACAGTTCTGTGATAAGAAGGAGGAGGCATTTCTGTAGCTAGTGCATCTGAGTAGCCAAAAATCCCCATGCCATCCATGGGAGTAGCTGACACTTTGGAAATGAGTATTTAGGTCTTTGATGGTAGACAGCCAGGTTTGAAGCATTTGTTTTAAGAAGTTGCCTTGCAAGAGTAGAAAACCCATCTCTTCCATTGTCTTCAGGAGCCCAGCAGTTTCTGGGAGCTCCCAGCCTCCCCTCCCTCCCCCCCACCATGGACTCTCTTTGTCTATAGACAAACTTCAGCTCCACTTCCCCCTCCTCCAGCTCTCTAATCCTTTGCAAGAAATCATTACCAGCTACTTGCAATGAACATGCCATTCTTCAGCTCACAATTATTGTTGTCAGCTTCACGTAGCAGTTCATCCTTTTTTTGCTTAATCAGAGGCATTAAATTTCAGGTGTTCGTGGAAACGGAGAAGGTCTGAGGTTTCCAAATACTTCTTTTAATGAATCTTGTGATATTTTTAACAAAGAGGTCAGAAATACATATTTTCTTGTTTTCTAAATGTTAGCAAAATGCAGCAAAAGAAAGAAAGAAAGAAAGGGTAGGGGGAAGCAAGTTTCCAATGATTTAGTCTGGTGACTGGATGTCCTTTGTGCATCTGTTCAAGTATTTTGTGGTTTGCATTTACGTCTGTATTTGCCCAATTTACAGCTTTAAAAAAAATCAATAGTAATGTTATATTTTCATGAAACCAGCATTTTTTAACTGAGATCTCATGAGTAAATTAAGTTTCATCCAAGCTGGATTACATCCAAGTCGGGTTACAGTTGCAGGCCCTGATGCTGCAACTGCTTTTGCACATGAATATTTATGCTTAGTTTATGCCTTGGGCTGGGGATTGAGAGACCTGGAACCTAGTTCTAGGTTTGCTATAGGCTCTCTCATCCCCAAATCCCTTATTTGAGAATGAATCTCAGTTTCTACTATTTACTAAAAATAAAAATCAATAAAAATCAATAATGGTAATAAAAACCCCCAAAACAACACCAAAAAAACCCCAATAGAAACAAAAAGAAAAGATGTGCCAATTTTGACAGTTTACTTCATGTTGCATATTTTTTTCATATATATTTATGAGATATCACTTGCCATGGTCATATATGAGCTAGGAAATCATAAAATATATCAAATATTATGGTAAACCAGGCCTTATTAGCTATGCTTATCCCAGAGTTGCCTGGAAACTAAAGTTCATGGCAGAAAAGCTTCTGCTGAGGATTCAGCATTTTTCCTCTTTTTCATAGAATCATAGAATTGTTAGGGTTGGAAGGGACCTCAAGGATCATCCAGTTCCACCCCTCCCTGCCATGGGCAGGGACACCTTTCACACTAGATCAAGTTGCTCAGAGCCACATCCAGCCTGTCCTTGAAAAACTCCAGGGATGTGGCTTCTACCACCACAGCTCTCTTCCATATCCTGTTGTTTCTACCTCCTGCTGCTCCTGGCTCAGGCAAACAAATTAAAGGAAACAAGAGCATGGCTACATTCTTAATGCAGAGACCCTCTTTTTAGTCTGTACTTCTTTAGGGCTAACAAACTGGAGCTGCCATATTGCAAGCAAATACTAATAATAGGAATAAATTACACCACAAAGCTTCAGAGAAGCAAACGTTAAGTCAAACAAGAAAACCACTGGAGCAGGTGGACACAAAACACTACAGTGCAACATACAGAACAGGATTGCCCATGTGTTGAAAGATGATCTTTGCTGTAGGCAATTCTCTAGGCTACAACATAAGGTAGTACATGAATTAAAAGAGGATCCTAAGCCTTGGAGACATTAAATGTGACTTAATATATTATTGCATGTCAGCTGAGCCACTGTAACTGCCTGTGTATCAGCTCTGCCTCAACACCTTTCATGCCAGGCTCGGGGAAGTCATAGCATCCTGTAACTGTCATAAGAGCTCATGTATTGACTCTGGCCATAGCTCAGCTAAGTATTACAGTTTGTGCTGCCACAGTCATTTGGACCTGTTCCTGAAACTCTTGTGATCTGTGCGGGTCTTAGAAGTAGTTTGAGGGGAAAATAGGGAGAAGGGAGAAGATTTACTCATTTGTTCATTTGCAAGAAAATGAAATAGCAGCCTGCCAAGCCATCCTTAAAAGGTGCTGGTGAAGAGATTGCCTATTGAAAGATGGAAATATCTTAAGAATGGTGCTTTTACTATTCACCATAGTGTAGGTGCCAGCACTTATGGAGTAAGTGAGAAGGGGTCCCACAGCAATAGACACTGTGCAGGCAGAGTAGTAAAAATCCAAATCCCTGAAGATATCACAGTCAGCGATGATTAACCAGCACACAGGAATGAAACACAATGCTGAACCCTTCACTAATCTGGACACCAGTGTAGTTCATGTCATGCACTGAATTACCCTTGAATGTTTGTTAAGGTTAGCATGCTCCTTTGCAGTTCATCATTTTTATTGTGGGTGTTCATCAATGAGGCAAACTCTGATCACTTTGCCCCAAAGTGGAACTTAAGTGAAGCAGGAGTGCTAGGAAGCAAGTATAGCAACTAAATAATTAAATACTTGCAAAAGAGCATCAATGAATTTAATTCCTCTATTCTGCCCAAATGTCTTATAAAATTGGTATCTTTATGAGACTCAGCTCTATGTGGTAATACAGCTTATCAGGTATTGAGCACTAGGTATATCAAACTATAACACCAGACATATGTATAAAAATAACTTATTTTCTATAGAAAGACATATGCATTCACCACATCTTTCTGAGTACATTACATTCCTCTTCCTTCTTACCAAACATCAATGACTGCAGGACACAGACCTGCCTTCCAATCAATGTGTGTGCATCCCCTCCTTGAGAGAAGACCATTATCCTACGGTATTTAGGTGAAACAGCACACGATAGGATCTTAAAGTGGCTGTGGCAAAAAAAAAAAAAAAAAAATAAAAGGTCCACTGTGATTTATGCAAGGTGCATTGGGAGCTGTCTGATGTGAAGTCAGCAGCTGAAGGGCAATGAATAATTCAGCACTAGGATCCGTCACATCATCTCTCTTCCCGTGTTATTGCTGTTTTTACGTAATTGCAAAGTGAAAATTAAACTGATGTCATAAAGAAAGCTGCATCACTTGCCTGGAAGTGCACATCAGAGTTATAGGTACATTTCTGGTGCTTTGTGAGCCCTGGATGATCTTACAGTGTTCAAAACTAAAACCCTGCCTTTATTAACACCTTCTCTAGGGTTAGATGGGTGATCCATGCAGCATGACATCTTTTACCTTGGTGTTAGCAGTCTGCACAGATGGAGAATGATGGCTCCGAGCTGCTTCCTCCAAGCACTCCAGGGCAGTTGCCCTTGCTCTGTGCTTTTCTAGCAAAGCTGCAATGCTGATCTGAAGCTGAGGTGTCTGCTTGTGTCCTGTGGAAAGTTTTGTTTGTTGAACTGCAGACAAAAATAAAGCCAGGTGGAAGGCTTCACCTGCCTCAGGGGAGATTTGGAAAAAGAAGTTGTGTACAATGTTGCACATTTTTGCTCTGTGCACTCAAAATAACGAACCTGACAAAAAGGCAGGATGTGGTCAGTGTGCCTGTTGTGTGCAACACAAACCCAGAGACATACATACACACATCCCTTCTGTTCACAGAGTTCTAAGTGCTCATAGGAATTGGTGAGCAGAGGAGCCACTTTCATTGCCTGTGGAAAGGGCTGACATTGTGCATTGACTCATACAGTTTAGTTGTATGAGAACTTGGAGTGCCCTAAAATTCTTGCATTTGGGATTGGAAGTTTGGGATTTGCCCCTTTTAGAGACAGGTCTGAAAAGTAGAGTTCAGACCAGGACTAAAGAGACTGCGACATGGACCAGGAAAAGATCTGACTTATTTGGTCTCATTTTAGGGTGAAGAGTGCATTATCCAGCATTGTATGTAAGAGTGATTTGTGCTCCTTGCCTTTCTTACTGTTATTATTTCATGAGTGGAAGAAAAAAGCCCAAATACTTTGTTTGTCAGAAGCTCCAGGTTCTGACTCTCATGTCTTGCTTATAAAGCACAGTCAACTCCTCTGTTCTTGGCTTTGTCCTTGCCTCACTAACAGGAGGCTGATGTGAGCAAATGCTATTTCTTAGGAAAGTTCTGACTCAACAATGTAAGCTTTTCAAAGGAGAATGAATGCAATCTGTGAGCTGAATTGGCAACGCAGGCAGATTAGAAGGAATGCTATGCAATACTCAGATCATGCCATTTTAATATCTAAAGATGATTGCTTTTAGGAAGGAGACAATAGGTTTAGCGTAGAGGTGACAAAACATATTCTCTTTGCCTTTCTTCTTGGTAAACAAACTTCTTTCAGAAATGAAATGAAGCTGTATTATGCAACAGTGATGGAAGGGGGGAAACATGGCATGAGGGCTGTCCTCCAGCTAGTAAAATAGGTATTTACCAAGAGCAGCCAGTGGGCTGCAGAGACCTTCAGACACCTTTAGTCTTGCAGGGCTTCACGTTCTTTAAGTTACATTGTCAAAACTGAAGAGCTGTGTGGTTTGTTTGTCTTTTCATTTGTATGTGTTACTCTTCTCAAAGGCCAGGTCAGCAGCAAAACTCTTCACTTTTAGGTTCAGGCATCTCTCAGTAGCAGGTTTTAAAGGCCAGTGGGTGAGCTGCAAGGTGCTAAAACAAGGGAAGAGACCTGGAGTAAAGGAGTGTGAAGACTAATACAGGTTGGAAGGCAATTAATCAGTTAACAGACAAGAACTGCAATTCTTAACAGTTAGGTTCAAAACACCTCTGTAAAAGACTGATTTTGAGTTCTCAGCATTTCCAGGTGATCCTGTGAGATCAGACTTTCCCCCAAACCTTCTTTAATTTGTCTTCCTGCCTTGTAGGGTGGAGGTTGGTTTATCAGACTTGGCTTTCTTACCATTTTTGTACTGATGTTATTCCATCAGTAGAGAGATAAATTCCTCTATTGCATACTTTGTTTTTCATCAGCTGAAGTAAGGGAGGGCTGGTAATAGGGAAATGAAGCTAATATAGTCATTATTTCCTCTAGATGCTGGGGGGGAAAGTCTTGAGGGAAGAATTACAGAAAGGGAGTGTAAAGATCACCAGCTGGACAGTGTAGTAGAGTTTTCTTGTTTTAACATCCTCAGCATTGTACATGACTACCTTGTGATGATCTTGAGTATTGTCACTTTAAATACACTGTAAAAAAAAAAAAAAACCAAAACCTTCTAACCCCTCATGAAACTTGGTTAATGCTCACATGTTTATTATTGCTTAAACACATAGCAATTATTTGGTTTTGTTTGTGGTTTCAAGGACTTCAATACATGCATTTTCAAATCTTTCTCCAGCCCAGTGACACCATTAAACATCCTGCACATCCAAAACAGAGAAAGGGAGGGAGAAAGTTACATAAGTCAAAGAACTGGAACTCCTTTAGGAAATTAAAGTTTTTCAGGCTCTCAGTAACATGATGAAGTCTGGCAGCACTGCAGGAATTTTGGACTTAGCAATTTCTTACCAGACTTAAAATGGGACAGAAAAAGAAAAAAAGGAGAATGTTAGAAGTTCCTTTTTCTCTCAATGCTACTAGAATTTTATTTATTCTTTTGGTGGGGGGTGGTGGAGGGGCAGAGAATCTCAGAGATTTCTTCTGCTGAGCCTATTAGTTTAGCACTGCAGGTGTGGCCCTCCCCACCAGGTGATCCTCCCTCTTGTTGGCCCTCAGCCCAGATTCTCCTGCTTGATTCAGTGCTCTCAGCTGTCTCTTGTGTTTTCATTCTTTCTGTGGTCCTCCTGACAGTGTTAGTAAATAGGGCTCTTGATTTCCCAAAACCTTCCTCTTCTGATTGCAAAGGCAACTCTGTTCCATCCTGCCTTGTCCTCTCCTACTTCCAGCCAGTATCTCTCCCACTGAAGAACAAAAGGTAAGGCACCACTTTTATTTTCACTGGCTTAAGCAACCCTGCACCTAAATGGTTTTGTTCCTTAACTAGCCCTGTGACATAAAAAATTGCAGGGCCAAGGTAGAGGTTGTTACAGTGATAAGTAACACAAAATACTTCCCTAGCTCAAGCAAAAGATAATTTTTTTGTCCAGGATTCCTGGAAACTTACTGGTAATTGAAGCAAAAACTTGGATATATGAGCAACCCTGCAACATTTTTCCAAGGAAATAAGGAAGTGACAAAGCTACAAAATGAGAAAAGTTTGTAACTAGCTTCCAAAGACACTTTCAAAAACAGAATGTTAAAAAAAAAAAAGGAAGTTAAAAAAAAAAAGTGGCAAAAATGTCCATTATACTCTCATTTTAGAAAAAGTGCTTGAAAATAAAATCTCAAGCAAATAACAACCTCCTCCTGCTCGCCCCCATACCAACAATCTTGAATATTTTAGGGATTGTAAATAATGAGGACTCAGTCATCTTCATGGAGACAGTGATGTTGTTCTTGAAAACACTTAACTGGGGTCTTGGTTTCAAGGAGAAATATTCCTCAGTGCATTATTGCTGTGAATTTTAAGTGTTGAGTTTCCAAGTATTTCCAAGCTTCACATTAAATTGTAGAGGTTTCTTCTAATTTCTCATCTGTTAATGGATAAACTCTACTGGGGTTTTGAATGCAAAAGCATCAGAAAAACACATGGATAATTTATTTTAGTTTGCAAGCAAAGTTTTCCTAAAGTCACTCGCATATATTTTCTTATAGCTTCTCAGACAAAAAGTAAACCTGGATTGTCACCTGAATTCTATTTTATCACACGTACTTTTAGCACCAAGGAGTGTATAATCCAATAGAGGATGTAGGTGGGAAGAGTTTAATACAAACCAGTAGTTGATGCTGTATTCCTTTTTCTGATGCTTAATTTCAAGCAGCTCCATGAAAGGTTTTGTAGATGCTTTCCTGATGTGGATAATAAGGTCGTTTCAAGTGCATGTTACCTGAGCTGTGCTCTCTTGGATCTGTTTGGGGTAGTGACAAAAAATTTACTTCTGTGTGAGATGAGAAATGTTTTATTCAAAATATATAGAGGGGGGTGGAAACCCCCAGCAGCTCATCAGTTGTGTTCTTGTGAGGTTAATTTGGAAATCAATCATATGTTTCCTATAAAGCCTGTAATAGCTGTTTGGGTAGAGGACTGGCAAAGGGGTCTTGTTTAGTTTTATGCTCAATTAAGTGTCAAAAAAATGCTTTCCTTTCCTTTTGGACAAAAAAACTGCAGCACAGTATTGCTGAAACAAGAACACGAATGAGCTTACCTGCTTTAGTTTGGTGGGATAAATACAGGCAATTGCTGAAGTTCAGTGTGATCAGAAAAATCTATCTGGACCAACCATCATTGAATCAGAGCTGTAGGAACATAGCCTTTCTGCTTTGGTGGCATCTGACTGGTGAAAGAACACCAGGAGGCTGAGGCAGAAGCTTTAAGCTGTGACTTTATTGCTTCTGTTGGTAGCATATTACCACAAACTGTTCAGCCCAGTTGCTAGCTTAGAGGCTCCAGTCTCAGTATCCAGGTGCAACATTTTCATTGATCCTTATCTAGATGAGCAACTTGTTTTACTGCTAGGATTATAATCTTCTTTGAGAGAGTGATCAGCACAACCTATGTTCTTTCCTCCAGTGCAAAAATATACACTAATTAAAAATGTTTCTAGGCAGCTGGCACTGGTGTGCAAGAGTAAAAGAAGTTCAGGACTTCTATGGAGGGGAAAGGGAATCCCAGCTAACAGAATATTTTGCTGTCAATCATTTAAGGTCAATGTGAATGCTGCAAGGTTTGGGTCTTTTTGTTCATATTGCTAGTAAGAGCTGTTTAGAATGTGGACCTTAAGCAAATTCTCCTCCCAGAAAACTGGAGCATTTACCTCAAGCCTGTGTAGTAGCATAATAATTAGTCTGTAAAACTTAATTAGTAGAATTAAAAGTACCATACTGTGGACCAAATTCTTCAGTAGCTTCAATGGGAGACTTGTCTTGTATTCCTGAAGATAGTTGTTTGGATTGATCTTAACTTCTGGAGCTCAAGTGCCAAATTTGGTTAAAGATTAATTCTTAGAGCCCAATTTTTAAAATGTGGACAACTGTTCCCAGAGGCAGAGGCATCCAACCTGTGGCAGAAAGCAGCTTCATAAGGCTGGGGACCTTGGCAGTCCTAAACTGTAGCTTTAGACCCCATAACTCAAATTCTTCCTGTAAATAGGTACTTGATTACTGTTCTCATGAAATGACTAAATGGTGCTTCACCTTTGTACACTGAGAAAACAAGCAACCAAGTCCTGCAAAGGGTTACAGGACTCTCTTATTTTAGTCATTTCTGGACATTTATAATTAAAGGAGTTAGAAATCCCACTACATGTGGCATCTTGGGACATGGCCCATCAATGGGCATTTGCTAATTGATTTTTGCCCTTTTTTTAATGCTTTGTAATTGTTTTACATTTTTTTTTTAGTATTGTTCTAAGATATTTTATTCTATTTTATTTTATTCCCTACTCCCTACATCTTGCACTCATCTTGCATCCCTGCCCCCTGGGGTTGCTGACACCCAAGTGTGACAGATGCAGAATCAGCAGTTTGTGTGGCAGTGCCCTCATGGGGACAGGACCCTGTGGTATGGCAGACTAACAATAGTAATCTTTGAACCTAGTTTCCTTTCACCATAATTCTCAGTTGAGTTTGAAGGCTTGAAATTTCTGACATCAGCAGCTGCCTCCCTTCCCATCAAATGCTGCAATAGGCTATTATTTTTTGCTGAATACCAGGAAGAATTACAAATTTGGATATTTATGTAGTGATAAAGGTATTTCACTCTATCATTGGCATGTAGCTTGGCAGTATTTGATGTGTGTGCTGTCAGCACTCTTTTGGATAGTGCTGTTGTTCCTGATTTTTCAGATGAAAAGTAGAGGAAACCCACAAAGCTCTCAGAGAAATCAAGGGTTAGGTGCCTAAGTATTTTTCTGGCTCTCTGTTTCTATCACTTGTCCACAGTGAAGTGGAAAAAGAAGGACTGGTTCCAGGTTGCAAAGCTTTCTCAGTATGTGTCCTGGTGCCTGTTTCCTTGTGCTCGAGCTCTGTCCCAAGGAAAGCACTGTTTCAGAAGCTCAGAAATTTGTGGTCAAATAGCTCAGTTATAGGTGGAGGGCAAAGTTTCTGTTGCAGCAAGTAGAAAATGATCCATTACTGTTTTTGTGCCTGTTGTGGAGAGGTCGATTGGCTGAGGCATATACAAAAGAAATATAATTGGAAATCAAAATGTAGTTTCTCAAGGATCGTATCTGACTGAGTAATGGAATTAATGTTGTCTGTGAATGAGCATTTCACTAATGTAAAAGAATTCCCTTTTTGGCTATGATTTTCTGCCATGTGTATTTTATGCATTTAATAAGGGAGCTCTATTTGCTCACTTTTGGGATAATGTAGTTTGAGCTTGTGACTCTTCCTTCTCCAAATGGTGTCAGGTTGGAGTGTTTTGGTTGATGTTTCCAGAGTCCCAGCAGAGTAGTGGTTCAAGGGCTTCTCTCCTCTTTTTTGGCAGCTAGAGTATTGGATGCTGATCCAACATCCTAGGAGAATGATCCTTTTCTTCTTTCACATATCTCCTCAGCTGCTGAGCAGCTGAAGAGCTGACAGAATTAAATTACATTGCTGCTGCTTCTATTAACAAAGAGTAAAGAGAAACTGTTACATCTGGCTCTGCTTCTTTGCCAGAGTCTTCATTTAATTGTTTTCTAATTTGAAGAAAACCACAAATGACAAGATGAAACTGCTAGAAATGTAAATACAAGAATCAAATTGCTCTTGTCAGACTCCTAGGTCACAAACCACGGTAATGTGATTCTGCATATCTGACCAATAAATAAGGGTTGCAGTGAGTGGATGCTGTTGATTTCTCTCTCCAAATTCAGGTCCCCTCATTCATAGTCACAAAAATACTTTCAAATGAAAGAACACTGAGCATGTTTAATTTGAGGATCCAGCCTGACAGCTGCAGATTTCTTCGGTACATGTTCCAGGACAGCGTTCCTCCTTGGCAGTAAATGGGGAATCCAGACTGAGCAGGCTGAAAAAGCTTCCAGTATTTATCCTCTGTCACTTTTATAATGATTTCCCACCCCCCCTGCCCCACTCCTCATTTTCACTAGGTAATGATGAAATGTATTTGAAGAATACAAAAAATTTCACAGGCTGTTCTATGCACGATTATCTAATCCCTAAATCCATGATCAGAAGGAAGTAGTTATGCTGTTTCCTGAAAAATATAAACAAAAGAGTACCACTAGTCAAAGATCTTTTTCTAGTAAATTTGCAGAAAGTTTGATCCTCAGATAAGAAATTTAAAGCAAACTATTCCTGAACAGATTGTTGGTGAAGAAGCAGGCTTACCCTTTAGAAAGTCTTTCTCAACAGTAGAGTCCATATTAGTTTCCAAATGGTCTGTTAGTCAAAAGTAAGAAGCTGACAGTTAAAATACAGAAATGCAAACAAAATCTACAATCTAATGTTTCTCTTCAAATTGATGTCTGACACTTCAAAACTTACAGTCATGGTCCTGAGCTCCACTGGATACAGTCAAACAAAATCAATCCCCACTAAGGGATTCCCTGGCTGAAATAAATTCCTAGGTAACGTGAGGACCCTTTATTCCTTTACAAATATGTTGCAACCTATCAGCACTGGCAGTGTCTGGCAGAGAGCTGACCCTTTTGTGAGATGTCCCAACTGCAGCTTTGAATGACACTATTGGCCAAGTTGCTGAAACTCATATATTACCTTTGAAGCTGCCCCATTGTGGAGGCTAACAACCTTACTGGGTTGATCCTTATCTGCCGCACGGGTCAGCTAGCAGGTCGGTTTGAAGGACAGCTCGTTGGGGCTGCAAGGTCATGTGTGGAGTGTTATCCAAGTGCTGCTTTTCCAATCTGTTTGAGTTTGGTTTGTTTGCCGTGGAGTTCTTGCAGCGAAGCTAAACATTGCTCGTGACGTGACTTAAACACAGAGCTGCAAGAGAGGAGCAGAGCCCTTGGGGGGCAGAGAGGAGCGCAGCCAACAAGCACCAGTAGAAAGTGCAGCTGTCACAGAAGAGAGAGAAGTTAAAAAGGGAAGGGGAAAAAAAGAAAAGCAGCCTTGACTGTCCCTCAGGGGCAGGGGCTGCTGTCGTTCCAAATGCCGACAGCTTTCCAAACCGAAACCAAAGCTATAAAATATGAAATATAATGAACAAAAGTTGGCACGCACCCATGTGTAGCTGTCAACCTAATAAAAACAAAACTATCTGGCAGCTGGCACTTAGGTGCTGGGAGATGCCAGCTCTGGACTCCTGCAGAACAGGTCTTGCCTTTGCTACCTACTTCTGGGTATTTGTTAGACGTTAAAATGTGCACAAAAAATAAATGAAAAATAATAAAAGGTGTGACCCTTCTTTCCCTATAGTAGTGTTGGGCAAGTGTGTATTCTATATATATTAATAATTATTTCTGAACACTTAGAGAGGTGGGTAGGTCGAAGCAACTGATGGTGACACCACTACATCTCCATTGTGACAGTCAGGGGTTTTCCTCTGCATTAGATTGAGACTGGATTGGGGGTGTCCTCAAGTCACATGTGATTTGAAGACGTCTGGAGGACCAGGCACTGATTTAGTCTTCCTGATCCACAAGAAATTTGGGCTCATTTTGCATTCACCTGGACTGGAGCATCTTGTGTATTTTCCTCCAAAATGGATCCCATTCATGTGTGGAGGAACCACGCTGTGCCTGAAAGCATTGAGCTGTAGATGAGGATGAGCAAAGGATTCGGTGTGGAGCTGCGCTGCTGCACCAAGCTGAAATGCCAGCACAGACACAACTGGGGTACTGCAGAGTGCTTTAAAGGAAGAACATTTTTTAAGAGCAGAGTGTGTCATTTGGGAAGCAACAAGGTTCCAATGCTCTTGTTTTTCGGCCTGTACTCACTGGGGAGTTGAGGACTCTGGTTCCCCAGCTCTGGCTGAAAGGCAGACTGCTTTCCAAGGCGACACGAGCAAAAGTACCATGTGTGGGAGGAATCGTGGCAAACCCAGGCCTTTAATTCCAATATAATCCTAAGATAATATAGCTACTTTGTGCCCCCACATTCCAGGAATAAATAGCTACTTGCAATTGCTTTGCAGGCATAGTTTTTTTACATTTTCTCTGAAAGCTGCTCCTTGTTACAGAAGAATCTGCCTTGAGTGTCTCTCACTCCTCACAGACAAATTGCTCAGTGGAATCTCCTGTGAATCTTCTCCTCTGTAGGTTAGAAAGTATTTGTTCAGTTTTATGAAGGGCAACCTCTTGATATTTAGTGCAAACAGACCATCCCTCAGGCACCTGACACTCACAGCAAACAGACAAGTCTTTGGGTAAATGACAGTGGCCCTGTAGAGTGGAGAAAACAGTTGGTTACAGACCTTCAAGGGCAGAAAGGGAAGCTCTCCCTTGCAGGGACAATGCATTTGTGGCTGGGTGCAGCCTCCTTTGCTTGTCTGCCAGCAGACTTGACCATGCTTTGAGACTCTGGAGCTTCTTCCTGTTTTTAACAAAATAGATCCCTGCTGTCTTAACAAAATAGCTGCTGTGAATTTATCAGCTACCCCCTTCAAACTTTTGCTATCACTGAAGCTGTTGATGCCACCCATCCCACTGAGTCAGGGGCTCTGATGGTGACAGCCAACGTGCTTCCCATCAGAAAGGCTGACTTAATGCAGTGTGCTTCAGCTGTATAGATCATCACAGTAAAAAATCAAACCAGTTCTCTATTGAGAGAATTGGAGAGGATCTGCTGCTGTCATTGTGGACTACACCACTTGCATTAAAGACTTCCCAGTTAAGGGAATTATGTGAGCAGGCACTTATGAATGTAGTCTCCTCTCTCACATCTGAAGTAAACGTGGCACCCAGAGCTGCCTTCTCTGAAACTCATCTACCATGTGCACATACATGCTCATGCTTGTATGTGTATAACCCTCTGTAGCTGTTGAGGAGCATTTCTGTGGGCTCAGAGGTTTTCATGACTGAAATTTTCTTTTAAAATGAGCTTTGGGAAGATGTGATCTGATATAACCAAGCTGCTAAAGGTTAGTTTCAATATACATAAATAAGTGTGCCATGTACTGTTTATTTGGCTGTTAGGCATAATTGAGGTTGTTGTAGAAAGATTTGTTTCCAGTTCATTCTGCCTGTGGATCTGCCTAATGTCTGCTGAGATCCCTGCTCTGTGTCACCCATTGCAATGGGGAGACTGTTAGTGGTTGCTCTTACATATCAGTATGCTTTTGTGTCAAGCTAATAAAGGAGAAAAAATGGAAGTGTTTGTATACAAGCACAATCCAAGTGAAGCTACAAGGCCAGATAATTTGGGTTTAAACCATGGGTCCTTTTCAGTTACTGGAGCTTTAAATGCTAGTCATGTTATGCTTTTTCTTCTGACATCAGAGATTACCTTCATTTTAAGGTTAGCAGTAAGAAAGGCAACTTCAAAGTGAGTCCAGCCAATCTGTCCCCAGATCTATTGAAACCCTTGCAGAGGTACCTGCTTTACTCCACAGACTGCTGAAGAAGACTAAATGAGTAATTGAGACTAGATAGTTAACTTCTAGAGACCCGAATTTAGATTATGCCAGGTTAGTCCTGTCCATAGAGGCTTTCCAAGGCATGCTTCCACTCCTGGCTTCCTGCTTTAGATGTCTGCATTGCTGACTGCAAACCTTGGGGTGTGCAATACAGGACATAAGGCTGGATACTCACAATAATGTAATCCTTTCCTCTCTTCAAAATTCTCAGATTTGAAGGTAGGGCCAGGACTGCACACAGTTTGCATACTCCA
Organism: Indicator indicator; assembly: GCF_027791375.1. Taxonomy (NCBI): domain Eukaryota; kingdom Metazoa; phylum Chordata; class Aves; order Piciformes; family Indicatoridae; genus Indicator; species Indicator indicator. The sequence continues at coordinate 6,253,332 of NC_072027.1, forward strand.
CTGAAGAAATCAGAACTGAGAGAGAAGAGCTATGGTCCACAGAGGTGTTATCTGAAGCTGCAGATGCTTTTCCAGACAGGAGATCTACATATGGGGAGAGCCTGAACAAAGGACCATTCAGGATAGTCTCTCTGGGACAACACACAGGCTGTTTTGGCTGCAGAAAGAACCTCCTTTGGAGAAGATATTCTTTCCTCACTCTTCAGAGAGGGAAACAGAGTAATGTCACTGAAACAATGCCTCGGAAAGACCTTCTAGGGAGGTTTCTCTTTAGTCTCATTTGAAACGCTAGAAACCCAAGTTTTTTGTTGGGTTGGTGTGGGTTTTTTTTGGTTGTTTTTTTTTTTTTTTTGCATTTTTGGTTTAATGATACATTCTTGCAAGGATTCAATCTGTCATCAGAGAGTGTATGAAATTCCCTCTGACAATTATGAGGGTTCCACCCATAGATCAAAAAAAAAAAAAAAGAAAAAAGAAATAAAATAGGAAGAAAGAAATAATAGTTCCCTGTCTATCAGCAACCCAAGCCCCACCATTGCACTCTGCCAAAGGCTGCACAGCATGTATGTTGTTGTGATCATTCCCATAAGAAAGCAAAATTGTTAGCTAGGAACAACTCAAAAGATTTCACATGGGTAGCTCTTGCACGCACCCAAATTAGTAGCAGGTGTCCCAGCCTATTGTGTGTTAGTTTTGTGGTGGAGACAAAGAACTGCCAGGTCAGTGATAGGAGTGGTTCATGCCTCCTCCTCACCCTCCTCCATCCTTCAGCTTCCAATTCGTAGGGATCTGTGGCTTGGCCATCCTGCATTCTTGCTTGTCATCAGCACCATCAGCAATGGTTTGCTCGCTTTGGGTATGAGTCGGGTTGTGCTCCGTGCCAGAATGCTTTGGAAGGAAATCATTCCCAGTCAGCCTAATGCCATAACAAGCTCTGCAACAGCTGCAGCAGTGATATGCTGGCAAGCTGTGTTGACCTTTTAAAATGAATAAAGAATGACTATTTCCACAGTACATATAACTCTTGTCCCAAACCCTATCTGTGTGCCCAGACAACACAGGCATGCTGCTGAATTTGCAAGGAAGCATTTTTATTTTTGCCTTTCATTTTTTTTTTTTAATGTCAAATTTTATCCAAGCCTGTAAAATTATTTTACAAAGGTTAATCTTCTGAAGTTTAAAGTCAAAATATCCTGTTCTAGAGGAAAGAAATGAGGCTCTGAGAGGGTGAGGAACTTTGTGATGATTGTACAGTGCACTTGTAACAGACACAAGAGTAAAGCCTGGAACTTTCAGGCCTCAGTTCCCTGTTAATCCCAGCTCCATCCGTTAAAGAGATGTGTAATTGAAGAACCAGGGTGTGTACACAGTGATCTTTTCCATGGGCTGCAATCTAGAGATTTCTCAAGACAGGGAATCTGAAACACAAACCTTCTTTACCAGCCACTTAACAATCTCCTCCATGTGCTTACCTTTCATCCAACACCTTTGAGAATGGTGATCAAATGTTTGGAGATCTTCACAGCTGGTAATCTGTCAGAGTGGAAAAGAAAGACAGCACTGAAAAAACACTTTTAGAAAGGTTGTATCGTAATTTAGTGGAGACTGACTGGTTTCACCAAGATCCAAGTCACCTGTGAGCTTACCCAGAGACATTTCCAAAGTCTTCAGCCCTACAGCACCCCACCAAGAAGACTACTTTCATTGTTGGGTCCATGAGGTACACAGATTTTGCTGCCCTGCAGCAGTCCTTCAAGCTGGGATGCTTGATGTCCTCCTACACCTTTTGATTTTGAACTTTTGGGAGCTTTGTTTCACCTTAAAAAAAAAAAAAAAAAAAAAAGGGGCCAAGCACCAAGGTAGCCTTTTCTTCAGTGAGCTTTCACCAATGAAAGCAACCTGAGAGCCTTCCTTTCTACACCACCAGCACTAGTTCAGAACTCTGGAAACCCAGTCATTATTTTCTTTTCATCCAGAGGCTTTCTGTATCACTTGAAGAAGAAATCCTTGATGACAAAGGAGGCAAAAAGACTCACCAGCTCCTCACAATGAAGGATGTGGGGCAGTCAAGTTCTAGAGCTGTGTAGAGGTGTGCAGATGGCCCAGGTGTGTATTGACTTTTAGCCACTTCAGTGATACTGCAAGAAAAATCCATCTATTGACCCATAGTATAAGAGACACAAGGTTTATGGGGAATAAATACATTTCCATTAGTGTGCTTTCATATTACATCTACATTCAAAAATATTGATGAAATAGTTACAACTCCATTGTCAGAGGGTGTGGGCTTACTGAAACTGCTCTTTTCTTGCTGCAGAGAGGGTTACTTGAACCAAGTTTTCATCACTCGAGTTTTATAAATGTTCCCAGTTATCAAAATGCTCTCTTCTAATATTTTTAAAATTAAAAAAAAAATATTTTTTTTCCCTGACTTTTCGAAATAACCAAAACATCACTTAATGCCTACAAAAATAGTAATAATTAAATTCAACATTCTAAAACTATTTGAGACAAAATGTTTCACTTGGCCTCTATTGAGTCTCCCACTCATAGCAATTTTCATATTAGATTTTCATCTCAGTTCAGGGTCCAACTTTTTGTTCCTAAAACTGTCTTCATGGATGAAAAAAGACCCCAAACAAACAAAAAAAAACCCCCAACCAACCAATGTTTCTTACCCAATGTTTAATGTCCACACAAGAGCACAAAAGCTATTTTTTTAATGAAGATGCACTAAAATCAAGCCTGTTGTCAACGAATCATGAAAGTGGGCTTGCTTCTTGAGGTTTCCATAATTCACTAGGAAAACTCTTATTTTCTACCTCACTCTGGACAGGCAAACAATGTATGCTGGAGACATTGTGGTCCATATGGAGAGGAATGTTGAACCCGAGCCAGATGTTTGTAAACCTTAACTTTGAAATGTGGCACAATACCACAAGCTGTCAAGTTGTGTAAAAGCTTAAGCAAAGACAAAAACAGAACGTAATATTTACCAGATGAGATTTCTCTGTAATCTTGTTGGAATTTTGGGAGTATCCAACTTTCATGGATTTTGAAATGAGCCCTGTATCATTTTTTTTCTTTTCTTTTCTCTTTTATGAAGAGGGATAAGGGAAAAAAAAATCCATGCTAATAAAAAGGAAACGTTTTACATGGGCAAACAATGGATTTAGAATGTCCTTGGGCAATTTCAGATGGGTAAATATTTCCTTGAAGACTGAACCCCATGGAAGATGCACATTTTTGGCATTATATTTAAAGGCTTTTTCTGGGGGGGAAAAAAAGAAAAAGTTTATTTCTGGAACAATTTACTAAATTGGTAGTAAGCAGGACAATACCAGAGTATTAACAACATTTTTCATAATGCCTGAATTATTGCAGTAACATATGTTAAAACAGTGCAAAGCTGTCCAACTTATTTCACATCTTTTGCCAAAAATAATTTAGTTCATCCATATAAAAAGATGAGTAACATAGTTCACTACTTGAATTAAAGACATACGACTCAGTCCAGAAATAAAATACTAACTCAGGGAGTCTAAGGTGACATTTTTTTTTCCTTCTTGATGAAAAATTTCTTATCCTTGTTGGTTTCCTGCTTTTCATTTTTGTGAGCCCCCAGTATTTCCAAGGTGCTGTTCTCTACAGTACCAGGCCAGTATCCTATTAAACCTCTTCCCCCACTGACTAAAAACTGAAGTCCTTTCTGTAGATGTGATCCCAAAGAACTTCACACTACTCACCTAGCCCAGGAGGAGCCAATCTCTCACTAAGAAGGAGCTGATGAGACCTCACCTGGGAGCAGGGAGTAGGTATGTGAGGACAGCACTGCCCATCCTATGGAGGCATTATTGCCTCTGAGCCTCAAATTAAGTGTCTGTGGGGGGGGAGCAACCAGTTTCTGCCATGTCTCAGCTGGCAGAAGACCAAGAAGAGTTTCTGTCCAGCTGGCATAATTTATTGCAGCCACTGGGCTGCTCAGTATCACCCTGGACAGGATTGGCAGGGATTGTGCAGCAGAATCTGGGATTTCTCCAATGCTTTGACACACCTCCCCAGTACACACATCAGCTGTAAGAGATACAGAGCATATATGTTGTGTTGGTGAAGGAAACATTTGTTGAAGGAGTGACTGAATTTGAGCCAGCAGTTCTGTCTTTTTCAAAATCTCCTCGAGATCCCAAAATAGCAGATGGACCAATCTGCAAAGAATGATGGGCTGTTTTGAGGGTTATGTTGGATCTGGTTCCCAGCACCAAGGAAATGAGAGCAGTGCATTCTGTGGAGTCTCTGCTAAAACATAACTGAGATTGGTGATTTGTATCACTTCATACTCACCAGAGTCACAGAGATTATTGTTTGTGTTGCTTTGTTTTGCTGTTTGTGCCAACAGCAGTTGCATTTAAGGGCCTCGTTTTCCAGGAAGTCTCCATCCAGCTACTGCACTGGTGTGCACATCATTTGCATGCTCAAACAATAGAATGTGAATATACAAATAGTATTTGTGTGCACAAATCAGGTCATTACCATCTTAGTTAATTTGCATTGCAAATCGAGTGCCAGACTTTCAATATTTGGCTCTCGTGAAGGCTATAAGGTAGAGGAAAAGAAAGGAATTCAGAAATCTTGAGACTTGCTTTTCTGAACATCATATGAATGAGACAATTGACATCTATCCAAGTGTGTTTAGCTGCTTGGGAAACGCAGCCTCTGGGTAGATATTCACACTAATCTACTGCAGGCAGGAAGAGACCAAAGTTAGATGCTAAAGTGACTTATGAAATAAATATATGAGCAAATGCAACTCCAGGTTGTTTATTCAAAGCAAACAAATTAGGTATCTGAAACAGCCAGCAATATATGATATGATGACTTCTTTGCTTACCATTGTGTTGAACCAATGCTGAGCTACAAAAAGCTTGTTAGCCCCCTCCCCCAGCCCCATCTTCTAGAGCATCAGGATGCTGTGAGATCAGCTAACAGCTAAGTAGTTTTTTCAGTTGGTGACTGTGGGTACAAAGATCTCCCTCATTCTGAGTAAACAGTAGCTTCCATTTTCCCCAGTAGCTGTTGGTTTGAGATTGTAATGAGAGTTCCCACACAGCTACCCACCGAGTTCCTGGGTAAGATTTCAGCTGGAATAGTTTCCTCCTAATGGAGCATGGTCCTTTATTTGAATATATTCACTTGATTCCTTTCCTAAAGACCTCACCCAGTGGGATTTCCACAAACAGAATTCTTGCAGGACTGCAGCCTGTGTTTTGCCTGGAAAATGAATGTTTGCTAAGTTATTAGTAAGTCACATGCGATCAACAGGCAAATCCCTTCTTTTATTTTCAGTAAAAACAATTCCTGAAAAGTCTTTAATTCTAGGAAAAGACTATGATGGCCTTTTCTGGTTGTGCTTGATGAACAAATAGGATGTGTCAGATTGTATGAAGGTCATGCAGCACTGCTTCAATACTCAGAATCCCAGACGTTTTCCCAGGGAAGTGAGGAATCCCCGATGCCTGCAGATGCTGCCCATTTTCTACCAAGGTCACCTGGAGACATCTAAATTGCCAGTAGGTGGAAACAAACACAAAACCCAAAGCAAGAAGTTCAGCATCCCTTCTGGAAGCTGTGTCTTTTTAAAGTACTTAATTAGCACTCATTACCCCATTCTTGCTGATGGAGGTGTCTGTCTTAATGAGGAGCCAGAGATAAGGGTGTTTTGAAAGTGGACATGATAGGTTGTATCACCACTACAGATATGTAGGTGGAAATGTTCAAGATCAGTGAAGATTTGGGTGTAATTTGCCTTTGAATAAAAGGTTTCATTCATCTCAAGGTGAGCTAATACAGCTTGCACTAAAAGGATATAGAGAAGGACACTGCGGCTGGAGAGCGAGGTGGAAGGAGCCTTTTACTGATGCCTTTACAATCACTTTGTAGAAAGTAGATTGTTAATTTAGACTTGTTTTCTTAGCTGCTATTTTTCAATAGAAGCCTGCCACAGAAGAGGCATGAGATGTAATAATTACCCATCAAGACTTGACTTTAAAAAAAAAAAGTAAAAAAAACAACCTGAAAACAGAAGTTGTGAGGAAAGGGGCGGGGGGGGAATGGGAAATGTAATTCATTTATTCAGTGCTGGTATTAAGGGAAAACCAAGGTTAAAAAGTTAAAAAAGAAAAAGTGTGTCTTTGCAAAGCTCTAATAGATATGCCAGATCCTCTCTTTTGCTTTCAGCAATTGTGGTGCATATCGTTGGCAGTGGCTCAAAGAAATGAAGTGTTCATTCCCTGGGAATTGTCTTTCACACACACCAAGGGGGAGGAAAAAAAAAAAGTAATTAGAGGAATAAAAGAATATGATGTATTAGAAAATAGGAGCCATAACAAACTACCCAGTAAGCTGCCATGGCTAATTCTTCTTAACATTCTTTTAACTGCTTTCAAACTCATAGCCACATCCCAAACATTTCACATTTTCTGTCTCGTTGAAAAATGCTGTATGGCCCATCTGATGAGGGCAGAGATGTCAAACATCTAAGTGCATATTGTGTGTCCTAGTGACAAATATGTTCCCTTGGTGTAGGAAGAGGGCCAGAAGGTACAAAGGGAGAGAGAGTAATCTATTTATAACTTTTACAATGCCTTGTAAGAGGAGATCTTGGGAACTCTTCTCCTGGGGTGGCTGATTGTGCTCTCTCTGATGTGGACTCTGCTAAGTACGGGTAGGAATCCTATTACTGACCACTACAAAGGGCTGTGTGGTTTAGTTCAGAATATAAAATTCATATTATGAATGCTGTATGGGGGTGGAGGGGGAGGGAAGTAATATTAGCCTTCTGAAGAAGAGGAGGCTGTCATGAATAATGCAGCAGTGGCTCTCTGGGAGTCACACAAATGGATCAGATTTAAGATTCTTTTCCCAGTGATAAGGTCATCCATAGGGATGCTTTACATTTCTGCAGCACTTCCCAGGTACAGGTCTCAAATCACTATGAAGCCCATAAAGGAGTGTGATTTCACAGAACCTGAGAGGCTGGCAAGTGTTAATACACCTCAGGTCCAGATGTTGGGGAAGGTTAGAAGGACAGACAAGCAGAGCGGACCACAAAGTTGACACAGACAAAGCCAGCACAGTGCAGCTCTGACTCCTGGTTTGTGCTGTGTTTGGTCAGAGAATTGTTTACCCAGCCCATGCCTCTGTGCCAACACAATAGCTGGTTAGGGTCTAATAGAAGTCCATGCAACTGACTGTTCCAAAATAGGTGTTTTGAAAAACTCCAGGGCAATTTGGTGTCTAAAATCAGACACTGGGTCTTTGGGGCTATCGGTGTCATTACCAACAGTTCTGCAGGGCACTGTGCAGATGAGAACAAAGTTGAACTCTGATGGCAGCATCTCAAACATTTTCAGCATGAACCTATCAGTCCTCCTCACAGCCTGCTTTGTGCCTACAGAGCCAAAGGGCTGCTGGGAGGGCTGAGATGTGTCAGCTGAGGCACGCAGGCATGACCCTCGCTTGTAGCCCCTGGACAGTGGCCAGAGAGGGCAGGCAGTGCTGCTGGGGCCACCCCTCCTGAGTGCACTTGGGTTTAGCTGCCTGCTGACCACTGAGCCAGCTTTGAGCACACCTCTTAGTGATGTTACCACATCCATTCAGGATGGATAAAGCAGGAATATCAGACAGAGCCTGTGTGTTGCTTCCCTGCTATGAACAATGACACTCTGGGAGAAACATGTAACCCCACAGCTCAGAGTCCCAGCACCTGTGTGCCAGGACTGTGGCAGGTAGATCTGTCATAATATTTCTGTGTGTTTTGGGTAGAGAATAAGAAATTCTGTTGCTTTTTGAAGAAGACCCTTGAATTACTGTCATCAATAATGAAGTAGGAGCACGTCCTTAGGTTAAAAAAAATCTCCTTGGTAGTCTCTACTAACACCATCTGCAACAGTTCATACCTTAATGTGAACAAATAGAAGGATATCATCTTCAGGCAAGGTTATAACTTGCTTTCTCCTGTGAAGCTGAGTCCATATGAAGCAAGTCCATTTTACTAAGAATAAGCATTTTACCCTGGAGAGAACTGTAAGCAAACACTGATAATACAATGTGCTTTAGAAACACCAGTATTTTTCTGCCCCTTGATCTCACTCAGTCTTAAGCCAATTTTGGCAGGTACTGCTGTATTAAGTGCTCAGTACCCCGTAGTGGTCACACACTGTTTTACTGGCAGTCTGACAGCAGCTATAGGAGAGAGAAAATTAACCCTTTGGCTCCAATGGCTAAAATGGGCCTTATTGCCCACAACAGGGAATGCATCAAGAATTTCTAGCTCTTGGCCTCATGGGGTTAATGGCAAGCTGTTGCTGATTTCCCTGGACAATCAGAGTAGCAAACACTGGGCTTTTTAATGAGCCCCAGTGGACAATGCTGGCACACAAGGCTGTGAAGATCTGGACAAACCAAGGAAAAGTAAAATGAAAACAAACATGGACGTTTATTTTCCTAACTTACCAGTTGCAAACAAAATTTCATTTAATAAACCATGAAATGATTCACAGGGTTTCTGTATATTATTGTAAGAGCAGCTGGGTAATGTAAAAGTTACTTTCCCTTCTCTTTGTTATGCCGTCCCGTATCCAGTTCTCATCCAAACAAAGCTGTGTTTATTTATGTGTTAATATATTTATCATCTTACTCCTTACCATGCTTTTCAGAGATGAGATTAGTTGTGACTTAAGTCGTCATCATGTGTAGGGTATGCAACACACAGCAAAACCAAGGAATTGCTGAGGTAGGAAAGGACATCTGGAGGTCTCTGGTCCAGCCCCTCCCTTCCCCTGTCCCTTCCCCTGCTCAAAGCAGAGCCAACTTAGAAATTGCATTAGGTTGCTCATAATAGAGCATGGAGGAAAAGCTTTTTTTTTTTTTTTACTGGTCATTGAATGGGACAGATTTTCTTGTGAACTAGTGAAAGAAAACTGTTAAGTAAGTTTCAGTTTGCTGTTTTCCCCTATATCTGAAACAAACTGGAATTTACATAAATGTTTTTCAATTATCCTAATGGAGAAAAATCAGCATGTATTTCCTATATCAGGAAATTATCCCTACTCAGGGGAACACATTAAAAAGTGCTGAATTTGAGCATGTACTTGAGTCCCACTGTGGTAAACGAGCACATGCTTTGAGTTAATCTCCTACTGAAGTACTTTCCTGATTCAAGATGACATACTGCTTGTGAACAATTTTTCTCGTACACATCCTTGATGCATGCATAATGCTTGGTACCTGATTTTATACTGATGCCCCCTGTTTTGTTTTTGTTCCTTGATTGGATGGATGTAAACTAGTGGAAAGGGCAATAAATCAAGAGAAATTTCCAGACAGCAGGGAAAACTCTGTCGCTGTAAATCTACGAATCCACAGGAGAGATCTGCAAGACCTTTCTGTCTTTCAGGGGTTCCACTTGCTCATTTATTCACAGAAGTCACAGCATTTGGTTGAAGGCAGTTTGTAGCAAGTTGCTGTCCAGAAAGAGTCAGCTTTGTCTCACAAGTTTTATGAGGTTGCATTGAATTATGGTGGAACAATTAGTTGCATTCCAACACAATGAGGTTTTTTTGCTTCTTTCAAAACTTCCCTCACTGCCAAATATGAAAGCACATCCACTTAAACCAATATAATTACTATGGCAACTGCTATGAGATTTACCAAAAAAATGAAGTATTTCTAGGCTCTTTCAGCCAACATCTTCGAAACTTCCCTGTAGGAGAAGATCAATGGGTGCATTTGTAACAGCTCTGTGTACTTGACAATCTGATGCTGCCCTAACTGCATGGTGTTACTGAAACCCATTTCCACACATCTGGGCATGTGAGACAGAACGTGAGATAGTCCTGTCCTCCCCTTTCAAGCACACACTGATCCCACTGGATTGAGAAATGAAGCAGAAGGGAACTGGTGCTATGTGGCAAGTTCAGATAAGCATCATGAAGGCAGCAGCACCTGTGATTTCATGCACAATGGCAAATGAATGACCAATTAGCAAGAGGGACAATGTAATCTGGCACTGTAATTGTGCTCATTAATGGCACTGCAGGATGGTATCTCCACTCAGTGGTTTCTGTCTTTTGGAAGGGAGTAGAGCACAGCTGAAATGCAGCAGTTGAAGAGGGTTTTAACAGGGGATAAAGATAAAAGCAAACTCGGTAGTGATTTTCAACTCATAGTCAGTAAACTAATGGAGCATCATGGACTGAAGGCTGGTGAAGGCCAGCTGTTGTCAGTGAGTATGAGCTGCTGGTGGTCTGCAGCTCCAAAACAGAGTAGAACTCTGTGGGTATGTACAAAAGCAGCAGGCAAGAGTTTGGCTTCTGTTTGCTGGGTGTGATGATGGCAGAGCTGTCTCAGCATGGTTCCAGCTCCAGGTCTAGCAGCAGAAACAGGCTTCTTGTTAGCCACATGGTCACTTTTGCTACCCACACCTAAGCAAATCATCAGGCAGGCAAGACAGGATGGATTGGTAGTTTATACCAGATTCATATGTCTGCAGGAGCTGACTCACAAAAGGCTTGTACCTAACCCTGTTATGTGTTGCTGTTGAGTGGGAAATTGTGCTGCTTGGCAATGAGAGCCCCTCCCTACCTGACAGACAGGGACCAAACGATGGGCTGGTGACTCCAGAGCCTTTCAAACTCTGCAAAGGAGCAATGGGAACCTTCACAATTCTCAGTCAGCCTAAATGACAGCAAGAAAAAAAAAACAAAAACTTTTCAGGCTTTCCACGTTCACCTTTAATTTAATTTTTAAACATTTAGTAAACACAATTGTGGAGCTTCTCATTAACTTTGGAATCTTACAGTCATAATTTTTGATACAGAACATTACTTATCAATTAGCTTGTCTTGTTCGTTTAAATTTCTTCGCTCATATTTTAATGGGAGCTAATGATGCCTTTGTTGACTTATTTAATGTTATGTAAATGTGGCTATAAACTGTGAAGGGTTTAAAGAGCAGCTCTTTTTTCTTTTTTGCTTACTCATCAGTTTTCAGAGAATGTTTGGCATTCTCACAATCTGCACACATCACCCTGATGAATAGGAGTAACCAAGAAAGCAAATAATAATAATTTTGTAAGATAAGCAGTGAAAAGTATCCAGTGTAAAATTTGATTTCTTTTCTTTACTGATGATTTCTTTTTCATTTTACTTTTTTTTTTTTCCTCTCAATGGAGCCTAAGGGCTGAGCATGTTTTTATTCTGAGGGGACTGTGGCAGCTGATTTTAGTTTATCACGCTACTAAGAAACTGTTAAACATAGATGGATATTTAGGTTCTGCTGCACTCAGATTGCCAGCTCATGAGGACACCTTGTTTAACTTTGCTTCATAGAGCAGAGCCTCTCATGTGTGCTTATACAAGGACTTCTAATTCAGTATACACCTCCTGTTAAACTGAGCTATGGGCACACACACATAGGTGATTATGGAAAATACTAGCACACAAACATATATATTTACACCAGACACACTCTTGTGCAACAGATGAACATAGTTACCTCTATAACCCCCCCCCCCCCATCCTTATTAAAGAAAGCATTGGCTCTTGCACATCTCTCTGACATTTAGCCCCCTGAAGAAAACAATACAGCTTATTCAGTACCCCCTTTCTACTCAGGACTCCTTCCCTTTGTCTCCTTTCCACCATGCTTTACTGGCTACCAAAGGTCAGCCAAAGGGAATTCTTAGAAACTGAGGGAATCAGCCAGTGTAGCCTGTATTTGGTTACAATTACACCAGGGCAAGTAAGAGCTATTCTGATTGCTAATGAGTAGGTGGGGAGCAGGGAATGAAACTCTTCAGCAAGGAGTTTGTAACCAATTGAGTACTGGTTTCTCGAATCTGATGGTAATGCTTTGAAAATGCACTTCAAACATAGTGTAGAAAATTTAAATATTCATTTATTCTAAATTTCCTTTTGATAGGTACCAACCACTAGGCATACATTTCAGCAACTATGAAGATCTACAGCACACTGTCTGTCAGTGTGGATTTTAGCACAATTCACTGTAAATTAGGGAATGATTCTCAGCTTCCTATCAATGTTTCAGGAACTCCTTTAGTTCGATATTTAACAACTGAGAGCTGAGAAGGAGCACTTCAAATAATGAATGAGCAAGTTTTACCTTCCATCACTATACAGATCTGTTCCAAAGGCTGATGAGCATGGGGTTGTCCTTCTCTAGGACAGATGCTATTCTTTGCACAGACAACAGGTATGAAAGTGCATTCATCATAACATCTCCAAAATTCCTTAGGGATTTGACTTAAAAACATAAGAGTCAAGCAGATGTGACATTTAAGTATCTATAGATTTTACATGTAACATCAACATGCAATATCTTCTTGTTGAGCTGTGTCCTATACTATGTTGTCAAGACTTGATGATTGAATAGGGCTGGGTGATGGGTTGGACTGGATGATCTTGGAGGTCTCTTCCAACCTGGTTAATTCTATGATTCTATGAATGTTTCCTACTCTAGTAGTCATCTAATAATGGAAGTAGTATTAGCATATAAAATTTGGCATGCCATAACTGCTAGAGAAGCAAGTTTAGTGCAGGAGATGTCAGAGATACCGTAATAATGTTATCTTTGATTCCCAGTAAATTAGTTTTTTTAGTTTTTCATGACAATTGTCAAGTCTTTTATCTGCATTTCCAAACTTCCACACTGCTTTTTGTTACAGATGTTTTTCTGCTGAGCACTGAGAGCCTACTTCACTTTTTGACTTCCTGTGGCAAACAACAAATGTATCTGCATATTGTAGCAGCAGAAACGTGGAAATAACTATGTATTCTTCTCCTTGATCCATTGTTTAGTGTTAGATGAGTTCAAAAATGCACAGTGGTGCTATTAGTTTCAGTGGTAGGAGGCTTGCCTTAGCAGCAGAAGACACAGTGCTCATCACTGGTAGGCTTTGAAGCTGATTCCAGGTGAGTGATGCTGAATCCTTTGTATCCTACCCCAGTGCTACCCATAGCAAATGTGTTGCAAACTCCTAGATCCTGTCTGGCATGATGAAGCATTCTAAGATGTGCTGTTTTATTTAGATTTCTTGTGAATGCAATAGGATCTACACTGGTATGAAGTTCAGTTGTGTGATTACTGTGAACTATTATCTTGTACTTCTCCTTGTCTTTTATTTATCTAAGTGCCAATTGCTCTACACCATTACACCATCTTTAACATAATTCTGTTTTCACTTCTTTATAATCCCACTGCCTTCTGGGGGGTTTCACTGTCGAAAAGTGACTTTTTCTGACTACAATAATCAGTGTAAAGTTCTTCAAAGCATGAAAAAATATCTGAGCAGACTAATGCAGACTGCAAAACGTGAGTGCTTTCTAAGAGGAATGCTATTACAATGAGCCATCTTTCAATGACATTTGAAACCTATTTCTTTCCTTCCTCTTCTGTTATTCTGTTATTAGAATAATCCAGAAGTTGTTGAGTGTGTGGGGAAAAAAAGAAAGATTTTTTTCATAAAACAACTTTCACTCATAATAAGCAAATAATCATTTCTGTGGAGGGTATAATTGTGATTTCTTGGTCTCATTGATGAAGGTGAAAGAAGTTTGGTTAGATATTAGTTCTTGAGGGATATTTATTAATCTCTGGGGTTACTGGAAGTAGATATTAGAATTACTGTTTCTTGCTCTCAGATTAAATTCATTCTCCCAGTCTCAGTTTTCTAGTAGTCCTTGGCAGAACATTATACAGTTTGAGGGAAAAAAAATGAAGAACCGGTGCATGGTGAGAGGAAGACAAGTTTATTTAGCCCACAGTTAAATAGAGAATTATTGGGACTGTGACTGAACATGAAGATTTCACAAGGTCCCAGAAGTTCACATGAATTCAGATCAGTCCCCAGGCTTTTACTTCTCTTCAAGCTTGATCTAAAGTGTCTTAATCTCAGGGGTTTTCAAAGTAGAGCAGAAAAACCTTATGAAAAGAGGGTCCTGTTATCAGACTACTTCTAGCTGCTCCCGCAGATGTTGAAAGTTAAGAAATAACAAATTCATCTGGAAGCTTGCTTGGGCTGCAGTCTCCCTGTATTATGCTTCTCTTCAAAGAGAGGGGTGAAAGAATGTGCAGACAAGGAGTCTGATGACCACAAAGGTACACTACAGATCATAACAAATACAGATACTGCAGCCTGTTTAGGTTACTCTTTGGGACTAGCCGTGCCTTTTGTGCTGAGATCACCTGGCATGTGCTGTGTAAGTACACGAGCAGTCAGGGAGAAGGAGGGAGAGATTGTATTTTCTTGTAGACAGGCAGAGGTGAAGGTATTTTGTAATCACACACTCAAACAACAGAGACAGATAAAAAGACTATAAAAAAATTCCACAATTCCTGCTGTCAGTACTCAGTGAAGAAGCCCTCTAACCATACCCCTCGTCTTTACTTTTTCCTTCCTTTGTTCATTATACTTCATCACAGAATTCACTTGTGTAACAATTTACATCAATTACATTGTGCAAGGATTAGGCACTTGTGCCTTACCAGAGCTAGGAACACCCTGTGATTTTTAAAATGTGTTGTGTTCAGAATGTGCTAAAAAGCCACTATTCAATCTTATTTCTAATACAGCAAAATGCAGCTGAGATCTGCAACAGGCCAATATGCATCAGCCCCAGCTCTGCTTAGCCCACTCCATCTGCAGCTGCTGGCAAGTGAAACCAGAGGCCATTAAGAAGGCTAATGCTTAGCCATTTTTGTTGATGGATTCAGCACTAGAACAATATTTTGCAGGGAAGCTGGACAAAAATGCTGTTAGTTCTCATTAGAGATGGAAGAACTTTGTGAAGCTAGACGTTTTTGCAAATCAATCATATTGCTTTTTAGGAACACAAACTGAGTCTGACTTCACAAACCATTTTTTTTTTTTCCCTGTCATTGAATTCCCAGGGGGTTTCCCCCCTCCCCATACCACTGATGATTAATAAAAAGAAAAAAAAAATTCCAAATGTTTCCCTAGCTTGTGCTAACAACAGCAATGCCCACCCTTTAAAAATTTAAACCCTGCAGAAAATAGGAGAGGTTCTCACATTGTTTGTTTTGTTGGGTTTTTCTTACTTTGATTTTTCTCAACTATGTTTTAAATTCTTTCTTTTTGCCTGTTGTGATCACTCTCTGTTCCAGTTGTATGCTAGTCCAGCTCTTCTCCTTTGCACCCATGCTTTCATCACTCATAAATACATTTCCCATTGAGGTTTCCATTTGAGTCCCACTTCCAGTTCAGTTTTTTCAGACAAAATGAGTTTGTGTTTACTAAATCTTATAGGTCATTAAATGCCATTGTAATAAGTCCTTCATGGTTAATGTACATATTTTCTAGAAGCCCATCAGATTGCTATTCTAGCTCAGCACCCAAGCCTCCAGTAAGAGGAAACTCAAAATGCAGAAGAGGGAAGGGGTAAACAGCAGATAGATTTACTGAAGGCCTAACAGGCCTTTGGAGTCCATAATACCCCTCATCTTTGCAGTGCTGGCAATCCCGTTCTCCCAGCAGCTCCCTCTGGCTGCTCTGTCCCATCAGCTAAATGCAGCTGACTGGCCCGTGACCAATGCATCTGGCGCAGTAGTTGCTGGAGCAGAGAAAGTGCAGCAAATGCCTCTTTTTCTCCTCTCTCTCTGGACCCTCCCTTCCAACTTGGCTGAGCATTTCTCCCAGGAGGGAAGCATGCCTGCTCCTAGCATATAATAGGCTGACTTTATGCCATCCCCTTGGCACAAGTTTTGCATACTTGACCCCAAAAAGGTGAGCATGTGGGAAGGCTGGGGAGGAGGAGAAGGGTGGACATGCTCCTTTATGATGTGGGGGGATTGTGGCCTCTAAACTAAGACCCAAATGAACTTGTCTGCCTGGGTATAACTGCCCACCTTGTTGCAGAAACATCTTAAATTCTCACACATGGTTGCTCCTGGCATACTGATGCAATGTGCATCCTGTGCCATGATGGCCCTGAGCACAAATCATTGTGGGGAGGCGGGGGTTAGAAGGTTAGAACGTGCTTCAGCTTTGCAAAACACACCGTTAAATATTTATTCTAAGTGTATCTGTACCATTGTGTGATTAAAATGTCTCCATTATTCACAGCAAGAGATCTGCTTATCATAATGACATGCTGTCTTCTGAGTATTAAATACCATCTCAAAGTTTGCTGTTTGAGGTTTTTATCTCCCACTTTTAAGAAATACCCATCTATAACAGTCTGCTTCTTACTGAACAAGCTCTTGCTCATAAGTGAGCTATCAGCGTTATCTAAATAAACAAGAAGATCTTTGGGGCTCAACCAAACACTTGTTAGGTTGAAACCCACCTGTAGGAAATGAATGGTGTTTGGTAGTCTTTGGGAACACAGAAGAGCTTCAGTTTGTGTTGGTATTTCCAGTAGTGCCCAGATAGATGTGCAAGTCTCTGAGATGCAGAGCTTGTTATGGTTATCAGAAGAGTAGAGGAGGGAATGTGGTGTTATGTAACTCAGAATTATTATTTAACAGGGAAAGAGTCTGCAGAACACACTCAGTAAACCTACTTAAAATGTACAGTGGATGCTCTTCAGTGGTGGAAGAAACAACCCTGTATGCTGCAAACCCAAATTGCTCTGCTCAAGTCCATGGAAGACACTTGGGCTCAGCATCCTTGAAAAATCAGTCCAAAATGTGATTTACTGAGTGGCTGCTCTGTTTCATATTGTGTGGTTTTCATTATTGCTTTTGCAAGAGAAGGCAAGGCTGAAGAGAGCCACTCTCTCGAGAGCCATGAAAAGTGTTCTTTGATAGCAAAGCTGCTCTGCACTGCCACAGCCCCAGAACTCTGAGAAAGCTGCACCACTTTCAAACCTCATAATTTCCTGGAGACCACCGTGCAGCTTTATCATGAAACTTCCTATTAAAAACATGCAACATCTTTCACATTGCTCCACAGCCCATCTTTGGCCCTTTACACATAGTTTGGACCACCACTCATCCACAAAATGCTGTTCAGAAATAGGCACTGGACCTGCTGGCCTGACTTTTGTCTTCCTTCCATTAGCATGCTGGCTTCTATGTTGCTTCGTATTTCATGTTCTGTCTTTCTTTTTATGCCCAAAATACCTTCTTAAGAGTGACAGGCAACTGTATTTTTGGACATTCAGAGAACAGAGTCTCTGCTGAACTTTTCAAGCATAGTGAGAGGAGAAAAGGTCCAGTGCTAGGAAATAGTCTTGCTTGATGAGCCTGTTGCAGGGTCTTAGCAAGAAGTTTAGGCTGAAATAAAGATATTGGGGAAGATGAGCCAGGTGAGCTGCCCCTTGGAGCTGCTGCTTGCAAAGCAGCTAGCAAGGAAGCTGCTTGAATTGGGTGTTTAAAGTTAGACTTTTGGAGATGAACCTCACCTTCAGCAATTAGGAGACAGCATTTGGAGATCTGGACTGGTTTCTGATTGTCTGCTGGGGTGGAAGGATCTATCTATCTATCTATCTATCTATCTATCTATCTATCTATCTATCTATCTATCTATATATTTTATCTCTAGCCCCTATGCAGCTCTGAGCTAAGATATTCTTGGTTATAAACTTTCAGGTACAAAAGCAATTTGCTGCTTAGAGGGGAAGAGACCTGACATTTTAACGGCAAACTATCAACTAAAATAAAGTGAAAGGATTGTTACAAGCATACCACGGATGGGGAATAAATGAGATGTTTGTAAGTGACATATACAGATTGTTCATGGAAAAATGATTGCTATGAGTAACATGAAAATTAGCACCATGCTGCACTTTGGCATGCTCATGTTTTTGCTTCTATCTGTGGAGCTTGCTTTTATAGTGTGGCCATCTCAGTAGTGCTTGAAGTTTCTCTTCCTCTCTGTTTTTGAAGGTACTTCTTGTGGAGTTGCAAAGCCATTAAGTTTAAGCTGGGTAGCACAATCCCTAATACAGAAGTCTCAGAACTGATGCCAAACCTTAAAAAGGTTTCTGTCATTGTGAAAAGCCTGAAAATTCACTTGGCAGAATTTCCTGGTGACCAAGCATGTCATGAACCAAGACATGGCCCCAGATCTAGAATGCTGTAAAATGAACACTGACTTCCAGCCCTGTGCCTTCAAAGCTCTGCAGTATGTGCTCAATGTTTAACAAGGTCTTATCTGCTATCAAAGCCAAACTGAAGCATGTCCCTGAACAGTTTGGTGGCCAAAGAGCCTTTGGAGGTGTCACTACAGTCCCAGACTAACAGCTCCCTCTTTCCCAGATGTGCTAATTTCCACCATCAGTCTGGCCCTCAAAATAAACACGATGTGTTTCTTAAACAGATTTTGCTGGAAAGAGGCTGAAAACCCTCAGAAGAGGGAGGTGTGAAAAAGTATGGTCGTTAGGAGGTTGAACTCAAAGAAAAATAGAGCTCCATGGCCTCTGAACAGCATGTTTGTGCTGAGAACTTCTAGCACCATATAGTTTTGTTTTGCTATCTGCCATTGACTGTCACATTTCACAAGTTAAGAAACATGTTATTTCTTTGTTTATTTTGTCAGTCTTAGATAGTCTCTGGAGGGAAATTATATCACTGTTTCAGTGGAATAGATTTAATTTGTTTGTGTCTTGTTGTCTATAGTATCTATCTAACTACTTATCTCTCAAGTTACCTCTCAGTCAAAGGTTTTCTGTTTTGTTCACATGTTAACAGGAGGGAATTTGCACTTGATTGCTTTGAACACTTTCTAAGTTTGGTCAGCTAACTATGTATTTATTTTTCTGTTCTAGTGAGAGAAAATGGGAATTTAAAATGTATGGAGCCAGCAGAGGTTTAGCTGCGATTTGTTTCTAATGTAGAAGAAAATTGCCCAAGTAATCTTATCCCATTCATACAACTAATATGGCTATGAGGCTCTGATGTGTTGAACAGTAAACACCATGCAACATACCCTTAAGAACTGTGGCTTAAAAGATTTCTTATTTTCCATCACACAGTTCTAGCTTTCAATGAATAAATATCAGGCCCTGCCTGCATTAACATCCAGGGGAGTTTTCATGGGCTTAAATGGGAGTAATAGAAGTTTCTAGTTTATAAGCATATTTTATAAAAATGATAGTTGTAATGCATTATGGAGTTAAATGGTACCACTGGGTAGCTGTGTGAGGAGAAGTATTTCTGATGCAAGCAGGCTACAAAGTGAAACACAGCCAATTCAGATTGAGAATATATAAACCCCCTATCAACATTTGGGCAAGGGATGTCATGCATTCTCCAACAGATGGGGGCTTGAAATCCAAAATAAATTTTTACTACATTCTCCAAAAACCCAAAATTGAGATACCCATGCAGGGAAATGCTCTGACCTGTGTGATACAGAAGACGTTTTAGATGAACATGGCAATTTGTCTGGGCTTAATATCTGTGGGTCAATTCACTCACACCTTCACCAAGCAACAAGATCTTTGTGCAAATTTATATATGTGCATATATATATATATGCACACATCAAAGGCCCAAGACTAAAAATGGAGAAGATGAAGGGAAATAGAGGGGGAAAAAATCATTATACGAATCACCTTCCATACCAAACCATAGGAAGTCAAATCTTGTCCCATTCTTGTCATTAGTGCAGTTTTCATCTGCCACAGGCTTAAATATTTTAATCTCTTTACTCAAAGTCATAGGCTAGATTTGAATCCAATCTTTGCAGAATTTTAGTGGCTCTCTCCTAATCTTTCTTAATCAAAATACCTTGTGAGGCTTGCCTGTGGTATTTCACACTTGACACTAAGCACATTTAATGCATTGTCTTGCAGGACTTAATGGATCAAAACTCATACACTGCTTCACTCTTCTGCAAGAGGGGAAGACATTAGAAGTTGACTGGCATGGGGCTTTTTAGAAGGAGTGGTTTTGAGCACTAACCCCACCCTGTTTTGTATTTCTTTTCTTTGAAATTCTTCCCTGGTTATACAAGGTATTAACTGTTGTTCATTCATCTGATGAAATCTACACATTGTTTGACTGCAATTCCATTTCTTATGTGGCATTTCCCTCCTTTGCCACATTCCCACTGTTCTTGTGAATCTTCTCCAGATCCAGTGGTAGATGAATTTGCATTCTTCTCTGGGCAGTTAATGAGTGTATTGATTAATACTGGCTCTAGTATCAATCCCTGTGGGAGACCAATTGATACTTCTCTCTCTTTTGACAAAACCATTGATGATAACTCATTGGTTCCTAGCTGCTGGATAGATTTTTGTCTACCTTATTGTGTTAGTATGCAGGCTATGCAACTCCAGCTTTCCTGTTGAGCTCGTGTGTGGCTCTAAACAATTTACTAAAAATCCAACTATGTTATGTCTGCCTTAATTAATTAAATTCTCAGTGTAATTGGTCCTGTGCTTCCATTCACAGACCTGTGCCACCTACTGCATGGTTCCACATCATTCATCATCATTTCTGGCACGTTTCTTTTGCATAGCTTCATGGGATAATTTAGGTTGGAAGGGACAATGGAGGTCATATGTTCCAAGCTCTTGCTCAGAGCAGGTTCTATTAGATCAGATTGCTCAGGGCTGTGTTTCATCAAGTATTGAACAGTTCCAGTGGTTGAGATTACACAAGCTCTCTCAGCAACCTGTTCCTGTATTTGATCACTTTCATGGTTAAACCCCCCACTCTTCCTTGTATCTCACACTCTTGCTATTGTTCCACCTTGTGTCCATTGCCTCCTGCTTTATTGTTCTGCACCTCCCAGAGGCATCTGTCTTCTTTGTATGAAGCAGCTGCAGGCAACAATACAGTCTCCCCTTCATCTTCTCTTCTCCTAGTTGAAGAAGCCCAGCTCCCTGTGTTTCTCATCTCTAGCACTCACAGAATCATAGAATGGTGGGGGTTGGAAGAGACCCCTGGAAATCATCAAGACCAACCCCCTGCTAAAGCAGGTTCACCTAAAGCAGGCTGCACAGTATCACGTCAAGGAGAATTTTTAATATTTCCAGTGAGAGAGCCCACAAACTCTCTGGGCAGCCTGTGGGCAACCAAATTTGTGGCCTCTCTGGGATTTGCTTCAACGTGCCAACATCTCCATTATAAGTGGGAACCTCAAACTCATCACAGCACTACAGATGTGGTCTCACAAGTACCAAACAGAGGGGAGCACATCCCTAGACCTGTCAGCTGCTTTTCTGCTAATACAGCCCCAGAGGCAGCTGGCTTTCTTTGCTGCTTCCTAGAGTCAGTCTGCAGTCTGTGTTGTTGCATAAGGCTGTTTATCCCAGATATCAAGACTTAGCATTTCATTTTGCTGAACTTCATGAGGTTTCTGCCCACCCATTTCTCTAGCCTGTCCAGGTCCCTCTGAAGGGTAGCCCTGCCATCTGGCATATTGACTGCTCCATCATGTTATTTGGTGTCATCTACAAAAATGCTGAGAGTGCACTCCATCCCTTCATCAGGTCATTAATGAAGACATTACGCAGTATTGGTCCCAATATTGATCCTTAAGGAATGCCACTACTTACTGACCACTTTGTCTAGAAGCACACTAGCTAATTTACCTCTCCTGGTGGTAAGAACTAACAGTATGAGCCAGGCACAGGGGAAGGAGGCCCTGCCTCACTGACTCTGACATGTGAATGAGAAATTGTGATGCTTCTTAGCTGAAAGAACTCAGGCTCTGCCAGGACAGCTGGGATGAAGCTGACAGCTGAATCTCAGAGCAGCCAGGTACTTCGGGGCAGACAAAGCTAATACTGCCTTGAAGGGCAGATTCAGTACCCAAACAATGCAGCAAATCTGTGATCCCTTAGATCTGATGTTTCATGATGTTATCCCATACCATGTTCTGCTCCCAGGCTCTGGTGGATAACAGACACAATGGAGGCTGTTGCCATCTGTCAAAGGCAGCGTGGACACAGCGTGGGCTGTCCATGCTGGGGACAAATTTCATATTTCAAGTTTTATGTGAACCCATACACACTGGGACAGGGGAATGGACCCACCAGACATTCTTGCTTGTCTCCTGCAAGTGCAAACTTCCTTCCTGGACCTGTTGCCATATCAAGTGCACTCAGCACAGCTCATGTAAATATCTGCTTGCTCTGGATGCTGCAGTTGCTCCTTACCCACCCCCTTTTCTGAGCAATGAAGATGTGGGGAAAGAACCCCTTCTTAGTACCTCTGACCCAATAAACATTCCACTCCAGTAACTGAGGCCCTGAATCAGTAGGAACCCTTACTGGGGAGGAGTGGTTAAGCAAATTATATCTCAATAGAATCAATTAAGGCTTTGGCACATGCTGAATGTTTAAGCACGTGCTGAAGTGTTTACTATTCAGCCTCTTATTTAGTACCTGTTTAATTAAACAGATCAGATTCTCAACAGAAGTAAATCACTAGAGTTTCTCCCAAAGGAGTTTTTCCAAAGGAGTTTTTCCAGTTTTCAATAATTGAAGAGTTGATCTAATGTTCCAACTCTACTTCTTTTTCTTTTTTTAAATTTTTTTTGTCAAGTATCCAGGTATCTATCTGTCTGTCTGTCTTTCTATCTACCTAACTTATGTTATTTTTGCCTCCTAAGCTATTCAAAAGAGAGATGCTGTCAGAAGCAGCCCAGAGGGACACAGGTATCATCACTTACAAACGAAGTTCTGAGCCATTGGCAAATGAAATGAAACTTTTCTGATACCATTGTTGTTCAAGTCTAAGCTGATAAAAGCATTGCTGTTTCTCCTAATACAGGCAAGTATTTCTTTCCAAGTTTAGTGCTTCCACTCCAGATAAAAGCAAGTCATTTGCTTCTTTCATCATGTCGCTACTAATTTCCAAACAGTCAAAGCTGCTGCTAATTTATTTACTGAACACTGAAGCCCTGTTAGCAGGGGCTGCTACTGAAACTGCTTTCTGGCCTTGGGCTTTTGTTTGTTGACAGCCTGATTTCCCAGTAGGCCATTTCCACCTGTGTTTCTGTTGTTTTTAGTGCATGTCTCTCTTTCTTCTTCCCAGTGACTGTCTCCCAAATGGCTCCTGAAGGCTTTTCTCATCTTCCCTCACTCTCTCATCCCCTTTTCCCTCCCAGCTGCAAGGACTCTCAGCTCTGCTTTCAGTCATTCTGCAGTTAGTGGTTGTCTACACTGCTGAGCTCCCATGGGGCACTAATTTTTGTTTCAAGGACAAGATTCAAAAGAGTTTGCTACACACAGGTTGCAGGGTGCACCTTCAGATGTGCCTTCAAATAGACTTTGGAGATTTGAATATATGAGCTCCTGAAAATCAGGTTTTAAATTGCAAGGGAGGCCTATTAAGTGGTGTAAAAAAAATTTTTTTTTTTTTGCTTTTCTATTTTAAAAGCTGCATTAAAAAAAGTGATTTTTTTTCCCCCCTCTTCCTCTCTCCCATGACATTGGGTGGAAATAGAAATTAGGAGACTGCTATTTCCCCTTAACTTCATGCATATCAAAGGAAGAGAGATGACAGGATAAAATGATTCAGAGAGTGGCCAGCATAGTCTATCTGGAGGAGCTAGTGAAGAAGGATATTGAGATGTTGCAATCAGTGTGCCAGGAGCTTAAGGGATGCAAGAAAGGTTCTAAGATGATATTCAGATATTCTTTAAATTTTGCTGCTTAACATTATCTAGCCTCCTTGTTTGGCAGGGTGTGTGCATTTCTTCATATACACTTTATTTCCTGTGTAACTTGTGGTTTATACTTTGTCTCAACCTGTGTAAATCTTTCTGAGGTTCATTATGAGAAGACTCAGCAACTAATGTCTGCTGTACTGGTCTTCCACAAAATTTCCTTTGTTTGCATGCTAAATTTAAGTGGGATTTTACAGCTTCAGTTTTACTGAAGACTCGGTTTCTAATGAGTCCATTAAACTGAAGACACAACTGCTTATCTTCTGGCTTAAACTAGGAACTGCAGCTTGGAGAGATCTGGTTGAAACTCTTTGGGCCCTTACTTTTTCAGACTGGATGTTCTTTGGTGGTTTGGGTTTTTTTTTTTTCTTCCACTTTGCCTCAGTTTCCTGTTTGTAAAACAGGTGGTAAGGGTACCCAACCTCAAATGGGCACTGTGAAACTGTTCAGAGAGAAATATCAACGGGAAGTTTTTCAAAGCAGTACTCACAGGAGAATTTGAGGAGTGCAGAGTAATCCTCCAGTGTCCAAAGACATGTGCCTTGCCTGCACGCAGAACTAGAAGCTAGGAGCTGGAGCTATAATCTACTGACCTTGGGTAAGTCTCTTAGCTGCCGTGCCTCTCCATTTCCCAATAATATTGCAATAAGACTAATATTTACTTGCCTCACAGTCACATAGTCAGAATGAATTAATGTTTATAAAGTACCTGGGAGTCCTTGGCTGAATGGTCCTGTCGAAGTGCTAAGCAGAGCATGCATTGTCATTTCCCTGTAGATAAATACATATCATTTACATGGGTGTACAGAGCTGTTCACACAAGCATATGCAATGTCTCATCTCAGTGCACTCCTGTTAGCACAGCACATAAGAGCAAACCCAGCAGTCCTTGACAATTCATGTCATTTTGCTTTGAAATGAGTATATTTTCTTTGAGAACAGAGCTTATCATGTAATCTCCAATGGAAGTTATGTTCTGCCTTTTTACAGTTGCCATGATGCAAATTTCATTTGTACTCTCCTTCTTTATGAAAGTGAACAGTTATTTAAGAGATCAAAGTTAATTATCACTAAGGAGATCATTTTTACCTATCAACCCACTTTTGTAACCTCACTATCACAAGTAGAAGCTTTATGCTAATCAGTTTTCTAATTTCCATAAATTACTGATAGAATTACTTTTTTTTTAAACTTTTTTTTTTTTCCAGCATGAAAGTAGATCTGTTGGTGAAAGCTCTTGAGAGGTAAAGAGACAGAGAGAAAATGAGGTAAGGTGGATTTTCAAGAGATTGCCAGCTGAATGTGGTAACCAGAAAATAAAATCCAAATCATTAGTTTCATCACATCACAAAACTTGTAGGTGCTGCAGCTTCCCTGCACTGCAGAAATCTGATGCACACACATTGCTTCAATTTAGCATGGTGATAGGAATGGAATCGAACGTGAGGATCACTCTGTGACCCTATTACACATGAAGTGTCTCTATTAGAGCTGCAAAGACAGCATGCCAGAGGAGCTGAAATGTGTTGATAGGAACAAACAGATATACCTTTTTAAAAGCAGCAGTCAGAGACTCTGCAGTGTGATCCGAGCGTGTTTTGCTGGAGAGGGCGAGGTAGTCTATCCTAGGGGAAGATGATATTAAGACAGAGAGAGAAACCCCTTCCACTCCATCACAGCACTTTCTGAACTGTGAGCTTGCCAAATGGAAGCTCCTACTGTGGAAGTTGTTACTGCTATGACTGACAGCTGCTGTAAAATAACCTCAGCTACAGCACTGAAGGAACAATAAGACCTGAAAAATGAAACAGATGCGGATATTTTGGGTATCCCCTTGGTCTAAAAGTTGAGTAAAATAATTGCTTAGTAATTAACAAGCTTGTTGCTATGCTGTTCCAGCCTTTTAGACTGATGCTGATGAACTCCAGAATAAATTAAATCATCTCCAACGCAGAGTCTACAACCTGGAGGTAAAGTTATATCCATGCATCATTTGAAACACAACAGACTTTTAGAGCTTTGTTTTGAGTTGGTAACACAGCAGTGGGCATCAATAGATTTCTGCTTGGCCACTACTCTCTGGTGTAAGGAGGAACTTGGGCTGCCCCAGTATATTCTGTCATTCCACTGTGTCTGTGGCATTTTCTACTGCATTATTTTTAAGCCAGCTGAAGAGCTCAGCTGTTGGTCTGTCAAGTGCCTCAAGCAATTTCCTTTTCCCCAGCTTCAGGAAGAGCCAAGCAATAAGGCAAAGCCCAGAGAGACCACAATCAGCACCACAGCCCCTCTCTGTCACAGGCACCCCATATTCTTCAGAGCTCTGTCTGAGCTGCCCTGCAACCCAGATGGGCCTCCAGAGCTAAATGGAAGGGGCACCTGAAAGCACCCCAGGAACAGGCAAGCATAAAGGAAAAGAAAAGGACCTTAACTCCCCCCTGGCTGTGAGGTTTTGTGTCACTGCTCAGAGAAAAGCAGCACAAAACTATATTCTCTCTTGTGTTTTTTTTATTCATCGACCTTCATTCACCTCCCCTGCGTGCACACACCTATTTCTCTTCAAACACAGGAGCCATCCCATTGAAGTCAGCAGGACGCTTCCGGTGCTTCCAGCAAAGCATGCATACACCTGGATCAAGTTGATATTTACGGTAGGCTCCTTTGGAATTGGCTTTTGATTGCACACCTACGTCACATGGGCTTGTTCCTCATTGCAAGCGTGGACTGTGTGGCTTGTTTCTGTCTGAGGAAGACCGCAAGAAAATGGCAACCAACCTTCAGCATTTGAGGCCTTTTTTATCTGTCCTGTGCTGAGCTGTCCGCTTGTGGTTGGGAGGGGACAGAAACTACAATGCAGGACCCTAAAGGGTTTAGAAAATGTAACCTTTGAGTGTAGGCTTTTGGGTTTGATTACCTCACTTATGTATTCTGCTGGATATCTGTAGGATAATATGATCAATGAGTTGGAATCCTTCTTGTTTCTACCAACAACAAATCAAACCATTAATAGGCCAATAAAACCCAGGGATTTGGAGAGAGGGGAGGAGGGGAAGTAATTGCATTGTTCTGATGCTAACGAGGCACATCTATCTTGAAATAACTGATTAAAGCTGGGTGTAGACACAAGGCATTTGCACAAATAAAGCATGGTGGTAACACACAAGGTGTGCAGCCCTGGGGCATGGGACCACGAAGCTGCAGTGGGAGCTCTGCATTTGCCGCGTGCTCTGTGCAGGTGGGATGTGGGAAGCACCTCTGTCTGGGGGATTTCATCCCACTTAACCCTTTCTGTACACCATGGTGACAGGCTCGCAGCACGGTGGGTCAGGAGCAAGCAGGGTTCATGGGACACGTTGTGCAGCTGATAAATAGTTCCAGAGATGCATGATTGCATAATGATAGCCACATTCATTCACCTGCCTATCAAAAGAGGTGCATTAAAGTTTGAGCTCCCTTCCCCTGGGTCCACAAAGAGATGTTTGAGTGTTAGCTTATAGTCTTTAACATTCCTCCTAACAGTGGGCTAAGTGCAGTGGGGTTAAACAGAGTCCCTTTTGCTTAGTAATCCATTAGCTAATGGGTGTGTAAAGCCCATCAATTTTCTGTTTGCTCCCTAACCCCATTAGGGTACACCTGCTGTGCATAAAAAATACACCTGACAAATCAGAGTGATAGTTGAAATAAAATAAATATCAAGTGTTGTTATGGCTGATCCATCGTGTTTAAAGCAGAAAGGGCATAACAGTGATTTGTGAGGGTGGAACAAAATAGCACGTGCTGCCTCACAGGAGCTTGAGCAGGTTGATGGAAACCCTCCTGTGACCTTGCTAGTTCACCTGTAGACTCCAGCACTCGACTGCCTTTTCCCCCAGCCCCACAGGCCTCTCCAGAGGACTGGAGTTCACCTTGAAATGCCATCTCCAACCACCTTCCAAAAAGACCCAGTGCTGGTAAGTGATAAATTAATTATTTGAGGGAGGGAGGGTGAGAGCTCACAGGCTGCTCTCCCATGAAGGAAGCCAGAAGCTTCAAATCTGTTTCTGATGCCAGGCCATTTGTTTTGTCACTTCATAGGCTTTATTTATTTATTTATCTTACAGCTCTCCTTGTGATTAAAACTGTTGAAACAGCTGTTTGCTGGTAGCAACTTTCCCTGTGCTGTTTTCTGATGTCAATCAGATGCCCATGGGGCTACAGCTGACCCCCACTGCCCTGCTGGGGCTCGGTGAAGGGCAGCAGCGTCCCTGGGTGTCCCTGGTCATTGAGGGTCCGTGGGGGCTACCCTCATCAGGCAATAAGGGTTGCGGAAATCACACACCCCATTGCACAAGGAGAAAATAAGGGAGTTCGAACAATGAACCTCAACAGTGTGGAACTTGTCAAAAACCATTGCTGAAATTCACAGATTATTGGAAAATTGAGTAAAATGGAGCTTGTACATCACCACCAGCTGGGGAGGCTGGTGACAATAAGGATGAGCAAGGTGCTTGGTGCAAGGTGTTTGGTTTAAGGTGGTTAGTCTAGTGTGGAAAACTCCCTGGAGAAAAATTGATGGGTTTTGAATGTGCCAGCGTTAGGCTTTATTTGCAGGAGCTGGATGTCCTCTGCCATCAGGGTGCTTTGCAGTGGGTTGAGGGTGCTGAGCAGCCAGGCCAAGGAGGGTAGATAGAGAACAACATTGGCAGAGGGTCACTAGCATCTGGCATAGAAGATGGAGAGGTCTTACAGTTTCTGTGATTGGAGGATGTTCATAGAAAGCCTCTTAGGCTTAGGAAAGCTTAGGACAAGGCTCCTTATGGCAGGGACAGACTGTCTAACCTCAGGTGGGGAGACCAGGACTATAAACTTTGCTACTCCTTTTGCTGTTGAAGAAAACAACTGTGCAGGTTTTCTGCACCCTCGGAGCTGGGAGTGCTGGCTATGACAGGCCTGCTCAGGACTGCTCAATCCACAGCTGAGAGAGCAGAAGAGTTTGGCTTGCATTTGAAAACAAACGAACAAAAAAACCCAAACCAAAAAAAACCAAAACAAAACAAAGAGAAGAGAGAGAGAGAGAAATAGAGACCAGGCCAACCTAATCCTGCAAAGGAACCAGTAAATTGACAAAAAAGTCCTGACTTGGGGTGAGGTAGTGGAGGAAGGATTTGGGAACCTGGTCTGTAGTGCCTGAATTGCAAGTGCCACTGATGAGCTAACAACCAGTACTAAAATGAACAAAGCAGATCAGTGCTGTTGGGTTGCATTATCCACAGGCTTTGGCATTTTCCAGCTGAATGCCTGCCTCTTCTTCCTTCCCAGCCCACTGCTGCTATTATTTTTACATCACGGCTGCTGAGGAGTGTATCATTCATAACATACCTATCACAGAGAGATTCTGTTTTAAATGCTTAGGGAGATAGAAGGCTACAAACCCTGGGAAATCAGCTATGCCTAATATATTATGTAGAAGTTCTGTAATCATTATTGAACTAAAGTGCATTGAGTAAGTGGATAAAATCAGTCCCACTGTAGCATAAGTCTCCAGAGAGCACAGATAAAAATGCCTCGCACTTAAGTAGAAAAAGGTAACAAAATATTTCCAGTCCCAGCAACTGCATTTTCCCCTCTGTATAAATAGGGAACCCTCAGGAGAAGGCAATGATGCAGCAGAGGTTGAAGGCAAAGTTAATGGTGGCGAGGTGGGGGAGCGAGGCAGTGCCTGGGGCAGGCTGATGGTGAGCAATGTGAGCAATGCTCCGTGGAAATGAGGCTGAAGGCACAGCCCTTTGTGCAAGAGTGGTGGGCAAGGTGGCAGCAGGGCAATGGGCAGCACTGGTGCAAAGCTGAGGGGGACCAGTGTGAGTCTGGAAGGGAGCGGAGATGAAAACTGCAGCACAACAACCTTTTCAATGAGCTTCTGTGCAATGTTTGTTCTCCCCTTTCCTCTAAACTGCAGAAAAGTCAACTTTAGTGACAGAGTTCATCTTGGGGCTTGCTTCCCAGAGCTTGCCATGACTCTCACAGTTTCCCACTTCAACGCATCTGCGTTTTTATACTTTCTGAGCTAAGGTCTGAGCTGTTGCCTTCTCACAGTGGGTCACTGAGGAATCCTCACTGGCAAATTTATCTGGAGGTTATTCTCAGCCAGATAACCTGTGCCCCTGCAGAGAACACTTGTGTGTAGCTACAGACATTATCAGTCTTTGTCTCATAAACATGGTCAAGGGCCACCAAATTGCAGTGAATCACCACTACATGGTGAGGCTTGACTACCAGCTGCAAACCCACTGAAACTCTTGTAAGGGTTTACAGTGTAAGATACCCTTTGACAAGAATAAAATGTGGGAGAATTAAGGATTCATACACTTTACTAACAAAAATTATAATTTCATCTCCCTTATGTAAAACAGAATTTGGCTGGCCTGGGTCATGTAGGACAGTGTGTGTTATATATTTCAGGGAAGGGTTAGATGATCATATAAATAATTATTTTGATGGAAATGATCAAATGTCTCCACACCAGTGATCAAGTTTGGGTCACTCATTGAAAATAAGCAGAAAATTTTGTGTTAGAGTGTTGTGTTTGCTACTCCTGTTGTGGGCCTACACAAAAAGCTACCTAGACTTGTGGCCCCTGCTGTTAGGCTGTGACCTGAATAGTTGTTGGCATTCGTGTCCTGGAATGACTATGTTAAAGTTGTCTAAGATGTGTGCTCTTTCACGTGACCTGCCAATCATGTTGGAGCAGTGCCATAAGCTGTGGGCTAATTGTATCCTCAAGGGCGCCAAGGAGAGGAGGAGAGCACAGGGCTGTGGAGCTGGAACCATTACTTATTTATTTAAAGTATTGACCTGCCATCCCCTACTGAAATATCAGCATTAGATGCTGGGGAAAAGGAATGCCAGAGACAGCTCCTTCTGGGAAACAGAAGAAACAGAGATGTCAAATGAGGCCCAAATCAGGCAGCATCCCACTGAGATAACGGTGGTGGGGGCAGGCAGGGAGGTGCCAATGAGGTGAATGAGCACAACTGGTGGGTGGGCAAGGAGGCAGCAAGGAAGCTGACCAAGTATCTCGCTGAAGCTCTGTCAGGCTGCTTCACAGCACCTCTGAGATGTGACCCAAAAAAGTCACATACAATAGTATGGAGTGGACTCCAAACGTTCACTGGTAGGTTTTGCAGCCCTACCAACACAAACCCTATTAGTACAATGGTGATGAAGGATGTTTGTGAATGCACAAAGAAGGAAGGAAGCAGAAAGTGACTCTTCTGTAATATTAGTAATATTGCTGTGGATGGAACTAAAGCAAGTTAATGGTCACAGCTCTGAGAGAATGAGCTGGACAGTCCTCATGGAGTCCACACCTCCCTGTCTGGTATGCATCCAGGCCCACGTGAGAAAAGCATTTATCAGGAGGGTCAAGCAGGTGGGAAGGATTTTAAAAGCACAGTGCTGGTGCATGACAAAACTGTATCTTATTTTCTGTGCAATAGAGGAATGGGCTTTGGTCAAACCTCCCTGAAAGGTAATGAGGGCAAATAAATTAAGATGTAGTGGGTGTATTTTTGAAAGATCTTGAGCAATGCGGCATTTGAAAAACCTCTTCCAAAAAAATTCTGTCCCGTGAAACTGGAGATGAGCTGGGGGCTAGGGACTCTGTGGGAGGCCTCCAACTTCTCTTTGGTACAAAAGCACAATTCAGAAGAATAGACAACAAGGAGCAGTAAATACAAAGGAGGGAAGGAAATCAAGTGTATAGCATGAAATGTGTCTTCAACTAATCCATGAAATGGCAGAAGATCCATGGGCTGTGCTGCTAAGCAAGGTTGTCAATGAGAACATGAAACAGCTGTGGCAAGAGCCTGAAGAGACAGACTCTAAAGGGAAGAAGCAGGCATACAGACAAGTGCAGGAAACTAACACTGAAGGTAGCTCATTTGGCTGAAGTTTCTTTAAACTAAAGAAAAAATTAGAGGCGTAACGATATGAAAATACAACCAACCCCACTGCCAGATGCAAACTATTCAGTCAAAATGACTGCTGCAGTTGCTGAAAAATCAAAGCAGCTGCCAGGGTAGAGAGCAGCAGTAAGCCATGCTGTTAGATACCTTACCCTAAGCCCCCATGTTCTTTGTGTGATGACCGAAGATGCTTTGCTCCTTTTTTTTTTTTTTTAGTGTATGACCCATCAAGGGTCCATCAAGTCTGCATCCAGCCTTGAATATGCACCTTGCAACTGGGCCCCACATGGGTGAGGCTTTGGAGAGTTTTCTTCTGGTATTAAAAAAGCAATTAATGATCTCTTACAGTACCGTGACCCAGCTGATCTGTTTGGATTGGCAGAAGACTTTCACTGTGGTTAGCCAGCAGATTTTTCTTCAGCATTTGTCTGATCTAGAAGCCTGGTGGTTCATTCTGTTCTAGCTACATGCTTCCCATTCACCTGTCCACTCCCCCCCACCCCACCCCCCCCCCCATCTCTATTTTCAAAATTTGTCTGAAATTTCAGGCAAAACCATTCTTATTGGACCCAAAAGGCTGAAGCAGGACTCTTGTTCTGCTGCACCTAGAATAGCTTACCTAATATTACCTCCTAAATTTATTCTTTAAGACTGCTTTTCAGCTGCATGTGATCCAACATCTTCCTAGTGAGCTGAGCACTCCTGGAGCCCGTGATTGCAGTGAGAGCTGCCAATAGTCACACCATGTGAAAGAGAACTAGGAGAATTACCTCAGACAGAAAATACAGATCTCTTGTGCTGACAACATAAACACATTTGGGGGTTGATTTTTTTCTCAACAGCTCTTTTCTCTAACAGCTATTGCAATGGATCTGTTAACATTTAAGAGGTACCAAACACTTACTGCACATTGCAAGAAGCCCCTTATGGCTGCTTATATTTTTTATCAATTCTTTTTAAACTAAATTTTAATTTAATTTGAGCTGCAACCCCAATGTCCCTGCCCAAGGTTTCCTGCCTTGGAAATGCTTGGGGCCTTGCATTAATGGTGGTGTTTAAAGGGTTTTGTTGAAAGGTTTTTGATTGTCCTCATTCAGGCTTTTGGTATGACAGCCATTCTTCTGGTGTGGTTAACTGCCCCTTGTTCAATCTGCTGCACCTCTACCTCTGCTCTACCAGAGGTAAAGGTCCCAGTGCTCCTCTTCTGCCAGAGGAGTACAGAACAAAATGAAACACTTAGAATCAATTTAGCAACTGGTGGATTTATCATTTAGGAAGGGCAGCAGAATGGAAACACTTTAAAGGAGCCCCCTTCATGGTCAAGGAACTAGTTACAACTCAACATACTTTAATGCAGTTCTTGGAGCTGGCCTGGGAGCAGGTCACTCAAGACTTGGTCCTGGAAGTGCTGTCATTGACTCAATACCAAGTTGAAAACTTAAACCTCCCTGGGTCTCTGGCAGTGGATCTAATATGCCTTTGCCTTGTACTTTGTGATCACTGTGTTTAGAGACAGCTCCTTGCAATTGGGCACCTAAAGATATATAAACTCCAGAAACCTGCTGAAAAATATGTTGGTCCTTGGGCAACAACAGACTGAAACAATGGAAATAATAATGAGAAGAGGATGAACATTCAGCATTGTGAGTAAGAATCCTTTGAAATCCACTAGTGACAGAGGAAGAGTTTCAGTGCACCAGCATTCACCACATTTCACTGTGCAATTCCATGAAATTCTGCTTCTCCTTAATTTCAGAAAGACAATTCAGTTTCTCCTGTATTTTTTTTTTTTTTTGTTCTCATCTGGCAGCTAGCAGCAGCAGAAAAATAAAACACACAACCAGGAGCTGTATTCACAGACAGGAAGTAACTTTAATTAAATATTGTGAAAGTTGAAAAGTTTTTACAGCTTGAATTTCTGCAAAAAAATTATAACAATCTCTACAGTAGTTAGTTTCTCTAACAATAGAACTGTACAGTGTGTGTGTCTATTCAAAAAGAGTCAGATAAGAAGGTGAAAGGTTAGTAGTTTCAGAGATGACTTCATTTTAGCTGCATCCTAGTACAACTGTGAGGAAATAGGCATACGTTATGCAATCCAGTCATTGTGAAGCTTCACCTTGTTAAAACTGAAATCTGAAATGTTTCCACTTAAAGCCATATTCTGTAAACAGCTGCATCTTTTACTTTGTAAAAGATCAGGGTGATGCAGGGAGATTATTTTTTTTTTTCCCACAAATTCCCATTGATCAGATCACTATAGATAGCTGCAATCAAACAAAGTTCTGCACACTGTCAAAGGATCTTTGGACACTGGCACAGAAGACTACAAACATCGATGGCTAGAACACTGGTGTCAAAACTGCTATGACTTTGAGTGGAGCTCTACAAGAGTAACTGATGGTGTCACTGGACAAAATATGGCTTTAAATTTGATTACATTGTCGTGCTGTTGCTTACTATGTGAATTAGGATAATCGCTTGGAATACAGAGAAGCAATAAACTGATCTCTCTCACATTTTCCAGTTTTCTCTTCTTTTATTTTCTCACCATGAAAAAGAAAAAAAAAATATCCTGTTTTTTTTTTTTTTTCCTTCCCTTCCCCCCAAAGATCACACTGTGACATTCTAGTGAAAACCATTGCAAAATTCATACAGGAAGCATGCACAGTTGCAGCATTGTTGTAAATGATTTCTTGCTCGACTAGAAAAAAGTTATATTGTTTTAAGGTAACAAAACAGTTCTTTTGTGCTTTTCAATTCCTTCTTTTTTTTTTTTTTTCCCTTTTTTTTTTTTTTTTTCCCCCTTAGAATGTTAGTGATGATTGACAGTTCTGGTGCACAGTACGATGTACAAGTGAAATGAATATGATTTGCATTGTTAAGGCATCCAATCTGCTGGTTTATATTTATGTGAAAGACAGAGAACTATACAAGCAGACTTAAGAAAGAAAGTATTTTCATTGAGTTCTATGAAGTTTCTCCCCATATTTAATGCACAAAAAATGCGTCACTCCAAAGAGGAGAAATCCCATGCATATTAATAGAGTAAAACAGCATTAGTTTTTGTTAAGCCTCAAAAGCAAAGGATACATTTTTTTTCTTTAAATCTACATAACTAAATGCTACAAGAATAATATGCTACTTTTTGCCATATATTGGAAAAAACTTCTTAACTTACAAATAATACAAAAATAGACAATGGCTTTTGGGTGGAAATTAAAAAAAAAAAAAAAGGAAGCATGGTTTTAAACAATACTAAAAAAAAAAAAATCAACAAACCCTATAAATGAAATGTTTTTAAATCACATTTAAACAGCTAATACAACGGTGAATGACCAAACAAATCAGCACTTTTCACATAGCAAACATACACAATAAAATAAAACCTGGTAGGGGATTAAAAAGCAATGTACAAATTCCAAAGATAAATACATTATTTATATGGATATTTTACAAAATCCCCCTTAAAACAAACAAACAAAAAAAACCCAGAAACAAAACAAATGAACAAAAAAAAAAAAAAAAGCTTTTTTCCTTTAATTAATTTTGCAAGTATGTGCAAGCTAAAGGTAGTGAGCTCTTTTTGCAAAATATGCAGTAAAATTCTTTTTTTTCCCTTTTTTTTTTTTTTGTGATATTGAAAAACTGTCTTAAGACATTAAAATGTTATAAATAGAACAACAACTTTGGCAAAAAATCACAAAAAATCTACAGTATTTATAACTACATACAAAACACAACAGCAAAGAAAAAAATATCAGGTAATGCATCTTCAGAGCTTTGCTGCCTCTCTGACTAATAGATTTATTTTTTTTTTTAAGAACACTTCCCAGATAATGATAGCAAAACTTTTGTAAAACAGACGCTATGGTTTTCATTTGAGACCTTCCTAACAGCCCCCCACCCACCCCTACCCCCACCTCATGTTTCCATTCACTATTCCAAAGCAGTTACCTGTTGCTTAATATATTATGATACAAACTGAGAGGGTCGACTGATACAGGAGCAATCCTAGTGGGTGGCTGACAATTAAATGTGTGCTTTTAGATTGTGAGGATGCAGAACCACAGATGAGGGGAGAGGGGCTGCTCTGAAAACCCCCCACGTGTGATGGCCACTCTCTGTGTCGTTAAGAGGGCTGTGCAAAAGCCAAATGGCATCTCATTCACAGCTCAGGTGACACTACACTTGGAGAAGGCCACTCATTTGGAAAGGGTTTGATATATAAGCTAAAGAGGGAGAGCCATGCTCATCTAATTCTGCAGCTGAACATTATGTCTAGAGGCACTGGATTTTCAGTTCAAGAGGAAATGTGTTTTATTTGCAGCCTTACCTTCACCAGCTTTTTTTTGTTGTTGTTGCATTATTTATACAACTATTTAGCCTGATATTAAAGACAGAGGTTACTAATCTCACCTCCCCACCACCCCTGCCCTCATCATCCAAAAATATCAGTTTTCTAGGGAGTGATCTCTATTAAATTAGAGCATTAAAAAAATGCATCATATTAGCAAGTGACCACTGGATAAGCGACCTCTATGAGCCAACCCTTAATTAAATGGCCATAATTCTTCTAAGAAAAACTAACTGGCACTTCTATTCTGTCCCATACAGACTTGTATGTAAATGACACCACTTCATTCTCCTTTACACAGCTTTTAAAAAAAAAATTATGATTAAAAAAAAAATTCATAAATTAAAAATGTGGAGTTCCATCTCTAGTGTCCCTTGTGTGATTGTATGATTTATAAAAGACAAATGGTGTTGAGTTAAATCAAACCTTTAAAACCCACAAAAAAAAGAGAAAAAAAAAAAAAAGAAAAACACTCAGAAAGTAATTAAAGCAAACCCCTACACCCTCCCCTCCACACCTTCCCCCCCGCAAAAAAAAAAAAAAAGGTGGATTTTTCTATCAACATACAATAAATATATCTCCCAGGTATTTGGGATGGACAACTTGAATCAACACCTTGCAATTGTAGATTGCTAATTTCAGTATTTGCAAGGATGGTGATTTTTGTTTTGTTTAAAAATCCGCAGTTATTGTAAGATTCTTCTGTATTTCTTTTTTATTTTTAAAAAGGCCTGAGTAAAAAGTTCCACTCTGGGACTTGTATCAGATTCTCTCTGAAGCAGAATTCAACCTCTTCATTAATAAAATTCTTCAAGGCAATTCTTTCACATGGGGGGAACAATCATGCCAGATATAGCTGTTGGGAGGGAAAGGGAGAAGGGAGGGAGAGAGAAAGAAAGAAAAAGAGAGGGGGAAAAAGTTACTTTTGTGCATTATCAAGCAACTTTTAAAATCCTCAGAGCCTTTAAACATTTATTAGCAACAAACTCAGCTGTTCTATGAATTAAATTTATATCTAAGTACCATCCAGCAGAGACAACTATGTACACAGTAATCAAAGGAAGCCTCATTCAGATCAGAAAGTGGTTTCATTTGCAAGTGACTGCTGAAATCAGTGATTCTCTTCAGGAAAAGTGCACTTTCCCTGAGAGCAGAATCAGACCCCAATTATTTTTTTTTTTTCAATTTCAGTTTCAAAATCTCAAATAGCTCAGGAGGCTTGAACCTGACCCAGCCATTGCACACATTCTATTACTCTTTTAAAAGCATGGCAGATACTTGCTCCACACATGAGAAAATGGCTGGAGACCCACAGGCCACCAGTATTATAGACCTGGCAGGTTGTTCATTGCATTAGGCACAGGACCTGTGCTCCATTCTCCTATGCCAGATTTCTCCTACATGTTCAGTGTTCAACCCTGGGACTTATGTGTGTATTTCCAGGTGCTCAGAAAAAGACTTAAACTCTCAAATCCAATTTGAGAAATTGAAATATATCCTCAACTGGTGGTTCAGCAGACTGCTGTCTTGTGGTTTTATTGCACATCACCAGCTATACTGAGTTGCATATTATTAATTTAGAATGTCCTCTCTTTTTTTGGCTAAGCTGAATCATCAGTATTTCTTCACCTCATTTTCTATGAAACCACCTCTTAAGGAGAAGACATTCATTAAAAGTCAACAGGTACAGTAGAAGATTGTACTTGAACCTGAACTCCAGCTTGGTCTCTCCTCTGTTTACCTGGGACTCTACACAGGTCAGACATACCAAATGTCCATGTAATGTGCTGTGAGCAAGCACATCACTACAGGAGGTAGTCATGCAAGGTTATGATGAAAACTGTAACAACAGTGCATCTCCAAAATGCCAGTTGTACAGTTATTTGCCAAAAGGCAGAAAATAGATTCATCTTCAGACTCAATGGCAGCACTTCATGGGCACACTATTTAAGCACTAGGTCTGCCTGCCATCTCAGACATCTGGACATGTAATTTCTTAAGGAAGAACTCAACCCTGTGACTGGTGCTGATGCATTGTGCTTTAATTACAGCTGCAATTATTTGATAAGAACAGAGCCAAAGTAAAAGACTCACAGGTTTGGGGTTGGAGGGGGAGAGGAGGGAAATGTTTTCTCCACAAACACCACCATATGTGCAAGAATTACAAGTCTAATCAGCAAAGGGAGAACTGCTCGAGTAAACTGCACTGATTAAATGAAATAAAATGAGAGGAGAAGGAGAGAATGCAAAACACATCCACATGTTTGCAACAGGCCATCCTCAGAGGTGACGTGTTACAACTACACAGCAGCATTCCAACTCTTGGAATTTATCATTCAGCAATGGTTTTATGTGGAACCACTACTGATTGTTTGCTCTTCACATAAGGGCTCTTCAAGGAGCTGAGAATGAGGATAAAAAGGATAGAAAGGTGAGTTAAGTTGCTTTAAGTCCCACAGGAAGGCACTCAAGTGAGTAGCATAGAGGACACCACTGTGTCTTAGATATGCCTTGCTGAGCTATTTCCTATCATAGGCTTTTTTGGCTCTAGCATGAAGATAATTTGAGGATGTATTTGTTTATTATCTCCATAGCTGTGCTGTCTCCTGTCAAATCCTAGGATGAATTTCATATTGCCTATACTTTTAGAATCCTTGCCAATTTAATCAACACTGGGTGAAACAGCAGCAGCTTTGTGTTAAGAAAAAAAATCCTCTAAGGGTTTTATTTTAGCGGTGTCTGAAATATGAAGTAGTGGATCCTAACGACCGGGCTGTCCTCTTGGTACATGTGACTGAAAATGAAGCAAACTCAAGCCAAACAATACTCTCGCTGTTGTGGTTGCTCCTTACTCTGCTCTTGCCATCCTTACATGTGGGCCAGATTATGGACCCTGAGCCATGGAACTCTATGGTGTTAATAAAATAGGTATTGACAGTGATGGGCACAGTCATCTTACTGCAGCTAAGGCTGAGAGTGTGATCTTCCCTATCTGGATACATAAAAGATTCACATGGACATGGACCTAACACTTAGGTTTTGTTGCAGTTCTCCTTCTAGCTCATTGTATTACATTGAGAACTTGATTTGTTTCTGTTTCTTACCTGAGAGGAACAATTTTTATCCCTATTAGGAAAGCACTTGGAAATGTATGGGTAGCAGCTCTTTAAGCAGAATACAGAATACAATGCTTGGACTTCACTGAATATGTTACAGCACAAAGACAACAGTGCTCCCTTCTTTACTGCTCAGATAAGAAAGGAGTTGAGCAGATGGGAATGGGTAGAGTCTTCCTACATGTGATGAGTGCAACTGAGCAGAGTCAGCTGGATAATTAATCCTCTGTGCATACTACTTCAACCTTTTTGTCCTTTACAACCTTTTCTAAATCACAAATTTAGTGAATCTCGGAAACAAGATGTTGTTTTGCTTTAGAAAAAGCACCTGTGCTTCCAACAATGCCAACATATTATTCAAACAAAAAAATTCTCAAGCTGAAAGATTCATCACAACCAAAAAAGTGTCTCTGTCTTGGGACAGAGCTGTCTACCTTGGGTGAGAGCCTGAACAAAGGTGACATAATTGCAACTCCTCCATGGCTTAGACATTTCCCTGTAGTTACATATAAGCCATGCACCTTTTGCCATTGGAAACAAATGGTACAGATGTAGATCTTAGCTCATTTTTTTCAAAGCATTATTGCTTTTGAAGAGCTCTGAAATTCTGAATTAAATTACAAGGCAAATGGCAAATGATATCCTTTCTGCCTAAAAGCTTTGATATTTCCATTCTTTCCAAGTCTTCATTTACATCACTCTACTTTTATTCCATAAGTGCTACATATAGTCATGCAAATTCTCTCAGCTGTAGCATGTTATTGATCCTGAAAACAGAGATATCAGTGGTAAACAGTGTAAGTATGAGATCACAGCCACCTCTAAAAAGGGAAAGCAGAGAGCAGAAAAACTCCTATCAATGGGCATTATTTCTTCTATCATATACTAATTTGTATTTGCTGCCAGCAAATTACAGAAATAATGCATTTTGAGTTTTACAAAATTGCATGGCAAAGAGAACAACAGATAAGCCTAGCTGTTGTTTTAGTGAGTTCTGCTGATATCTAAGCTACATAAGGAAAGCTTGATTGCTTTCTGATGTATCCAGAGGCCCAAGAGAGATAAGACAGCCTCCTTATACACAGTTGTTTATTTAAGCAATAAGGCACAACATGCAGTGCATTTCTGAGTGATTATTACAAGCCTCAGGTGGTGTGAGAAGGCATGGGAATACAGGCTGTGTGTCTTGAACTCACCAAGAAGTTTAGAGATGACCTAAAAATGAACCTTCTCTTGGTGTCTTATTCCTATTATGAAAGCTGAATTGCTAAATAAAAATTAGGGGGAACACTCAGAAGATGTGTGTGGTTTCTGGGCATTACAGGTCTGGACGTGACATAACAACCAGGCAGTCAGCAAGCCCTGGTTGAGTCCAGTG
The DNA here is from genome assembly GCF_027791375.1 of Indicator indicator. Classification (NCBI taxonomy): domain Eukaryota; kingdom Metazoa; phylum Chordata; class Aves; order Piciformes; family Indicatoridae; genus Indicator; species Indicator indicator. The sequence goes on from NC_072027.1 coordinate 6,293,785, forward strand.
CTCTCAGCTCATTCCATAATTGCTTTTCATAATTGAGCATGTATCTGAGAATTCCATGTCTTGTGAAAGGAAAAAAACAGTGCCTGAAAGAGCTTTCTCCTGGTACTTGCTTTTTCTCTCCACCCATAACAGCAAAGTGGGACAAGGTAAAGAGAGGAAAAAGACAACAGCATTTTCAAAGACCTCTAGCAGTCAACTCTTAACTCCTTTTTTTCCCTTTTATTTATTCTAATTTGGAGGTGAAACGTTTTAGCTGTTGCCTTTTTAAACCATGAAAAAAATCAATCTGCCAAACACTACACCTCAGCTGTATATTATTCCTGACATAATCTGTGTTTATAACAAAGCCCTGACTGAAGGTACCCCGGTTCTGCTTACACGCTCCCAGTAATTCCACAATTCCTGTGTGCAGGTGTGTACAACTGCATGGATTCCTCCTTCCAGTGCACCAGAGTAAAATGCACTGAGGATAATGCTTGCCTTCAGTCTCAAGAGATCCTAGCTTTTATGAATGAATTCCTGCCACTCTACCTGCATATAGACTTTTTTTTTTTTTTGGCTGTTAATGGTGCTATAAGCATTATGCCTGCAAGCCCAGCGTTTCTCTTTCCAGTGGCCGTAGCGTGACGTGGAGTCTGCAGAACTATCCTCCCCCTGCTCTGCACAGCTCCTGCTGAATATGGCTTTTAAAAAGATGGATTTTATTCCCTGCTCAATGCTCTTTGGATAATTTGCACAGGCACGTGGAAAGGAAAACAGACCTCAGGTCTGGGGGAAGCACACCGCATACCGCAAAATCTTTTCCAGCTCTGGCTGCACTTGGCTGCATCTGCTTATGGAAACTCCTTGGTCTAAGTGGGCATGAAAACATCTCTCTCAGGGCACTAATATGTAGTGAGGTAATTACACAGGAAGGTTTAGGCAGAGAGTTGTAAAACAGGCTGAACCAAACAATGAAATGGGCAGTGCTGGTCTTTGCAGCGTCCTCAGCTTGACAAAGCTTTTGTCTGTCACTCCCTCGGCTTGCATCAACGCTTCAAAACCTATTTAGGTGCTAATGCTGGAATACTTCATAATGAGAGGGGAAGGGATGCAGAAAAGGAGCAGCCCCTTGATACCAACAGTTGAAGAGGCTTTTCAAAAAGGCCCTGCATCGTTTATAGAATTAATTGGCACAGAAGCACATTAATCAGTGGAAACTGATGTTTGTCCTGGTATGAGTTAGACTGGAAAATGCTGCTGTTAGTTTGTAATGTGTCTTCTGTTTATGAAAGCCAAAGGTTTGTGCCAAGCTCTGTAACCATCTATTTGCGCTCAGTAGGATTTCTGCACAAGTGTACTATGACAAAGGAAAAAAAAAAGGAAGGGAAGATTGAGTGACGTACTTCAGGAGAAGGCCAGCCCCTGGAGAGACCCTGCAGTGGAGTACTTGCTAGAGTCCACAAAAGACTGGTCTGATAAAGGACGACAACAGGGAATAAGAGAGGAAAGAAAGAAAAAGGATGGTATTAGTAAGCTGAAATATTACTCGTTTTTATCATAACAGTAGGTCTGTGATTTAAAAGACACAGCCTGTCAATTCAGCAGTATTAGTCCAGTTAGAGATAGGGTGGTTGCTAAACTCTTGCATGGTCTGGTGGTGGAGTCTAATTACTCTTTACAGAAGGAAACTTTAGGACAAAGACCACCAGAGACTCCCCATTGTCTTCTATCTCCTTTGACAACTCAGTGTCACTTAAAGCCTCGCAAGGCACTGGAAACTCACAGTTTTGAGAGCTGCCATCTCTGCTCCAGACTTGGTTTCACCTACCTTGCAGGCTATTGCCATTGGTGCTGGTGCAGGTGGGAGGAGGAGAAGTTTGCGGTCTCACGACAGGCGCAAAAGCACTCTTCTGTTTCACTGCTGAGACCATGTTGGCTGGTGAGAAGGAGAAAATCCCAGAGGAACTGCTACAGTTTGAGGGGAGGCTAGTGGAGGAGGCCATTGTCGGACTCGATGGCACAACTAGAGGAGAAAAGACACCCCGAAAGGCATTCCTTAGTATTAGATAATCAGCAGGCTGCAGAAACAAGAGAATTCTGCTGCTGGGATGCACTGGGTCTGCTTTCACATGGCTAAAGTCTTTACTGCAGTTAGATTTCTGGTTGTTCACACATTGTGATTGATCATTACAGGAAACTCACTTGTTCATTTGTTTTGTTTTGCAGACGTTCAGGAGCGGTAATTCTAGGAGCTCTCAAACAATCAGTTCTCTACCACTGCAATTCTTTATTCTTACAACAACCCCATCCTGCCATCCTGTTTCAAACTTTTCTAGGAATTGGCATTACTCACAGCTCTGGCCTGAATTTGTAATGTTTTTTGTGCAGGTGGACACTGGGGGATTCCTGACTCTGTAGGTAACTCAGGGGTGACAAAACTGATGGGCAAGGAGATTGATTGAAGTACAAATTTGGATCTGGAATTTTTAACTTGCAAATGTTTGACTTCTTTTTAACTGACTTCCAAATCCAGAATTTGAAGCCATGATCTCTATGTAGCAAGATGTAGAAAAAGATCTACAGGGTTTGAAGCAAACTTGCAAAAGATAGGGAAGGCCTTAGCAATGACCCAGCCAACCTGCTTGTCAAAACTCCACAAAAATGGTTAAGTTTCTTTCCTCTTTCAAACCCTGCAGGAACTAGAGTTTAAAAGGGTTTATTCCAAAAGCTGGGAATGTATATACACACACATATGCATATACATGGAGGCTGTCCAGCATGAAGCAAACAGTGAGATGACTGCTCTGACAGTTCTTCCCTCCTTTGATCTCTTGGCACTGGTGTTTTCAGTGCCTGTTGCACAAAACAAGGTGTGGATAACTGACAGAAATCATACATTTCTTTTATATCCCAAGGGGAGAAGCCACTAAACCCTTCTCACAATGGCCACAGATGCTTTCCGTGTTATATATATATATATAAGTACCAAGTCAGTTTCCACCTTCCTTATATCTATCAGCTTTGGGAAGGTTTCTGCTGTAGGGACTTCCCAGGAATTCTCAGTGATATGAAAACCAGTCATATTTCTTATATGACCATTTGCCCTATGCACTGGAGTGGAGCTGGAATTTCATCTCTCACTCAAGGTGGACAGTTTTGAAGATGAAAATCTGTTTTATAATGGCCTAGACAAAAAGTTCTCCCAGAGGATCTATGACCACCACCTGGATATAGTCAATATAGCATTCTCATTCAGAGACATTGACTGAAATCTCAGCTGGAACAGCTGAGCAATGAAGCCATTCAAATGAAGATCTGGCTTTAACTGCAAGACTAAAAAAAAAAAAAAAGAGAGAGAATATTCAGGGTTTCCAAATAAGTGTAGACATAAGGCTATTTCCCCCCCCCCCCCCCCCCTTTTTTTTTTCTCCTAATGGACCATCCAAGATGTAAACCTGCTACACAGGAGGTTGATTTTTTAAATATATATATCCTTACACCATTATTTTACTATATAGTGGGATAAATATCTTTGGTTCGTGGATTTACCACTGAGGTTTTAAATGAATTTATTTTCATGAAAATAAAGCCAACTAAGTTTTATATTCACACAGAATTGCCAGTTTCCCCTTTTACCCAACAAAACAAGAGGGAAGACCCAATAGTAAAATTCCATACTTTCATCCTTCATCCTGTTTAGAAACTGCTTATAGACATGAGGGAGCTATGAATAATTACATTATTATAGAGTACATTTCCTATCATCTGGGCTTTGAATTGTTATTATTTGCATTTATGTAGATAAAAATCACCCTATTAAAGTTCATATTTGAGAATCTGATATCATATTTGTTAACACTGAGGAAATCAATTAATGGAAATTAAATGTTCAAAGTTTCACAGTCTGACAGATACAATCTTAGTCTGAAGTCACTCTGTGTCTGGGAGTACTTGCTAAGGGAGAGCAATCAAAGCACCTAAATTGAATTGCTACTATACAGCAATTAGTTTATTGATTTAATTAAGAATGCCACCTTTTAATTTTCAGGTCATGATTGAAGCATTTTCTGATTCCATGGATTAGGCATTAGCAGAATGACAGATCTACCAAGAAAACCTCCCAAAATATAACCAGAATAGGGAATCAGGGCTGGGAAGCGAAGTGCCATTCTAAAGAGGACTTTGTTCATAAATATGAAATAACACACTGCGTATTTTAAATGCATTACTGGCATCTGCTTCAAAAAAGAGATGTCTCATCAATCATCTTATATTATGAATTCAGAGTGCAGAGATTCTATGACAGTAAATTCGACTTAATAAGTAAGGTACTTTGTAACATTGCATGTTACCTTATTATTAGAGTACAAAAATAATAACTGGTTAGCAATTCCCAGTTTGTAAGAACTAGTTATGTGGGTAAACATGTTGTTCTAAATTTGCAGCAGCTAAGAATCCTCGGAGGTAAGTTTTTAAATCACTGTTTCTATCCCCTTTTATTCTGAACTCCAGCACTGCAATTCGAAATAACTCATTCCTGCTGTTACACCACTGAAGTTCAGATTTGTTGCATAAACCTTGGGTTTTCAGTAGTCTGCTTGTCCTGTCCATGCTAGGGTCTCAGCCAATAAACGTATTTATGTGACAAGACCTTCCGGCCTGATTCTGCTAGCAGCTTTCTACAGATGTCAGTGGATTCCTTTATGCCACATGAATCATATCTTACAGCTGGAAAAATTTTTTTTTTTTTTCCTGCAGCAAATATCCTTAGCTTCCTTTTACACCCACTGCAACAAAAACTTATGTACTGTCAAACAACTTTTGATTCACTCCAACAGTCATTAAGTCAGTTATGCCATCCCTGCTTTCTAGCAATGTTGAGGACTGTGTTTCACGTGGGCAGAGTTTAAAGCAAGTTATGAAAATATCAGCACAAGTCCAAGTCATGAGAAAGATTATTCTTTTTAAGCTCTTATGAGATTCCCAAATAATAATAACCATAATAATAATAAAACAGAGAAGATCATTGCTGGCAACGCTAACATCTTCAAAGTGCTTCAAAGGCCCAGTGCCTTGAAGAGGAGAGAAAAGAGCAACCTGTGTTTCAGGTGCTCGAAACAGAAACTAAATATTGAGTACCACAATGAATCACCATCTCCTTCTACTGAAAATGTGCAAAATAGAGAAAAGCCATATAATACTCACTGGCATAGGGAGAATTGGCAGCAGATCCATTCAGGAAGGTCGGAGAACCGCCTAAATTTGACATTCCAGCATTCCCATAGCCATTCATGCTTGTTGTGACAGAGTTATAATTTGTCTGCTGAGGGGTGGTGCTTGGCACATAGCCATGAGGTGACACGCTGCTCGAGTTGCGAGTAAAACCTTTCATGGAGAGGGAATACATTTAGAAATTGGTATTAGCCCAAGAACAGATTCTTAGACAAAAAGCTACAAACAACCCTGGGCTACCATGCCGGCAGCCTAGTCCAGCAGTGGTGTGCAGAGGAAGGGACAGCACTGACCACCACATCCTCCAAGTAACACAAATTGTGAGCCCTCATTGCCCAGGTCAGCACTCATGAGAGCAGGAAGTTGGAGGAGGGAGGATACAGCCTCCACAGGAAACCCATGCCCTCAAGCAAAGATTGCCACTGAGTATTCTAGGAGCACTCTCTAAAAGGGCTGTTTGTAGGAAATGGAGTAAACATGACCTACATTTTCAAAGTGAGGCACACATGCTGACTTGAGGTATGTTAAAAGCATGTGATTTTTGTAACTCTCTTCTGATGTCACTCTCATTTAGCCATCTCAAATTATATGGTCACTGCACACTTTAGAAAATGAAGGGTATATTTCTCATAGTAGTTGGGATATCCTTGGATTTTTTTTTGCCCTGGTCTGATCGTTTTGTTGGTAGAAACACAGAATAACAGAATCATGACTATAAAATTTGGCAGCAAGTTAAAATCTGAATATCTACCTAATTCTGGAAATGACCTATGGGGGAACTCATAGCTAAATATCCAAAAAGGAAGATTTATTTCTAGGAGCACAGAAATACAAAAATGCATCTTCACTCCTAGAAGAAAAAAAATGCCAACTTTTCTCCCTGCCACACAGTACATTCACAAAGTATTTCAATCTAAAATTTTTTTTTTTTAGTGTAATGACAATTTTGCCTGCATTTCTAGAAAATAGCCTCATTCTAATACTTTCTCATTAGTGTTTTTTGTTTTTGTTTTTTTTTTTAAGTTGGCTAATACATAGACCTGAGCAAAGGAGAGGGGGAAATGCAAAAGGTTTTTACAAAAACATTCTTCACTTTTTAAAATTTTATTTTTATGTGTAGGAATTAAAACAATATTGCTTTGAAACATAGTGAAAGGCACTTTATTTTAAAAATTAGGGAATCTCTTTACAATGCCTTTGTAAATACTTCCAATCTGGATGGTTTCAAAATTTAGAAAAGCCTCAAATTAAAAACAAACACACAAACAAATAAAAAAATCATTGTCAGTATTATACCTCTTGCAAAATCAAACCAAACAGATAAATGTTCAAGGGATACTTCAGTGTTACAAAGAAATGATTGATTCTGTGATACATGTGGTCCAGACTGAGATCAGCCATCCTCAGGAAAATATGTAAGCAAATACTTAATGTAAAGTACATGCTCAAGTCAATAGAAACCCCTTTAAAATGGTGGAGTTTAAATATAACTACATGTGTTATTCTGAGCAGAAGGAAAAGCTGTTTAGATGGATGCAAAAGTGCTTCCCCAAACTCGGATAAAAGTCACTAAAGAAAGACCCAGTACTGCGTCACTCAGGGGTTGTGCATGCATGTGGGATGGTATCTGCCTGGACACGCTCCTAGCCTTCAGTTTTCACCACTCTCTCACTGCTCTGCACATTTCCCTGACTTTTATCAGAAAAGGTTCATAGAGAGAGGAAGATGAGTCTTCTCCTGACCCTGGTTGGTGGCTTGTGAGGCTTCAGAAACATTGACGGCTAGTTGACCACTAAAGGAATTCACTCCCATCATTCCTGCATGGACTGACGTGTTAGCAAGGGCGGGGAGCTGGTTGTGATTGCGGGGGACGCTGTAGAGTGCTTCTGCAATGTCTGCTGCTCTTTTCAGGATTATTTCCTGAGGGATAAGAAAGAGGGGGAGAAAAAAAAAAAGAATGAAAAGAGTTACCAATGCACCTCTGACAAACCTTTTCTTTCACACTGATGAAACATTTCCCTGTCCAAAGGCAAAAACCTGATGCTTTTCTCTCTAAACCAGTTGGGTGACTGACAGCTAATGCCTCTAAGACCTGATGCATTCGTGATGTATTTGTGGTAAGAGAGTTGGAAGTTTCAGTCCCTGTGGCCAGGCTTCTGTATAACAAGACCAACTGGCAGAATGGGGCTGGAGCCTAGAACTGCTCCAGCTTAAAGCTATCTTTAGGGTAAGATTGAAAAATCACTGGTGGCAAGCCATAATACATATCATTGCCCATATTATATAGTAGCTGCTGAAAGTGGGCAAATGCCTCCAGGGTTAATAACACGTTGCTTTTACAAGCACTAAATTCATATTCTTTGAAAGAGAAAGCAAGCAAACTAAGCCCCACTCCAGATATGACATTGCCCTCTATATTTATTCTTGTCTCACATTGCAGTATCATATACCTTTAGCCCCTGATCTATCTATACATCTAAGAAATAGGCATGGTTTTGAATTGCTGAAGTAGAATGCATTTACCTGGTTATTATGTGGCATACCATAGAGTGCTTCTACTAAATCAGCAGCCCTCTTCAGTATTACTTCCTGTCAATACAAAAACAGATGCATTCCTCTGAGTTCAATAAACTCCTTGGGGTGGGGGGGAAACAAATATTAGAATCTTTTATACTCCTCTATTAGTTGTGCTGTGTCTTGTGTTTGGTTTTTGTTTTGCTTCCACCAGGTACACCTTAATTGTAACAACTCTTAGCAGCCAGTGAATGGTGTTAAATCACTAGTTCATCCTATTCACACACATGCTTAATCAAGTCAAAAGGTGAGAATCATTGGTGCTGCAAAATAAAATACATCACTCAATTGTCTCTACCATCTGCACTATAAACCACTCATTGGTTTATTGCAGAGTACAATCCTGAGGTCATTTACTAGATTACTGCAATCAATGTCATTCAGAGCGTGTTATGAATCCCTTCGACGTGTTTATTTTATTCTTAATTGCATACTGCAGGAATGGTGACCTTACCCAGCAGGCCACCTTCAAAAGATATCCAATCAGTGCTTTGCTACTGGCAATGTAACCTTTCAACTTTGTTGGTTTGTATCCTGGTATCTCAGGTCAGGATAGGATCCATGTACATCAAATGATGCACAAGAGGAAAACATATGCAGTACGAGAGAATGGCCCTGTATGGTGCAGTGCTTCCTGGAAAAATTCCCTGCATGGACAGGAGAATTTAAAACACTCTGGGATTTAGTTTTCCATTTGGAGCACTTTTTTATTTTCTTCATTTTTTTCTATTTGCTTTTTTGCTTTTAATATTTCTTAGAGGTTTTAAGACTATTTTAAATGTAAGTAATAACAGGTTTTCCTGCTTTCTTGCGTTTTACAGTGTGGAAAAACATCTCTATGAACAATCCTGAGAGAAAAAAGTAAAAATGCACTGCAGAATTAACTCAGAAGATTTTTTTTCTTTCCTTTTTCTTTCAAAGCATCTAGCAGATCCCCAATTGCCTGATAAAAAAACCCAACCAGCTGAGCCTGCCCTTTGAGCAAAACATATTTTTGTAATTCCCAGCTAAGTACATCTCTAATATACTAACACAACGCTGTTCACCATGGTATATTTCTGCAGCTAGCTTACAAAAATAGTGCCAGTACTGAGGATTTTACAGTTTTCTGCAAAGTTAAACTTTTAAACTTAAAATATTTTACACAATAGCCATATTTTATACCAAAAAGAAACAGTAATGCTCAATTTTCGTATACTGTAGACTCTGATCAGAAAATAGAGATATAATTGCGTTCATTTTGCTGTCACCATAACCTCTTCAAAAATCCTTGAACAACTCTTCAAATGACAAGCTTTTAGATGCATATTAGCATTTTTTTCAATTTTAAATTCTCTATAATATAAGATAAAATAGTTGTCATACTGCCGTAACTACTTATGACATATATAATGTCCTAAATTCAAAAATGAGATGGAGGATTTTTGTACTCCCAGTAAACATTTAGGCTTGCCTTCTGTTGCACACACCCCTCTCTCAGAACATACATTTAAATTATTTTCCACATATGAAGTGAAATGCAATCCATAATTGATGCATTTTAAATCACTGCATTTGAAAGAGATTCCAAGGAGTTAAGTCGCTACAGCCATTTTCTGGTTGGTTTTGTTTGTCTGTTTGTTTGTTTTCTTTTTTTTTTTTTTTTCTTTCTGTTGTGGTGGTTGTTTTGTGGCTTTTCTAATGTAGCTTGACCACAACAGTTAGCAGTATAATCATGGACAGACAGACTAAAAATCAACATCAAGGTACAATCAATCCTTTTTGCTTTACAGAATTATCAGAACACTTAGTTGCCCTTTTTGCATCACAGGGAAGACACAAACTAGTGAAGAACAGAGATGTCACTGGAAAATGTTATCTTCTTCATTTTCTTTCTTTCTTTTTTTTTAAATCCATGATTTTAGGTGGAAAATTACTGCACAGGTGTTTGACTTTACAAACTACAATTTATTTAACTTCAGTAAAAATTGTTTGCTCTATATATTTCACTGATGGAAAATTAGAATGTGATAGAGAACCCACAAACTGCTTTGGAATATTGTTAACCTAAGCTGTCATTATGCCAAATTACTAAAAAAAGAGAAGGTTTCAATAGTCATTTCTGCTCTACCTGACTAATCATAGTTATTTATGTAATGCTGAGCTAAAAAAAACCTTAGAATGCATCTAAAAAGAGATTGAAGACCATGTTAAAAAATGAGATATTTGCACAGAATCTTGCAGCCGCTCTACCTAATACCAAATATAATCCAGTTTTAAAACACTAAAACTTCTTTGATGCCATATTATATTGCATGTAAATAAACTAATTGTGATGATGATTTATTGAAAAATGCTTGACAAGTAGCATTCAATTTTTCTAGCTAGTTAATGGGTTTGGATTTTTTTTTTCCCCCAACATTTTTTTGGGAAAATCTGAGCTTCGTCTTTTTCTCTAACAGTATTTTCACACAAGAAATGCATTTCTTGTTTATGACATTTTCAAATCATACAAAGTAGATGCTACACAAAAACTCCTGTGTCAATTAGTGGTATCTTCTGTTGCAGAGCTGAGGGTAGTTCTTACAGACACGAACTAGCTTTAAAAACAGCAAATAAAATGCTGCTACAGCCATGCTCAAGGTATTTTTCTGAATGCATCTTACATCCTTTGTGGCTCTGCTTAAATTACTGAAGCTACTGTTACAACTCCACATACAAAGGAGCCCCCAAAGTCCTCTATAAGTTAGAGCAACAGACCTTGCAAGGTGCTTGGATTGCGGTGACCAGAAAATTGTTCTCACCTCCGTGTCATTACGCTCACAGTGAAGCAGCCCCCGAGCATGTTTGTGTTCGGGATCTAATATATTGCCTTTCAATCAGAGCTGAGAGCCACTGAACACATAGACAGAACATGACGAGCAGGTCAGGAAAGCAATAAAGATTTTACAGAGCTGTCCAAGGTGCTAAATTTACTCAATAATGGGTTTGGCACCATAGTGTTAACCTCTCATTTACTACCAGTTTGAGGGACTAAATTGAAGTAGCTGACTTCATTTACCTTGAAATGTATATTTTATGACATTATGTAAGTAGATTGAAAGGGCACTGCAGTTTTAACAATTTAAAGGCTAGAGCATGTTTAAGATGAAGCTCTAATATTTATTGTATATTGCACTTAAACTATATTGTATATTAAAAAGCATTGATTAAATTTGTAAAAGGTATGATAAAAAAGGACAGCTAATATAAAAGATCTACATCTTTTAAAATCCAATTGATACTGCACATTACCACTGGCAATGGTGATAGATAAACAGACAGACAGGTGGACAGAGCAGCAGACAGACATGTCAAAAAGTGAGTGAAACTCACATTCTATAAAAAGAATCTCTGCATAAGCTCAAGGTCTGTTTTTCCAGATATTCTTTTGTTCACAGAGGTTTTTCTTTGCCTTCATCTCAGAAGCCTAGAAGTAAGTGGGCATCATGTAAGGTCCTTCCAATTGAATATGCAAGTGGAAATATTTCCTGAGAGAGACTGAGTTTGACTAAAGCTAATATCTAATTTATGGGGGCATTTGTCAAGAAAGATCCACTTTTCTATTAATGCTTAAAAGTCTGACAGCTTTTGCTTTAGAATAAAAGACTTTGCAGCATTTGGTTAGAGTTAGAGTGAAGCTCTTCTTATCTTGCATTTTATTTAAGATGAGCATAATATTATTTATATAAAAATAACAATTTAACAAATATTGAAAAGAGGAAAGAGTACTTCAGTGACTTAATATGATGCATCAGAACTCTGCCCTCCATGCAGCTACACACTGCTTTATTCCAAACTGAAGCTGAGTCCTACTGAGGGATTTTTAATTTTTTTTCCCCATTTTTGTTACAGGGATGCAATTAGATATTTTAAATCAAATTTTCCTCCTGCAAACACTAAGGGGTGTTTATATAAGCAAAAGAGGAGGCTGGGTAGTGAGGTCTGCTGCAACTTTTCATATTGCAAAATTACTGTAGGAAAGATGATTTAAATCATACCGGAACAATTGTGCTTTTGAAGCACAAAGACTGAAATCCAGACTGAATCCACTTCTGTCTGAATGTACCCTGAACCAACATTACAGCAACTTTGCTATTTTCCTTTGTGGTGGGCATTCTATCCAGAAAAAATTTCATTAAGAACATGAAACTTGCATTTCGAGTTTTATCATGACAAAAAGATTTTTTGTCGTTTTATCATGATAAACACATTTTGTGCCAGCTTTAAAAAAGATGGGGGTATTTCTTCTGTTGACATCTGATTACTTTCTATTCAGCAACTAGGAGAAAAAAAATCCACTCTCTGTCCCCAAAGGGCTGTGAATCTAGTCAGATAAAGGGTATCTGGAGTTACACTGAGTTATTCAGCTTAGGTAACTAAATTAGATAACGTTCAAGGTACTTGTTAAATCTCAATGAATTTTGTCAAGACAAAGCTGACCACAGTACATAACAGTCATCAGCCACATATTGTATTTTGAGACCACCAAAGGATTTATGTACTTGGAGAGGGTGTGGGGGGGAAGCTATTCTAGCATACTCTGAGGCATTTGTCTTATGTGTTGTCTAGATATCATATCACCTTCTAATGCTCTTTAGCATTGTAATACAAGAGAGAGCTCATTCATCTTCTGAGAGGGTACTTAGGGATGATGATGTCATTCATACTTCCTTGACTCTTATGTCTGACCTCCTGGCTCTGCCTTCTAACTTCCTACTCTCACGGCTACTTACAAGAAAAAAAACCTCTTATTCAGAGTCAAAATGCTGAACATAAGACTCCAGTTTCCTTCATCACCTTGGAAAGGTCACATTCTGAGATTTCAAGTCAAAACTACAATAATTTGTGCTCCAACTTCTCTGTTGTTTTTTCAGTGGGTGGAACTATAAATGTGATAGTTAAGGACAAGTGTTAGAACTAAGTTTTAAAGTTACACTAAACATTTGTGTATGCATTATATCTTAAAAGACATAGAGAAAACTGTGAGCAACTCTTTCAAGTGTAAAGGCAAAACCAATGTTATGGTAGAGAGGCATTTATAAGGAATTCATTGATCTAAACCACCACCCATCTAGTGTGGTGTGCACCAGCCATCTAGCTTGGTGTACAAGAGGTTCAGCCTGTCCAGAATCTCCCATCTTTCCCCATCTACATTAGCACTGTATTATTGTATTATTTTCAGCAATTATAGTTTTGTAAAGACTCATAAAAGCCATTCAAAATGTAAAAATCTTCCATTTGCTGTAAAACTGAGGGAACTACGCCAGCCTAATGGGAAGTGCAAAATAACAAAGCCATTTCACTAAGAAGATGTTTGCACTCAGAAAAAGATGAAAAGTTCTCTAGCAAACAAGCAGCTGGATTGTTTCCATGCATTATAATTGAATCATACTGAAGAAGTAAACACCATATAGATATAACAAAAACAGGAAGAGAAAATGAGAGAGAAAGACAATATACTTCACTAGAGGGGTGGAAAAAAAAAACAAACTTTTGCTTACCACTGCCTATAGAATGGAAATGCACTGAACTCCTGCCACTGAATTTCAATGGCAATGTCCAGAAAATAAGTCTACAGTGGGAGCTAGAACCTTAGCTTTTCCAAGTCATTGTAGTCTCATTAGCCTCCACCCAAACTGAAAATCACAGCCTAAATCTACAGTGCTAAAAACAGTCATGCATGACCTTACCACCTGCTCCACAATGAGCCAACCTTATAAATAAAATATAGAAAGCCTATATGAGGCAGCAGAAAGAACAAACACTGAAGTGCAAATGCGAGCAGGCATCTAGCCATGAGGAGTGAGAATCGATGATTGAAACACCTCTTAACCACAAAGGTGCTAAATGCACAGAAATGGGGAAAACACACCCTGTTTGAGTCTCCATTGCAAATACTGCTGGCAAAACAAAAAGGAACAAATTTATGAGGGCCACATACAAGTCTGTCCTTGCATGTCTCCTGCCTTACTGGTATTATTCTCCTCTTAATGTGGTGTATACTAAGAAAAGGGATCAGCCTCCTTTTTTTCATCCATACCACTCATGCTGCTGGTCTTCATTTTCATAAATGATGGGCACATACTAATGGCAACAGAAGTAGTATCCAGCACAGATGTGTACTTCGTCTAGAAGGGGTATTGAATAAACTAGCACTAACATAGTTGTATTGGAATAACTCTTTGAACACAGTGACACTTGAGAATCTGTATGCTCCACCATACTATCATTAACTGAAGCATCTGGCAAGTAACTTGGATGGGTTTGGACTTGATGATCCTTGAGGTCTCTTCCAACCTTCTTGATTCTATTCTATTCTTGATTCTATTCTATTCTAAAAGTTCTGAAATTCTCTGCCAAAGTTAGGTCAAGGGTAGAAGAGTGGGTATGTGAGATCAGATGTGCAGGACTAAACTCAACTCTGCCAGTGCCTACATCACCTCTTTTAGTGATTTTATCATACAGTGATTACATGACTCACATCCCTCAGATTGCTGTAGAACTTTGATTCTCCTACGTATGTTTATAGTATGTCTTGCCCCAGAGCCACAAATTTATCAGCAAATGGCATTTATAGCTCCCTGCAGGAATCCCTTTAGGTTGTCAAATTTTAACTCATGAGGGAAATCTACTCTCCATGCACTCAGGATAGGGCTGCTATATATAACTACATTGTACTCTTCTATCTATCCACATCCTACAACACATCAATTGGTAACTGATAGATGTCAGTCATTTTGGGGACTCACTAACATTGTCATTAAGAAATTGATGCTATGGAAATTCTCTAAAATTTTCCATAGCATTTCCCATAGGTTATCTTGTGAGCTCACACTGTGAGGATCTGAGGACAGATCCCGTTAGTTTCGAACATTGTGAGACAACAAAAGGAAACACATTCTTCATGTAGTACAGAAGGCTGCAGAATTTATCCAGCATGTAAAACCCAGCTCTTCTGCATGTACTTTTCCTTAGTGATGCAGTCTCATCTTTCATGCTATGATCAGTTTGTCAGATCCAGTGAATCATTAGAAGACAAAATAAATGAGATACAAACTAGATGAATGGGTAAGTCCGCATAAACTCAATTCAGTGGCTAACAAAAAAATTCTTCACCAGCTTCCTTTACAGAAATTCCTCCTTCCTACCAGTTTACAGTGACTCCCACTATTCCCATCTATCTAGACAACAAAAAGATTATTCCAATTTATCCCTGAGCATACAAACAAATGATAACATTAGACCTTCTTTGTCTGACCTCAAAGCCTTGCCACTATGACCTAAAAGCACATTTTGCACTCTAAATTTTCTGTATGTGCCATAGCTACCTTTAAGACCCTGGGCAAAATACACAGGGACATGTACAAAGCTATCTCAGATAGGAGCCTCAGGCATTTCTTTTTGAAAATCTACCCCAAACTATTGGTACCAGCATCTACAGTACTTTGAAGCAGATGTTCATTATTGAGATTAATGAGCTTTTAGGTTTTTGGGGGGGGGGGGGGGGGGAAGGGGGGGGAAGGTTGGTTTTGCATATGTAAGATTTCCTGATAGTTCTTCCTCTGCTCTTCATAGTGTTAACAATCCTGGTTTTTGAAAGCAGCTGCAGCTGAGAGTTACAAGATTAAAAAAAAAAAAAAAAAAAGGAGTTATTACTCAAAGTCTTCTCCTGACCATTTTATATCCATATATTTTTGGAAAATTGTCAAAGTCCCCTTATGGAAGAAGAAGAATGTTTTGAATTATTTGAAAGGTCTGGATTTGAGTAAACTTGAAAAGAATTTGGAAAAATGAACAGAGACATTGAATTCTGAGAGCATTGTTCAAAGATCCTGCACAGGCTGTTTTAGAAGCTTCATTCTGCAGATCATATTATTGTGCCCATTAGAAAAATTCCCTGGAATACTGGGGTTTAAATAAAAAGATTAAATGTTGCTTGTGATTTTGGGTGTGACACAATGTAGATACCAAATTATGCATTTGTAAGAGTGGAAATTATTTTACTTGGCAAATGAATAGGCTGATACCTACTTTTTATCATTTGTATACACAAAGACTTTGCAAACACAAGTCAAGCTGCATCACTTTTAAATAGTTGTCCCACTGGATGAAATCCAGAATGAATTGTGTGACATAATCCACTTGACTGCATTGAAATCTATAGAGATATATAATTATGTTTGGTACTGCAAAGCAAGAATATCTGCTCAGTCAAATGGGCAGAGCTGTCTAGCAATTAAAGTGTACTTTGCACATACATCTTGTGCCCATTTAATTTTCAGACTTGGGGTTTATTAATGAATTTACCCTTCTAAATATCTAAGTATGCCAAATTAGGTATTTTCTGTTAAAAAAACAAGTTTTTCATCTACCTGCAATTAAAGCCCCCCCCCCCCCCCACCCATATTTTCTTTTAATGAAGGGGGGAAAATATCAACAAATCAATCCCCCCAGGGATCAAACATATCACAGAATGACTTTGGTTGGAAGGGACCTTGAAGATCATCTAGTTCTAATCCCCCTGCCATGGACAGAGACACCTCCCACTGGATGAAATGATCACCTTTCTGGATTGCTCACTTTATGTAGGAATTATTAGTAGTTAAAAATCAGAGCTCAGGTTATTTTTTCTTAATACCAGGAGGAGAACTGAAAAATAAGATTCATTGAAATTCTGACCCAGAATAATATTCCACTATGTTCTGTGGAGAGTGAGGGCATAAAGGTGTTGAAATACAGACTGGAATAATGTTGGTAGGTTTTAGTATTATAGTAGAAACACTGCTCAGTCACAACCCCTACAAATGACTACTTTCACTTAACATTTTATCATCAGTATAATTAAAATAAGTCTCTTGTAAGGGGCATTCTCATTACAACAAAGGACCACTTCAGACCCAATTGAAATGAAAAGACAGAACACAGATTAGGTGTAGATACCAAGTGGTAATTTCCAGGGAAGCATAAAATGCCAAATGTGTAACAACTATATTTTATAACTATGTGTTCAAAGGAATTACAGTATTTTATTGCACAAAGAGGCTTTGGCTTGGAAAGACTATTTCAATGAAGTGCTTCCTGGCATATATTCAATTAAAAAAAAAAATCAACTTTCTTTTCAGAAAGTAAAAAATATTTTGGTCCAAATACTATTACTTTTAATTTACAGCCTTCAAAAACCAGCTGAAATTATCCAAAGCAGGTATCAATGTTGAATACTCATGTCTTTAAGAAATTACATTTATCCAACATTTCAGAGAGGGAATGCAAAATCTTTCTATGTGTACCTCCACAATATAAAAGCAGGCACACCATTTTACACAATCTAGGGCTCCTTTTTCAGTAGTGAGTGAAAAGGTTGCCATTGTTACTACACCAACATATATTTATGGAAGTGCTTCAAAACTTCCCACTGCTTTTTCAAAATGCACCAATATTTCAGTAACTTTTTTGATCATCAAAACCTCTTGCTCTCATGCTAGTTTAAAGCTGAAAAAAACAAAGAGATGGAAGAAAATTCAGATTATCAAAGTATTAATATTATTTCTTTCCTATTTATTAAAATTACTTTTACTCACATTTTGATTGTCAGAAGCTTTCATCTGGAAAAATTAAGCACCTCTAGTCTGTGAAATGTTAGGACTTTCAGAGACAAGATGCCACATTCTGACTCTATAGTCATAATTATTAGTAAAGACACTTAGGTCATCTCAAGGAAGAAAACCTCCAAAATCTCTGCATCTTAGACCTCTCACAATATATGAACAAAAAATGTGTTACATACATGTGACACTGCTTTAAATAATGCTTCTGTGTTTTGTTTTCATTCTTCTCTCAGCAAGCACATCATTTGTCATCTATAGTCACAAACTTATTCCAAAGCATTCCTTAAAACAAATCCAAAGTGCATATCTGTGTTTATACAAGTAGCATGAGATTGTCTGCTATTGTACTTAGAGGACATTTTCAGTCCAGTTGAGTTATATCAACATAAGTTACATGATTGACTTTTGCAACAGAAAGAAAAGGTTGTACTCAAACAACTGTTACTGGATTAAAAAAAAAAAATCAATGAAAGTAAAATGAACAAGAGATTTTCTCTGAGTTGCAGTTAATACCACTGAAGAGCTATGGATATTAAAAGGTCAACAAATAAATTAGTCCAAGTGTTACAAAATGAATGATTTGGCTTATAATTGTATTGAGTGCAAATTGTTCACTGCCTATTAGACCAGGTAATTTTTAACCATGGTGCCTCAATTACTGTTCCATAAGCAATAATACAGTTGTAAGAGCCACGGGTTCGATCGAGTGACCTATGAGACACGCCAGGACAGCTGACTTTGCTATGATGGATCACTGAGCCTGATCTCCAAATGGTGCCAAACCTTCCCTTCCCGTGAGGAGATCTCATAAAAGAAACATTACTGCTTGATTCATTTTACCAAAACATTTGAGTTTTCAAGTGTCAGCAGTTGCGTACAGATTGTGACGTTCTGTATTTCTTAGAAGAATTACAGCAGCTGGCATCCTCTTGCTTCCAGCACTCTCTGCTAAATGGCATCATGATGGTTAGGAGGATGTTTTTTTTTCTGCTACTCAATTGGACTGTGTTGTGAGAAATACCTGGCAATCATATTTTTACATCACTGTGCAAACCACTGCATAACACCTAAAACTAGGCTAGAAATGGAACCTGTAGGTGAGATTATAGACATTACTTCACACTCCTGCAATGCCCTGCATTCAAAGATCTCACAGCACCACTTTAATGGGAATAAATTAAACTTCACAACATACTTTCTAGGAAAATATTCTCTCTCCCCCCATCTTCGTCAGAGACAGCCTTAAAGTGTAGCTGCTTGGCTGAAATTACAATGGTCTATGGTTACAACTGAGGCAAGTTTTGTAGGGTGAGGTAATATCTTTTATTAGACCCACTGATACGGGCAAAAAAAAAAAGGCACAGTCAGCACTCAGGAAGCAAGGCTTGGGGGCTCAAAAGCTTGCCTGACTTTTTCTAGCTGTATTAATTAGTCTAATATAAGATATTACCACTCCCTACAAATCCTGATTAAACAGGAAAAAGAAATTAACCTGAAATTGCTTTCATGCTATGAAGGAACATACATGGTGCTTCATGGGGAGGAAAGGCAGCAGCTGCGTTTCCCTGTTCCTCCTAAGGGCATGGCATGCCCTGTGAGCCAGGACTCAGAATATGGCAATAAAGGTCTCACCACACTTCCCACAGGACTGAGCCTTCAAGGACTGTAACTATGCAGTAACTACGCCCCTCTGCTCTCTGCCCATACATAAAATAAACTGAAGATGTAAATGCAAGCCCCAAATTATCAAATAATCTGTGCAGAAGAAACCAGGACAATAAAAGCCTAATTAGAATAGATTGTACCACGTACAACCAAATCCTGTTTATATTGCCACTGTGCTAGATTTTTGATAAATCACTGCATTCAAAGAGTCTATTGGGAGGGTGATTTTCCATTTCATCTCTCCATTGAGCAAAAAAGTGCCATGTGGCTGGAGTCTGAATTTCAATTTCACCAGCACACAGTTGAACTGAATATTATTTGGCACAATACAGTGTACAACTGAGCCACTAAATGGCTGATTTACTAAATTATTATTAGATGAGCTCTTGCTGTTCCAAGTGAAAGTGCAGCCACTGTCTCTCTTCATGGTGTGTTCAAATTGTTCTGTGTTTAAATATTCAGCATGAGGCTAATGTGAACTGATGAACTGAGACTACAAACATTCACTTTCAATACAGACAGAGAGACAGAGATGCAACATATCATGTGGCCTGCGGAGGTGAAAATTATTTATATTTAAGGATGCTGCTGCCTACTTCCATTACAGTAAGATATTCTTAATTAGCTCTGTGTTTGATTCAGGAGTTTGGAATAGCTAAAAAACACAGCTGCAAAACCGAACTATCTGTGTGGCTATGGAGGCTTCAAAAACCTGATGTAGTAGTACTTGAGCCTGGATCTGTCAACAAAGTGCATGAGATGCCACCAGAGTTTCATACTTTACTGCCTTAAGTATTTGAGTTGCAACTTAAAAGTATGGCTTGCAGTTCCAACCTCAGCATCAGAAATGTGGGGGACTGACTGTGTTGTGTAATTCAGTGACTTTTTAAGGTGGGGGAGATGGTGAAAAATGAATATATATTTTTCTAAACTTTTTTTTCTCCTCCCTGACAAAAGTTTAAAAAAAAAAAAAAAAAGCCAATTTCTTTACTGCCACCTGCTGGAGTTGCCAATAACCCTTTGTCATAAAGAACAAGCAGCTTCACTTAGAGGACAGTTACAGAGAGCATTTAAAATACTGTGATCCCAGACACTTACAGTAGATTAGAATTTTTTATTGGTGCTGTGTTGCCATAACAACATAAAGACAGCAGATGACTTAAGCTAGGCTTGCAAAGCAAAAGGCTGCTCATCTGGCAGTTAAAATGAATACAGTTCACTTCACAAGTTCCCCATATGGACCCTTAGTGTATGGTAATGAGGATACCATATGGTGGGAGAAAATGCACAGAGAACAATTGTGCTCCACTGGATGAGTGAAGTGAGCAGGAAGTTATGAGGAAATGCAGGAGAGAGATTTGTGCCTGTGCTCTCTAACTCAAGGGTTTCTTTCAGACTGGGGGTTTCTTTCTCTTCTTAATCTTCTTCTTAATATATACATGCATAGAAATGACAGAGAAACATATTGTACATTTTGCAACATCACTCATCCTAAACTGTCAGCTGTGTTTGTAAATCAGCTTGGTAAGATCTTATAAATTTGTAATTCTTAAAAGGTAGAAGTGCTAAGTTTTTAGACAAAGTGCAGGAAAATTTAAGCACTCCTGACAAGCAGAAACATTAGTGGTAATCATTTTAAAAAAAGCTTGCATCCTTCTGCCTGCATGTTTAGCTGTAAATAATGCTGCAATGAATAAAAGCTTCAAACAGAGGAGGGGAGGATAAAATGGAATAAATGTTTTTTTATTTTCTTTCCAAAAGTATAAAAAGTAATAGTTGATCAGAACCATATGCATACGAAGTTCTGCTGTAAATGTACATATGCTCTACAGTACTCTGTACTAACCAGCTCCTAAACCTGGTAAGACAGCTTGC
Source organism: Indicator indicator (assembly GCF_027791375.1). Lineage (NCBI taxonomy): Eukaryota > Metazoa > Chordata > Aves > Piciformes > Indicatoridae > Indicator > Indicator indicator. Next base: position 6,314,739 of record NC_072027.1, read on the forward strand.
TAAAGGCTGCAAAGTCAATTTTGTACTACACATGCTTCATAAAAGATGAATATAAATGCATTAGTTAGACACGGTGAGCTAAATTAGAAGGTCAGGCAGGGCTGGAAGGGCTGAAATATCACACAACCAATGACTGTAATTACTCTTTTTTTAAGTCTATTAAGTGGTGTTGTTCTATCAAGGCTCAGGGGTATAGGACATGAAGTACAAGATAAAGTAATGTGTATTTATTACTCCCACGGGATCAATTTACTAGATATTTTCAGCTCCACAGAGCAAAATACACAAATGCAGCCTTTGTTACTTTCTTCAAACTGTGGCTTTTTCCTTCAAAAGCTCTGCTCCTCAAAGGGACCCTGTTTACCTGTTTGGTATCTTCCTACCACCCTCAGCTAATTGTTGCATTTTAAAACAATAGAAATAAGGATACAGGAATAGAGAAATGTGAGGATCCCTCTTACAGGATGTTCAAACAAGTGGTTCAAGTTGCTCAGATGGAATGTGCAGACTAGAAAATCCGATCCCAGGCATGATTTTTACCCCAGGGCAAAGCAGAAATCAGGAACAGAGAACGGCGCAGAGCTCCTTGTCATCGTGTTAGCCCTGATCTATTAAAAGTTTTGTCATAGATTCTAAATTACACCATCTGCTCTAATCATTTGCTGAGTAAATGCTGACCCACTTATAAAGAAAACTCACTGAAATGTGTATGCACACTGTTGACCTTCAGAAAGGAAAGGGCTCCTTGCCAGCCATTTGTATATGTGTCTGCCCTTCAGCAGGCAGTGTGGCTCTCTTAGCTCCCTCTCCTTGCATACTCCCAACACACCCCTGACATGCACCACCCCAAAAGGGTAATACTCTTATGGTAGCCTGAGGCATCTTGGCCATTTAGATAGCTTTAAAAATTTCTTCCTGAATATTTTCAACATTGAAAACCAAACTAAAAAAAAAAAAAAATCCACACAAGACCCTCAAGCAATTTAATGCCCAAATTGTGAGGAAATTGGTAAAAAACCAAACAAACAAACCAACAAACACAAACTATTAAGGGTTCAGTACCAACATTAACTCTGGTCTTGCATTCCTACCAATTTTACAGTACAATGTAGAAACCACTGAGCACACCTCATGCCCTCCTTGCTATAGGGATGGATTCTAGTAGCTCCTCTTCACATGCTCCTCCTTCCTATCTGAAAATTACTAACTTAGGTTAAAATACAGCACCTTGAGTTGACAGATGGAGATCCATTCCAGGTCTGTCTGAAGCAACAAACCTGAGCTGCCTTGTCTTCATTGCTATTTTAACCCCCATTGCAAGCCTGAGCCAAGCCACCCACATTTAGAGGCAAGCTTCACTTGCAATATAAACAATACCCACATCATGATGGATAAAGGGCAGGTCTGTAGGATTTCATATGAGAAAAGACAACTGCTTTTCCCAGCCACTGGTTCCTAATAACCACCTGTCTTCTATTAGTGTCTTAAGTGAGGAGGTGGGATATGTCTTGGGGGGGTCTAATGACTGACCAGAGAAAAGGAGCTGAAGGGAAGGTGGAGCCTGGCTACCTGTGCCTCTGCTCAGCAGGGAGGCCCCTGTGTGCTAGAAAGAGAGGGAGGCTCCACTTTCATCTACATGAAGAGAAACCAGAAGTAAAGGTCCCTTTCAGGAGGAACAAGGGGTCTCCTAGAGAGAGCATTTAAGCAACAGACTGGGAGGGAGAGGATGTCAGATCATGGAGAGGCTCAATGCAATGACTTTCTTCTCAAACACAGAGTGAACAGTCTTGTACTTCATTTAAATACAAGTGATGAGTTGTAAGAGTGGTGAAAATGGCAAATAAATTCTAGGGAATTGCATATAAAGAGGAATTATTGTTATTAAATCATTTAAGGATGGATGTGTTTCAAATCTAGCTCACAGTTGAAACTATTTTACAGCTATAGCTGCAGAGTTTTAACAAAATCACAGAATCACAACATATCTGCCAGGGATTTATTTTAAGGATTGTAGGGCAGTTACATGAATGGACCTCAGCAGACTCAATGTGTTGTTATGATGTGAACTTTTTAGTGATTTCCACTGCAGTTATGCATGCAAGAACCAACAACACGTGTGTTTGTGTGCACGTATGCAAACTGATGAGACAGGGAAATAGCACAGATGCATGCAGGCTTTATTCCCTGGCTCCAGACACAGGCTTTTTACAGACTGCTCCTACAGGACAATGACACAACTTCTTAACATTAGCACCGTGGTATTTCTTTTCACTTCTCCCCAGAGAGCTCATTTCCTCTGATCTGTCTCCTGTCTGTATTAGAAAGGAAAGACTATACTGCCCAGCACACTCCTGGTACTTGATCTCACTCCAAGCTTTGGGTGCTAATCCCACCACCTCTGTACTGCCTGTCTCTCCTCTTGGTGCATGTGTGTGTATGTACAGATACACACATTTGTTAGCAACGGCCCTACACTGGCTGCTTTCCTTGGCTTGCTCTATACAAGAAGAGAACAAGACTCTGGCTCATAGCAGGATCCATAGCCCAGCTGCCAACATCAGCTCCCACTCTTTTTTCTCCAGAAACTATATACTGTGTTTCTACTTTAAACACATCTCTTCCACCAACTGTCAGTCTAGCAGACCAAAGACCATAGTTCCCAGGTGCTTCTGTTCTCTTTGCTGTAGGAGGATGTTTGTGGCTGGAATTTGTCTACCAAAGCACTGGGAGACAGAAGTAAAAAAAAAAAAATCAAAATATGGTCTTTTTCTTTGCCTACTTACAGCAGGTAGCTGGGACATTAAAAAAATTAAATTATTCCAAGCATGAACAGTCAGCACTTCTGAAAACAGGGTTCCAAACCGGGGGAGATCAAACTTCTCAAACATCCTCAATGGTTTAAGAAATGCCTGCTGACACAGATATGGCTGTTAGCTCCTCTTCTCTGAGGGGCAGACCATGTGCTAACACTCACTTGAAGGCCTCAACAATTGTTCTTGACTGCAGGAATAAGTTACACTGCAGGATGCTTTTGTTGACCAATGGGAAGGACTGCATGCCTTTTATGAACACAAACATCACAACTATTTCTGTTTCTTGAAGGATCTCTAATTCACCAGTAATGTCTGAATTGAGTAATGGCCACAAACTCTAACAGCAATTACAAAAATGTGTTTTGTGTTATTTATTTAATGCATAAGTACAAGGCTTTTAATGAACAGCAAGTGATGATGCACTGGCAAGACAATGGGGAAAATGGAGGGAAGGCTTTTGAAAGCTTTGAGTGCTGCTCTCCTCTCTGTGTCTCGCTGCCTGCTTCTCTCATACATTTGCCCTCTCTGCCCATGGTTCCACTGTGGAAGCCATATGGCTTCCAAATCTCTTCTAAGTAGCCACTGAGAATTGTCTGTAGTGGAATACTGCCAAAGCCCTTCCTAGTTTAATGACATGGGTAAGAGCACTGTGCAGTGCTCACCCAGCACAGAGACTCACTGCGTCCTTGATTATGATCCTGCAGCCAGCAAGCAATGCTGGGAATTGAACCATCACTGCCTCAAACACAGAAGTCGACATGTGCCAACCCCTGCTGCATTCAGCCTCTGTGCATGGCATATTAATGAGCCTTGAACTTGAGGTCCAACCTTCAAGCTTCCACAGAAGGAATTATCCAAAGACAAAAACTAAGAAAAGATCCTCTTTGTCCTGTTTCCCTCTAGCCTCACTCAGTGGTACTAGTTTCTTCACTATTTTTTTCAGTCCTTAAGCAGTAATTTTTTTTAGGCCATCCCATCATACCTCTGCATAAACAACCACAGCTTCCCTTGACTTAAAGATTTGAAAAAAATAGCTTGAAAAAGGTAGTCAGAAAAAAACAACATACTAAGCTAAGAGGCTGTATGAGGGGACAGATGACTCAGTACTAACCCTCACTCTTATACCCTATCCATAAACACCAGCTAAATATTGCTGTCAGGATAGGGAAGTAGATGGAGCTTTCTTCTGCCTGTTTTTATGTCCCATGGCACTAGATGGTTGGAACATGTGGTTATTGGTGTGATAACAGTTTCAGTCCAAATGGGAAAGAGGAGGAGGGTGTTCAGCCTGATGGCTGCACTCCCATAACAACACGAAGAGCATTGCTGGAGACTCCCTCAGTGCCATGGGTGTCAGAAAGGGAAGTAGGTGATGCACTACCCCCAGCTGCATAATCCAAATTGGAATTGCTCAGCCTTATTTAACTTGAATTTCTTGATTTAGAGGAAAGGGCCATCTATTAGTCATCTGGAACACTGGGTTCAGGGAAATTTTGCAGTGTTTCTTTTGAGCCTTGCAAATTCCTGGTGCATAGCAAAGGCTGTTCTCTTATTTTCTGAGAAACATTTTTTCTCCATGTGTGTGTTTGGCAGCAGCAGCACAATACAGATGAAAGAGCCCCTGCTGAAGGATGCTCTCTTTCTTTGGAAAAGGTTGCACCTCTGGAGGGAAATTCAACAACCTCTGAAGGCTGTGTCCTCCTTCAAATCTGTCCAAAAGTCAGAGAAAGGGACAGCTTGTAGAAGATGAACAGAGCCAATGTAAAATGTAACTCTCCAGGACAGATGTTTCTCTGGTGCTAGGAGGGAAGGACAACACACCATCAATCCCAAAACCACACTCTATAGCTTTCCTAGGCAAAGACTTGAGAATCCTGTAAAAAACTCCCACACTGAATTTTATTTCTGTCAAGAACTTAAACAAAATAACCTACAGAGTTCATGAAATCTTCTCACTTTTAAAACACCTCAGAAATTAACTAATCAAAGCCCACAACAACCCCTGATGAAAACCTAATGACAGCTCAGGAAGCTGTGGAAGACAGGTCACAAGATTCACCCAGTCACAAAGGCTGTACTGGGATGTGCATTATTTGAGGGACCTGACCAAAGACATAAAAGCTCAATTTGTTCTGTGTCCCAGGTCTGCACATTCACATCTTCCTTTCCATAAGTCAAAGGCAGTGCTCTTCACGTACACACAATTGGCCTATTTGACTACTCAGTAACAGCCATGATGCCAGAGCAGATAAAAAATTGGTCACATAAGGTGACTGCAGCCCATGCATGCTGTTTCTCAGTGTTCCTGGAAAAATGAATACCTTTTCAATTACCTCACCTCTTTCTCTAGTACAGCACAAAACTCACTGCAAATTCTCACCAGTATGGCAAGTACAGTACAGTATGGCAAGCTAGCAAGACGAGAAGAGAGAATGAAGACCCTGACAATGTTTCCACAATACCAACCATAAGTACTAGAAGAATTATGTCAACTATTCTGTTTCTTCTTCAGGTTTTACTTGACAGAAATCAGCAAAACATCTCCCACTAATTTTGATGGGAATGAGTATCAAATCACTTTGCTATGCATTGCTCTAACTACTATCCTAAACCAACACATGGTGCAGCAGCAGTGGACACACATTCCCTGAACATTCAAATGCCTTTGTTTGATCAACGGTGAAGCTCTCAAAATTATAATGCAAGTATTACTGTGATAGTAAAACCAAGAAGTGTCATGTGAACAAGCTGCTCATGGTTAAGTATTTTAGAATACAGGGTAAGACTTGCTTTTAACAAAGGCAGGAGCTGTTTGAATTAGCTGTGACTTAACGTCACAGAAGTCCCATCAGCCTCCAATAAAGTTGCTGATTGAGCTTTATTGGTCATGCCTCTGTTGCAACTTCTCTGGGTCGGGTACCAAACATTACATTTACAAGTCTTGCACTTAGGAACACAAACATGCAGTAAGCAGCTTTACCATATTTAATAAAACAATAAACTTTGTGCTGACCTTTGGCAAGCGTTCGGGGTCACCGGGGTGCCGGGGGATAACCTTCTGTAACCTTTGGAAACCATAGTCAATGGTGGGTTCGTTGAGAGCTGAAACAACAAACAACATTGTGATGTGACACACACACAGCAAGCAGGCTCCCTTGCACTGTAACAATTAGCAATGCATTGCAAGACCAAGGAAGGATGATAGCAAAATCTCCTTCCATGGAAATCAGTTCTGACAATGAAGTCTTGGTTCAATTATTATTTGAGGTTGGTTCTGAGGTTTTGGTTCAAACAGCAATGAAAACCTTCCCACTTGAGTTCCTAAAACAAAGTTGCTGGAAAATCTGGGGACGTTGCAGACATCTTCCAAACAGAGAGCAATTATTTTCTCAGAAATCTGCAATAAAATTAATTTGGTAAATACTTTGCACTTCATGTTTCATGTTGGTTTTTTCCCTGCTTTCGTATTACGAGGAAGGTCCTTTGTGATTGGAAGACAAAAGAAGTAACTGTTAGGGAGTCTCTCTTGTTCCAGATTCTATTATGTGTTTAATATGCTCCATGTGCAACGATCACATATAATTTTGTTGTGAGCTACAGGCATTTGTCTTGGCAGAGGCTTAATTTTTCACTCATTGACACTGACTTCAGCAGCCCAGCTCAGGCTCTGATCAGCACCAAAGTGATCCAAAAGACTTAATGAATTAAAAGGAAAAAAAAAAAAAAAACATAAAGTCTGGTTTTAGTTCATCTTTCCCCAGCCCTTGTCCAATAAAATGGAGGAGAGAAATGGTGGAACACTTTAATCTTCATGAAAATGCTGCATTAATCAAAGCTCCGATTGTGCCAAGCCTTTAAGCGCACGCTTATCTCTAAGCACATACTTAAACCCATTTGCTTTCAGCAAAGCAAATTTGAGCATATTATGTTTTTTATATTATTGCCTATAATTACAAGGGACTGCTCTGAATGACCTTCTAGCTATATTTCCAGTCATATGATCACTTTAAAACTCAGATGTTAGTGAGACCTCAACACATGCTTAAAATTTCCTCAGTGCGTTGCTGAACGGGAACAACATTCAACCCTTCTCAAGCACCTCTAAACAACAGCTCATCTTGACTCTCCCACACCAACAGAAATGAGAATTTGTTTGCAATTTTTTTGAGTTAAATGAAATAATAAACCCCACCCCCCCCAAAAAAAAATTATTTCCAATGTACGTTATAATAAAATTTCCAGCGTGGATTTTTATATTTTCAGCCTGGGAAAGAAGTCTAATATTTTTTGCCTCTCCATTTTTGGGTCACTTTAAAATTCTTCTTTTGTCTTAGTAATAGCAATAAAATAAAATAAAATTCAAAAATATATAGATATATTTCTTGCAGAAGGTCTGCCTACTAAATTATGAATATATCTTGAACCTTATGGGGGTTTTACTATGAACCGATTCGTGCAAAGAGATTTAGAACTGAACTATATCTCCATCTCACTTGTGTAAGAGCTCTCAAGCAGCTCAGTGATTCCTACCCCACAGCAAGTTATATAACTCTATCAGTTTGACAGCATGGCACAATTTGTCCATACTTCTGCCTTTTAAATGAAGAGAACATTTTTTTATATACTCCTAATACTAATGATTTTTAGCCAGACCACACTGTTATCATGAGAGTCACATCTAATACTTGGCTTGGTTTTAATTATTTGAATTTCCATAATCACTCCCACAAAATAGTCCAGTTTAAAGAATTGAATCCATTTAAATTATTATTTTTCAAGCCACATTTCTACAGCAGGTGGTCTTATTGGCAACTAAAGGTCACATTTTCATATCCTCCTGGACCTTCAATATGTCCCAACTTTATAAGCAGGCTCAGTGATGTTATTGCAAATTGAGGCAGAAGGAAGATGGTGCAGGGGGATCCAGATCTACTCAACAGCAGTGACACAGAAGGACTGATGGGGACTGGATGGAGAGGCACACAGTCCAGCAGGACCTCAACATCTCTCAAATGTCAGAAAGGCATTTTCTGAGTATACCCTGAAATTACTGTTACAGCATTATGGTAATACCAGACTAGAAATATTTCCAGATTTGACTTTCTGGATTGTTGCCAGGAGTTCTTCACTGCCCCAGAGATTATGGCATACTTCTAGTGTTCTCAGTTTGTTGTTTTTGTTGTTTTTTTTTTTTTTTCCTGCATTTTGCTTTTTCAGGAATATCTAAATTTGATCTTTTATTTATATTCAGGTCATTGTATGGAAAGAGTGAGAATAAGGTTTTTCTCCTGCCTGTGTCCCTTTTGGTTGTTGGATGGTTGGGTCTTTTTTCCACATTTCCTTTCACACCTTGGCCACATGCTGTCTGCTGACTGCATGTTGTGTAGTTTCAGAGAAAATATCATAAAAACCTGGGTTTGTAAACCCCTACTTTCATTACCTTTGAGTTTCCTTACATGCCTTCTTATCATGGAGCCATTTAGTTTAGACCTTCTTCAAATTTTACAACAAATTAATTTACTGCTATTTACATTAATGTTACTGCTATTTTATATTTATTATCAAAAATAGCTGTTCTCTGAGAAGATTAAAAAACCCCTGCAGTTCTAATTTACATTTCTTTGGCAAATATGTTAGATTTTAGTGTGCTTCTGTCAAAAATGTTTCTTCTCTAATTCAGCCTAGTTTATGGCCATTTTCCCTTTACATCCTTTGGGAAAGTAGTTACTAAATTCTGCAATGTTATAAATGGAGGCCAGTTCTGAAATCCCCCCAGAGATAGCAGTCATTTTCTCATATCTTCCCACACATTCAACACATTTGAAATCCACAGAGTATTTCCTATGAGTATTTTCTAAACTAAATGACCAAAGGAAAAAAAAATGTTAATTTTATGGTCCAATCTCACAAGGCATCAAGCATCCTCTGAGAGATACTGAAAACTTTCTGCTTCAAATAGCTTCAGCTTTACTTTAGTGGTGGGGAGAGGCTTCACACAGCAGTTTGTAGGATTTGGTCCTAAACTGTAATTGTCAGATATCACTCATTAGTCTGTGTGTGTTTGAACCTTTCAATCTTAGATAAAATGGAAATTAAAAAAAAAAAAGGAAAAAGAAGAAAATCTTTTGCTGTTTGAACATCTATCCAAGGATTGGAGGTTATCAGCCCTCCATCCTCAGTTCACTTACAATCCAAGTCAGATGTAGTCATATCTCAATGAAAAAACCCTGTTTAAATATTTAACCCCACCTTCCCTGTTAGGGCCACACCAGTTCCTGTGTCAGTAGGTGGCAAAACTCCAAAGAAAATTCTGATCTCCAGTCACTGTAGGACAGTCAGTGCTCAGGCCACCCTTAGGGGCAGCTGAGGTGCATGAAGCTGGTGTCTGACCTTGCAAGATTTTGCTTCCATCCCCAGTACATGCAAACCTGGTCTCTGCCCTTGAAGTCCATTCACAACAAGGCGTTTCCAAGTGCTCTAATTTCAAAGAGTGGTTTTGTTTGTGTTTTTTTTTTTTTCCCCCATGATTGGAAAAAAAGAATCAATAAGAAATACAAACTCTCTATTTGTGTTCTTGTCATCCATACATTAAAAACAAGCTAACACATACTGTACTTAAAATGCATTCCCATTACCCTAAATTTTAAAAGTAGTACTAACTTTAAAAAACTGTGCTAAATTCAAATAGGTCCCAAGGCTAATGGAAGCAATTTGTATACCAACCCAAACTGACTGGCCCACTTTTCAAAATACAGGTATGATAATCTTGTGGTTTTAAAAGGACATTTAAATTGAAAGACTGTGAATTTAGTACATAATTACACCAATAGAACCCTTTAACTTGTCAACTTGTAAATCTAAAAGGCTATCAATCATTTCTAAAGAGGAAATAAACCTTAAAATTCTTTGATTGACAATGCTTACTTTTTATGTGGGGGAAAAAAAAAAAAAAAGAGAAAGTAAAGTGGCCAGAAATCCATTTACAAAAGTACATTGTTTTACATAGGTGAGTAAAAAGCCAATAATTACACCTCCAAAAGACATATAAATCAAAGTAAGTACTTTTCCCTCACTTACATATTTTAAGTTGCAGTAAACTTCAGGCAACTTTTTATTAAAATACTTTTCCAAATGCAAAGCTTATTGAAGCCATTAATAGAGTAGCATTTTCATTTAAGCTAATATAATCATTTTTGCAAATACAAGATTTAAGCCGTTCTTCTCCTTCCAAACAATAAACTTTCAGCCTGTCTCTTGTGTGAATTAACTAAAATTACACCCAGGTGTACAAAACCTGTCTATCTATCCTAGTGTATGAGTTAAGGCACAATATTTATTATTCTTACCATTTTATGAATTACTTCTTAAACCCTTGAGGAAGAACTCTCTCTCAAATTAGACTTTAGCAGAATAAGCCATGAAGCTCTCTATGCAGCAAGTCTAAAGTCGTAACTCATAAAATCTAAGGCTTTTAATCAAGAAAATGCACAATGTCTGTGGAAATAAGGATGTGTACATCATTTTCATCTTTTCAAAGTCCAACTTATTTTTCAACAGAAATGCTGCCTCTGAGAAAAATGTTTCCACCATAACTATCATTTCAAATTCTGCACAAATAATTGTAACAACCACACGCAGATAATTTGCCATCTTCAAAAAGTCTCTTTCTCCTTTTTATTTTATTTTTTTTTTAATAGTCAGTGGAGGGCTGTTTTTTAATATTTCACATAATGAATTCCTACTGTGTCAATAAAGCTTTGGTCTTTAACTGAATGACTGCCTGATCTATCTGAGAGAGGAATTTGTTTCTCGGGCCACGCTGCCAACTTACAGCAGAATGATGGACACTTAATATCAGCAATTAAAAGGACCTGTTCAAATATCATATGGAATTTGCAGCTTGGGGTAGCGCAGGAGAACTCTTCACCAAAGAAAAGTCATTCAGTGAATGCAGAGAGTAATTGAATTAGACACATTTTAACATTATTATTCAAAGAAAAATAAACACACGCTACATAGAAGCATTATGGAAATATTTCTGAATGTAAAACATATCCAGTTAATTTGTTTCCCATGCATTCATGGTTTCATTTATTCTTTTTATTTTTCAGCCCTTGTTTCTTTTTCATTCTGCTTGACCCAAAACCCATGGGAGAGCAGCACTTAGACCTATGAACTTCCCGTATGCTTCTCCAGTGGTAAAGGCTGCAAGGAGAGGGAAGGGACACTTAAGGACTCAAATACTCAAAAAAATGAAACAAAGCCTAAAGGCTACAGACAAACCAACCACAGGTCCACAAGCCTGATTGTCCCTATCCCAAATGAGAGATCTGGTCTAGATTGTTTCAAATTAAGCACCCAGGGAAAGGCTACTCCTGAGAGATAAATATCCTACGGTGCTTGCTCCCCTGGCAAGTCAGAGAGTTGATGTTTTTCTCAGACTGCAGAGGCATTGTGATTTTCAAGAAGGTAAGAATGACCTGCAGAAGTGCAGAGGTGAATGGCTTCAGGTTATGTCCTGAAGGTTAGGCTACAGCAGTGAAATGGAAGAAGATTTTTTAGACTCTGCCTCACAAATCCATTTTTTAAAAATTTGGCTCTCAACATAATGAGACCTATTGACCAGTCCTGAACTATAATGTTAGAGAGATGGAGCTTTGGGGTGTACAATACAGTTGTTTTGATTTTTTTTTTTTCTGTCTGATGATAGAAACGTCTTGAAAACAGAAATGGAAGTTCATTCTGTGGTCAAGACACACAAAGCTACCCAATTCAGTTCCTCACAGCTACAAAAGAGTATGAAGATATTAATGCAAAAAATGCTGCAGCACTGTCACAGAAATGAAGGTCAGGCCAGGAACATACTTAATATGTCTCTCTGTGGCCAGATTAAAGAGATTAAAATGTTTGAAGGCACAGAGAAAGAATATTTTAAATAAAATCAAGGGCAGTTAGGAAGGTAGGCTCTTCAATGGAGCCCTGCAATCTTAGCACCTTTAGAGTAATTTTATAGCTAAGGACTTCCTTTCTCCTGGACATTTGGCCTCTTCCTCTGTCAACTCAGATGTCCACCTCTCTAATTAACTCTCTTCCTTTTTAGGCTATGCTTCAGTCTGTATTTTCATACTACTAAGAAATAGCTCTATGGGGTGCAAGAGGCGACGACTCAGAGCAGTCATGCAAAAGTCTGTAGCTTCTAAAACCCAATCTCACCAAGCATGGACTTGGTGAGGGGATTGAAAGCAGGAGCTCCTGCCTCTTGTAGGAGCAAGATGCTGCCATAGAGCTGATCCAGAGTATTTGCCTTCACCAGCAGCTTGTGGTTTCTGTCTCCAGGCTCTGGATGACTTCTGCCAGAAGTCTTGGCTCTAATACCTTGACTATAACAATACCTTGACTCTGCAAGATAGGGATAGGTCAGGCAGACCATATTGATATTGGACTCCAGGTGCCAAAAAGCCTTGCTAAGGCCCTGCAGCAGAGCAATACTAAGAATGGATGATGTTATAAAGCCACATCTTGACATGGCATGCTGTAAGCAAACCCTACCCAAAACCTCTTATGTATTGTGGCCTCTTTATGCCTGCTCTACAAAGACAGCAAAGAAAAAAACCAACACTTCAAAACCCCATCATAAAACAAAAACAAAAGTCTGGCTTGCAAGTCTCCCTGCAAAGACTATTCCTTTGCTAATTAAAGACACTTAAATGAAAACATGCAAGCATTTGAGCTATTTGTTGTTGTTGTTGTGAATTTGGGTTGCTTTTTATAAAGTTTCCTTTCCACTGACTTTCCCTGGAGTGTTTATTCCCACAAGCAATGGAAAACGGAAGCGAGTGGGGCAGAGAGAGTCTGCACAGAAGGGTTGGAGCTAGAAAGGCTCTTGCAGTGCTAATTCAGAATTTCCTTGTTTCTCTGGTCTCAGCACTCCCTCACTGAAAGATGCTCTTGTGCATCAAATTACCATTTTTAAAATCAAACTGTGACATGATGTCATTTTTTAATTAGCAATAGAAACAGATAAAAATATCTGAAATGTAATTTCTCTGGTTTATTGCCCTGTAATGCCCAAACAGACACCCCAAGTGTGTGACAAGGAATAAGAAAAAAATCAGAGCTAATTCCAATGATAAATCTAACACCTGGATCTCTTGAGTTTCCCTAGTGACTGCTCTTTGCTTGAGCTAAAGATGCAATAGGCCAGCATTTAAGGCAGCTCCACTGTGTTCATCAGTGTTATTACAAACATGATAGTGTGATATTTTCGTCCTGATAACAATTTTTCTCCAGCAACTAAGAACCAGAAGATTTATTCCCTCCTCATCTAGCCCAGTCTCTGCAGCCAGTGGGGGGTGTTGAAGATGCAATGAATGCATGTCTTGAGTCCATATTTTTTAATGGAAGTTAAAGAACAAAATTACTAGATCTGGCTAGTAAGAATCGTGTCCTGGTTTCTCAAAACACATTAAGTCTGAATGTTCACTCTTAGCCACCTGCAATCTTGCTTGTAAAAAAACCCAAAACCAAAACCAAACCAAAACAAAACAGAAAACCAAACCAAACCAAACCAAACAACCCAAAACAACAATTTGTAAGTTTCACGGTTTCCTCTTCCTCTGACTGGGCTGACCTTGTGTCTAAAGGGGAAGACTTGGCTGTAAGAGAGTTTGAAACAGAGTTGAGTTTTAGGCACTGGAATTTAAATATATGAATTTCAGAACAAGTTGGTAGTATTCATTAAGGATGCCTAGAGAGAGAGCCAGGAGGAAATCAGCACATGTTGGTTACTTTGTCTAGTCATCAATATTAATTGATGCATCTTTGGCAGCCATTATAAAAAGGGAAAGAACAGCATTTACATATGAATATTTTCCTATTTGCCAGACCCATTCTGGTAATGTACATGACCATGCAGGAAAAAACATTGCTGAAAATGGCTAGTTCTCAATGGATTATCCCTTCATTTAACTGAATAAATAAATAGATGTGTAACGATACAAACAAGCACAAAAATGTGGGCAAGCCAGGATACAAAATAGCGGCTGCCCAAGTTTAGCTCAAAGATCTATATTTAGGTCTACTGAAAATAATTTTTTAAATAAAGACATTGCATTTATTTTTAAACTTCTGGCTCAGAAACATGCTGAGGTGTACCATACAGAGAGGATAAAATGCTAAAATTTCACCTCATGTAACCTTTTCTCTCATTTTTCACCATGCACATTTTCCACATTTTATCCTGTGCATGGACTCCTCAAGTTCTATGTGTAGCACATAGGAAGTTTTTTCTCTTTTGTCACTCTTCCCCAACTACTTTGGGCTAGACAATATTGAAAAATCATAAGATGTTGGTATGTAGAAACATTTACTTTTGTATAATCCCTCTCTCTTTCTCTTTTAACACACCTATTTCTCATCTTCTTTCAAGATTATTAAAAAAAAAATATTACCAGGGGATACATAAATGAAAAACTCTATGTCCTATCTGCTGCCAAAGCCATTCCTATCACAAAGCATCTTACCCTAAATTTAGCTGCTTCTTAAAAATTGTAGTCTTCTTGTGTGCAAGTACACTGTGGTCAGAGGAAAAAAAAGAATCTTCATGAGAGAAAATTGAAAACATCAGTGATCACATCCAAAATCTCTGCAAATGAGATTCACAGAGAAATAGACCTGAATCATAAAAATGAGATGAATTGTGCCTAGATGTAATGAACACTATAGGTGTGATGTTCTTGGAAGGGACTGACCTCCAATAAGGTTTAATTTAGGTCTGTAATCCCTTGCTATAACGACGCTTAAATCCCTTGAGAAAAGAAAAGTTTCTAAACATCTTTACTTTTAACCATTAGCTTTGATTTGCCTACACAAAACCCCAACAGGGCTACTCACTCAAAAGCAAAAAGATCATTCGGGCTGTATCCTTGATGATGCAGCAAATTGTTCAAAATTAAACCAGTTGGATTTGTTGTTTGCTAGTTTGCAACATTTAAATAGAAATGCATGATTTGGGAGCTCCAGTAGTTTCCAGTTTTAGCAGCAGGTATACTACCTGCTTCTGTAACTGGGCGGGGGGAAGGTGGAATGAGGGTGGCTGTTGAAAAAAATTGGCAATAACTGTTATCAAGGGTAAAAAAAAAAATATTAAATAAATAAATAAATAAATCATACCAGCCTGTCTGATAAACATGTTTCCCTGCCCTCACACCCCAGTGAGCACCGTGACACTATACTTTTATCATCTAGTGTGTGCTCAGAATGAGCTTAGCCCAGCAATTGCCAGGAATAGGCAGGCGATAAACTGCATTGATTTAACACATCTTGTTTTCAATCATGCTCGGATTTTCTGAGCACGCATTTTTCCTGTACTCCAGCTTGTAGCTTTTATCTGACGAGCTGATCCCTTTTCACTGGAAAATGAAAAGGTCGCACAATAAGACACGGTTTACTGGAACTTGAGCACGCACCAGGGAAAGTATTTTAGATAAATACTGTCAGACATAGTGGAGCTGAATTTCAACAACACAATTGCTAAACAACAATACTTATTACTCTCTAGAACAAGCCTACAAACAACTTATGGCTCACAGCAGGGGAGAACTCAGAGTTAGGCTCAATAGTTAAAAGAAACCTTATTCAAACCCTTTTAAAGATGTAGTATTGCTATTGCCTTACATGCACCGTCTAGCCATACTTCAGGATCAAACTAAACACCTCCTCAGTTGCTCTTCTAGGTAATTTATAAATGACAGAAAACCACATCAATGGCTTTTCTTTTCCCTTTTTGGCAGAAAGGTGATTGAGTATGTGCTTGATTTAATTTAATCAAATGGGATACTGGGTAGTGGTAAAAAAGAAAATTATCCAGAGGTGAACATAATTTAACCGAAACTGATTAATTAACCAAGGTGAGTTGCTGAGGAGGTCAGTAAACAAGCAAGGAGTAATATGACATGACCCATCTACCAAAGGCCAAGGTAGAGTAGGCTCATAATTTTAATTTATTTTTCCCCTCCCTCTGAAGTGGCTGCAATGATCCTGACCAATATGGTACTGGAAGCAAAATATCTTTATTTATTCCTACCAGGAGGGGCAGAGAAAACTTCTAAAGAAAACTTCTAAGTTATTCTTTATTGCACTGATTATACCCAAGAAAAGATCTGGCTAAGTAAAAAGGGAACCTGACTTAATTCTCCTCCCCAGCCTAAGTGGACTAAAGAACCCTTTCCCTGCAAAGACTCAGCTGCAAAGCTGCAGCCAAGGAGGAGTGATTGGTTCACTGCAGCTGCAGCTCCCTTCTGAGCACCCCTTCCCACACACATATGAGATGCATGCACGAAAACAGAGTATACACAAAGTCCTCGCCTGCTCATGTCTCGTACTCACAAGCAGAACTTAAACCTACCAAATCCAGATTCTCTCTTTTTTTCATGGACATCAAACAGCCTCCAGGCCTCCCCTTTCATTTACAGGTATTTCTGCACCACTGCCAAAAAGCCAGCCCAACTTCTTCATGAATAACTTGGTCTGAAGTGAAAATGGCATGTTTAGGAGAGGGATTTCTTCAACACAGGCTATTTGCTCTGGCCACAGCAGGTTCAGCTTCATGATGTTATTCTGAACATGTCATGCCCTGCTAGTTCACTTGTGTAAGCACTCTTATGTGGCAAAAATGCCTCAAACAGGTGATGTCTGCAGCTGAAAACTGTCTTTCTGCAGGTCAAAGCTGTCCTTCCTGCCTTTTCTCTTCTCCCTGATATATCACCATTCATTACTCTTGCTTACAAGTATTCAATCTCTGCAAACATAAGATGGACATAAGAAACTCCAGCCCCTGATTGAAACTGCATTTTTGGAGAAAGCAGCCATGAAGTCTCCAGGCAGCTGGTCACTTGACAGTGAGCTGCTGGCTCAGCTTAGCCTTAACAGTTAATAAGACCCAGTGATACCACCTATTCCTTACAGAAGTTGCAATACAAAGGGACATCCCAAAACCAAAGTATCAAACCCACAAACATCCTTCCCATTTGTCAGCAATGTCAGCACAAAACTGGTTTGAAATATTTATGTTTTCCTTGCTTCTCCTGGATGTGCTTATTAGTCACTTAGACCCAGCATAAACTCATCTTAAATTCACTTTGTCCAAGATCATCACCCAGTATAAAGCAGAACCCTTCTGTCATTTTCTTCTGAAACTGTGCTGATACTGGCTGGAAACTTCACTGGCTGGTGCTTGGTTTATATTTGCATATACACATCAGGCAGCCGAGCCTCCACCTCCAGTCAGATACATCCATCTTTCTTGCATGTTCTGCTCACATTGTAAGTCTTACTGAAAGAAAATGGCAAATACTTTTTAAATCACATTTTGGATTATAATTTTAAATACGCAAGTCACAATCAAAGTGGTAGACCTCAAGAAAAGTATAAAGTCAAATCCAGCTTTGCATGCAATGCCACTTTACATTCAGTCCTTCAAGCTTGTCTGCAGCAGAACTCATACAAGCATCGATTTCTCCCTCTCACCTGGCAACTTTTTTTTTGCTCAATGAGTAAGTTAAAAATCTGTGTCGCATTTTAGGGTTATCTCATGCAACACAGGCAGAATTCTGATATCTCTTCTTCATTAAGTGCTCATAATACCAGGAATGAAAGGAACACATTTCTTCCCAGGGTGCTTGTTAACTGAGAAACTCATCTTAATTGAATGCACAGATCAGTTAACCATCTTCAGATTCACAAACCATTAGTGCCCCATTTGCACAGCAGCTCTTCTGGTAGATCTCCTCCCACCACCCCGCTGAGGGTGGAACTGAGGTTCAGCAAAGGAGGGGAGGTGCTGGAGGCAATGAGCAAGCACCGTCAAGGGCTAATGCCCCTCACAAAATTAATGCTCTGGAGCAGAACAGGGCTTTGCTAAATCGTTAGTGCTAGATGACCTTGCAAGCCGGTTACAGAGAAATCAACAAATACTGCAGCTCTCTATCTTAATTCCAGATAGGAATTAAGTAGCCTCCAAACACACCTACAGAAAGATCACTAATCTGGAGCTTCTTGGACATAAGAGAAGAGGAAGTAAAAATAATTGACTATATCACTCCCTTTGCATCTTGCCTCTCTCTCCCATGGTCACAATTTACCACCTAGAATATAGTTGGTAAACCAGTGACAATGAGTATGAAAATTAAAATACCCCAGGTGCAACTGTTTGCCTGTGAAGTTGGTGCTTCAAAAAACAGGAAGTGAGGAAACAAACTGAAACTCACTGTCCTCTTATGCAATACTTCCAATGTTTCACTTAGGATGGGAATGAGCTGACCTTTGCTTCTTCAGTGGTCTCTGTTGAGTCTGGGACATGCAACAGAACATCTCTGCTGGTTGGTGGCACCCTGTGGCAGTAACGACTTCCCTGCACTCATCCACATTCATCTTCCAACTAATGCTGTTCTGAGGTAGCTGAATCTTTTCTGCACCCAGACAGGGCTCACCAAAATTAGCCATTTTCCATTTAATAGGATGAAAAAAAAAAATAAGTGTTATTGGATTAATTTGTCCTCAACCAGAAATATTATCATTTCCATAATTCAAGGCAGAGGTAGAACAGGCAGATTAAGACTGCAAGATGTTCAGAAAATAGAGTGAAAAAAAGAAAGTCACCATGGATAACTAGAAATTATCACACAGGTTTACAATCATGCATCTCTGCTTTCTCATTTCCTAATTTTCTGGGTATCATTGGCAGCCTATAGAAAATTCAGATCCTAGCTCTGAAGTTATAAAAATACATTCTGGGTAGCACGGGATTGCCCATTTTCTCCTGTACAAAACAAATACTTCCCTCTCATCCAATTTAAAACAAAACCCAAACCTCACTGTAACAGATTACATTATTCTGTATAAATTTGTCATTATAAAAAAGCTGCCACCACAGCATAGGTGCATCCTATTAATATGCTTAAAAGATCAGTACCAACACAAACAGTACCACCAGGTGATAAAAACAAAGTTGCTGCAAGTGTGACATAAAAAAAATATATATATATATATTTGAATGGTAAAATCTAATTTAGCAATTTGCAAATTGCCAGTCTAAAAGGAGGAATTTAACATTAATCTTGCTGGAAGTGGCATAGTTATCAGTAACTGATTTGTAGCTTTCCAGGCAGTAAGCAATATATATAAATATGCTTCTGGGTCCATCAGCAGTATGCAAGAATGCACTTAAACAAACTCACTAAGGCCCTGAGTGCACAAAGTATTAAGCACCTGGCTGCCAGAGTTAATTAGTCTGTACAGAGCAATGCACTGCTGCTTCTGCTTCAGCTCCAAACCAGCTCCATCACAACTGGCCTGGGGCATCTCTGCTTTCTGCTCTCTGTACATGCAACCTGAGAGAATCTTTTTCTTCTTCCTCCATGATCCTTGTGCATGCCAAGCTCATTGTCTTGGTACCTAACCACTTGCTGTATGGACACCTCAACTTACCAAGGAGGACACAGGGACAGAAATAGGAAAGAGTGCCTCCTGCACCGTTTCTTAGTGTTGCACACCTAAAAGAGGACCTCCTTGTCTTTTGGCCCATAATGCATTTAGCTACCATGCAAACTAGGCACAAAGAAACTGGCTCCATGTAGGGAAAAATCTGCACAAATATCCAATGATTTGGGCTTCAGGGAAAATAATTTTAGGGTTGCACTGAAAAGCCCATACTGATGCCTGGCAGCCCCTGTATGCCACTGGGCTGGCAGTGCCTACATTTGCAGAGCCTGGGGAAAGCCAGAGAAGTACAGACCACACCTTGGATATCTCTCAAGAGAAGAGATTCCCAGCAGTGGGATTTACTCCCTCAGCTGGTGTCGGTTTTTACATTCTGTGTGGTCTCCTTCCTAACTGAGTGGACAATGAACATTCAGTGGCAAAGCTAATCATTGAAAATAAATCCAGGTAGCAACTGATTGAGCAAAAAATGGACACTGACAAGGTACTGTGTCATACTAAACACTAATGTGCTTGTATAATTGATTGTCTCAAAAAATGTGCTGTTTTTACATTTTATTTAACAAAATCCTAACAATCTTCTCTTAAATTAAGCCATAAAAAAATATTCTGCTTGCACAATGTGGTTGGGTGGCTAAAAATGTTGCGGTTTTTTTCTGCATCTTCAAGCAGATAATTTTACATATGCTGTGTGTGCGAAGGCTCAGAAAGGGAACAATCCTTCCCCCAGCCTGTAGCAAGTGGTAGGTTACTGCTGGAATAGTTGTGTCCTAGCTCATCATACTCAAAGCTGTGTCACATTGCACCAGGGGAACTTTAGATTGAATATTAGGAAAAATTTCTTCACTGAAGGAGTGGCCAGGCATTGGAACAGGCTACTCAGGGAGGTGTCCAAAAAAAACATGGACATGGCACTTGGGGACATGGTTTAAATGGGCATGGTGGTGTAAGGTTAGTGGTTGGACTCAATGATCTCAGAGGTCTTTTCCAACCAAAAATATTCCCTTTCCTTCTACAATTTTCCCACATCAGCAGCATGACAGAGCCCTCTTCAAAAACTGCTACTTCAGTCATTTATCACAGGTGTAAACTAAAATATGTACAGAAACACACATAAAAACAAACTAAATACATCATCTCCTGGGCACTCTTTTCTGTTTTCCCTCCAACATTCAAATATGCAGAAAATAACTGATTGGAAAGAAGAGATGGGAATAATCCAGCTCTGTTTTAAACTTGGTCTACTATGAAATACCAGTGGGGTGTTTGTAAGCACAAATCCAGGCTGGGCAGGGACTGGCTAGAAAGCAGCCCTGAGGAGAGGGACTTGGGGGTGCTGGGGGACGAGAAGCTCAACAGGAGCTGTCAATGTGCACTTGCAGCCCAGAAAGCCAACCAGATCCTGGGCTGCATCAGGAGAAGTGTGGCCAGCAGGGCAAGGGAGGTGATTCTCCCCCTCTGCTCAGCTCTGGTGAGACTCCACCTGGAGTACTGTGTCCAGTTCTGGAGCCCCTATTGCAAGAGGGATATGGACATGCTGGAAGGTGTCCAGAGGAGGGCCACCAGGATGATCAGAGGGCTGGAGCACCTCTCCTATGAGCACAGACTGAAAGAGTTGGGGCTGTTCAGTCTGGAGAAGAGAAGGCTCCAAGGTGACCTTATTGTAGCCTTCCAGTATCTGAAGGGGGCTACAAGAAAGCTGGGGAGGGACTTGTTAGGATATCAGGTAGTGACAGGACTGGGGGGAATGGAACAAAGCCGGAAGTGAGGAAGAAGTTCTTCACCATGAGTGGTGAGAGCCTGGAATGGGTTGTCCAGGGAGATGGTTGAGGCTCCATCCCTGGAAGTGTTTAAGGCCAGGCTGGATGAGGCTCTGGCCAGCCTGATCAAGTGTGAGGAGTCCCTGACCATGGCAGGGGGGTTGGAACTGGATGATCCTTGTGGTCCCTTCCAACCCTGACTGATTCTATTCTGTTCTATTCTATATAAGAGTGGGTTAAGTATAAGAGCTCTTTCCATGTTACCTGGCATGGTACATTCACTGTAATTTAGAGAGTCCTGCATTATATCTCCATTTTAGAGCTAACGAAGAAACAGCCACAAAGCCATAAAATTTAGGCAACTATGCCTAGTTAAAAATTCCAGCTGGTACCTGAATGAACTTCTGGGACTACAAATACAATTAAAATTCCAACTCTCAGTAAGAGAAGACACAACAAAATTAGACAAGTCAGAAACTAAAAACGCCCAGTTTTATGCAACTGGATGACAACTGGGTCTGGTCTTTATAGGTGGTGACTAGTAGCATCAGGTGATACAAAGATCCTGCCATCATTCCAGTTTTAGCTGACTCAGTGTGAACAACAACAAGGAACAAGATTTAAAATTCTTTGTGCTGTGTGCCCCCTCGTTGGGCACAGTTTTTCCAGTAGTAAACTGTGTAGGAAAGGAGCTGTGAGTCAAAGATCCCATTCCAAAGGAAATAGCTTTCTAATGGGTATCTTCCCAACATGGTACTATTATTTTCAAGTAGAATTTATTCTATTTGAAGTTGTTGTTTTTTTTTTTTAATGTATTTGCACTCTTGATTTATTCCCAGCCATTATGAAATCTTTTGGAGATGTGTAACACCCAAGGAAAAAAAAATTACATTTACTGATTGGCAGCAATTTCCTAGTAAAATAACAGGATCCACAATGGAAAGATCAGTGCTTTTCAAACTGTGGTGTACAAACCTCAAGGACCCCAGAAATTCTGCAATCATTTCTTGGTGGTCCATGACAGGGAACTAAGAGAAATGCAAGCCCATTGCCAGTAGGCTTAAAGTCACTGCATGATTCATTGTTCAAGGGTCTGCATTTGTACTGGAAAATATTTAGGTGTCCACAACACTGAAAACATATAAAAAAACCACTGCAGTAGATGGTTTGTTGGCACAAGCTCTCCTCCCGCTGGAAGATTTGCTACATACATTGAGGCACCAGCTTGCAAAACTGTGGATATTTTCTGCTGAATGGGGCCCTTGGAGAGGAAATATTTGATTTACTGCAGAGTTCTCATTTCCCTGAATTGCAAATAAAGTGTAATTTGATTAAATGTAAATGAATCCTACAATACTTTTGGTGGCTTGTCTGAAACAATTGATTGTAATGGGCATCCATCATTTGGCTTGATTTTAATTCAGAGACAAAAAAGGCAAAATGAGAAAACTAAAGCAAGGGCCACTAACATTCTAGAGCTGGAGCAGTTGAGATTTCTGGCACTGGACTGTCATTTCCATTGTTCTCAGAGAGCAAGCAATGCATTAGAGGGAAAACACAACAGCAACAGAAAAAGAATAATGTGAAACACATACACAGAAACATATCTAGAGGAAAATGAAGATTTCTTTGAAACAAATGTGATTAAATCATCTTAAAGAGCACAACTTGTTAAATTTATTTTAACACTGATATTCTAAAATGAATAAGTAAGGAAGATAAATACTGTTCTGTGCTTCTCAGTCAGAAGAAAAGCTTTATTTCTTTGGATCACCCAATTCCTTTTTCATCAAGATAATTTTCAAGTGCACAATACTGGGTACAGGAGTTTTTGTGGTTTGAAACAATAAAAGAGAAGTGAAATTGCTGATAGTTACACAAGCTTGATAAACTTTTGGTGTCACTTTCTTTAAATGTGGAACTACTCCAACCACAGAGATAATTATAGATGACCAGATTGTAACTGCTTTATTGCTTCTTTTCCCTCATAAATTTTAATTTTGGAAAGTTAAGTGAAAAATGTGGTTTCAATTTCCTACAAATTGCACACAATTTGGTTCTAACAAGACGGTACGCTCTTCGGAGTGAATTACGGAGAGGAGTTTGTTTCTTTTGTCTTTCAGCATCATCAGAATAACAAAATGCAAAAAGGATGACTGCAATAAAAAAAAAGGCAACTGTACAATGCACTATAAAAAGCACCAAGTAATTCTTTATCTAAATAAGCTCTGAGCAAGTTAACCAGGCAACACAATTGCTCTAGCGCTTTTCCCCTCTGTTTTACCAGACTAGACCTTAAAAGAAATCAAGCTGCATATATGTGTTAACAGGAAATCTTTTAATAAGAAAATGCTGTGTACATAACCATCCTTCTGTCTCAGAGGGTACCAGCAATTGTCAAAGTGCTGTGCAAAGCAGCCCTATTCAGGCTACATTAAAAATTCTTGGATAAATACTGACATGGAGCTAACAACACAAGAGTAGAAATGAAAGCCAACAGAAGACAGAGCCAATATTTACTTTGCCCAAGAGGTCTGTGGGACTGAAATCAGTGTGTGGCTTTACCTACTGTACCCATACCTGTAATTCCAATACACATAGTAGGGTCTCAAAACATATTAAAGTGTACTTAGCTTTCCTCAGGAACAATGGTCCATCAGAGGTTTTAGAGGAGATGGAACACATCCTGGCTTAGGTGACAGCAGCATAAAGCAGACTATAAGATGGGATCCTGACAGTGTTGTCAGCAGGGAAGTGAGTAGGTTTAGCTCAGAACGTCCAGGGACATGATCCAAGACCAACCAAGCCTCTTGGTCAGCACGCCCATGAAATGGGATGGTGAAGATCAAAATACAAGATGGAATGCCCACTTGTTAAGCAGCCAAGGCTTACTGTAAGGATTGTAGGTATAGACATTCTTAGAATAATCCCATGAAGATTTGTACAAACTGACAA
Organism: Indicator indicator; assembly: GCF_027791375.1. Taxonomy (NCBI): domain Eukaryota; kingdom Metazoa; phylum Chordata; class Aves; order Piciformes; family Indicatoridae; genus Indicator; species Indicator indicator. The sequence continues at coordinate 6,338,764 of NC_072027.1, forward strand.
TTATATTCCTAATCTAATAGGGCACTTGAGTAACCTAAAGAGTTTCCTTGACTTTCACCAAGCTGTTTAACTTTGTCTAGATAAGGATGTTCTTGAAAAATTACATACTAGCTGATGTAGAATCATAGACTGGTTGGAGTTGGAAAAGACCTCTGGATATCATCTAGTCCAACCCTGCTGCTAGAGCAGGTATGCCTAGATTAGGTTTTTAATGAAAATAATAGTGACATTTAACTAGCAATGCATGGAAATATGGAGCTTTTATCACTTAACAAAACATGTTTAAAACTGTGTAGAGCTTCTAGAAAGAAGTAGCAAATAAATAAAAGAGACACATTTGGAATGAGTTCTAATGCAAATGAAATTTCCATTATGAGAGCATATGTGGGGGGAAAAAAAAACTATTTCCCTGAAAAAAAAATTCAGCAAGCATTTTTTGGGGAAAAAAAAGAAATCCATCAAACCTCAAATTACCAAATTTGTGAAATCTAGAGGCATACAGGATGTTAGGGAATTACTACACAAATTTGAGAAAATATGTGATGAATTTCATGCAGCTTTAGACTTTATTATAGAATTCCCTAGGAATTTTTTTTTTCTTTTTAAGCAAGAACACTTTCACTGGCCAGTAACAGTGTAAATCCCAAACTGTTTTGTGAAAAAACATGTGTGTGAAGTGATGAAACTTCTTAACTGCTCTATTGACATCCTGTGCCAGTTGCTTCCTGTGCTGGCCATAACACACATTGTTTGCCTGTAATCACCAAAGGCAGAGAAAAACCACAAGCATTGCCAGTGCCTTAAAAAGATGCTTCACCACAAACACCTTGACCCACAAGGAAATAATTTTTTCAGGGAATATAAAGGCATGGGCCTACCTCTTTCCAGAGGCAAAAGCATGTCTTCAGATTGCAATTGTTCATTGTCCCTGACTGTAGAAGCAAGGAGTGAAAGAGAAGGGGGTTCCCATAGAGTCAGAACACACACCTCAGTCATTTATCATCATGCCACCTCAGCCTGCCAGCTTGACAATGATTTTTTTCCCTCAGGGTTTCTAAACTAGAAATGTTATTTAGGTTACAAAAACAATTGCACGTTTTCTGCTTCCTGAGCCCACGTAGACCTGCAAGCATGCAAATGAAAGGAGTCTTAAACCTCCCAGGGTTGCAGCCACAGCACTCGTCAGCCCTCCTTGCCCTGAGAGAACACACACCGACGGAGCAAGAACTTGTGCCTGGGGAAGCAGCACATGGTGGGATGCTATGACCACCCTAACCTGGGCTTGCTTTGGTATTGGTGGTTTAAGAGCCTTACTGCAGGATCTGGCAGTTTACAGAAAGCAATTTTCCTTGGCTTCTGCATCGACCATAGATTATTTTCTTCCTTTCATTTTTTTTCTCCCTTCCTCCTATTCCTTGATCAGAAGTATCTGTTTCCCTCCCCCACCCCCACCCCCCCGTGTGGATTACAGGGGAAAAAAAAAGGACAAACCTTGCAAGCCCAACAATGCTGAGGATCCAGTGCAAATCCTGCAGATCAATGTTAGCTGAAATTTGCAGGAAGCCTGATCTGTTCTGAACTTGCTCATCTGGTCTGGCTCATATTTCTAGATAATGATCATGGGGGATGCAGTAAGTCTGCAGGCATATATAAAGCAGCTTCCTCACAGCCCACAAGACATGTTTGTCTTCACAAGTGCTGAAAACATTGCCCTGTTACAGGAGTTGACGATTTTTTTGCCTCACACAATTTCGTATCTCTTAATTAATTTTTTTTTCTGCATAGGTAAATCTTATCTGTGCTCATTATAAAAATCTGGCTGCTAAATTATTTATGCCAAACAATCAAGTGCAATACCTTTGCAGATGTCAGCAGATCAACAGAAATGCAATGTTGCATGATGGAGTTTAATGCTGTAGAAATGTCTGGGTGCTTATTTTAAAGTTCCACTGACCTTTGCTGTCCTTTTTCTCCAATGTTTGCTTATTGCCACAGCAAAGAAACACTGCAATAATGTCAGAAAATTTTGCCCGTGGATGCTGAAAGCCAATATTTAAGGGAAACGTGTTTCCCAATTATAGCATTTCTGATTATGTGCTATCACAAGAGACAGCACAGAGGTACCACTTGTACAGAACACAGACAACACATGATACAGCAAAGAGAGCAAGAGCAAAAACATTCAAGCAAAGCCAGGCTATAGGATTGGTATAATCAGAGCACGGGAGCACGACGTCTGCATCTTGTTACAGCAGGATACTGCAACACTAGGACATTGCAGGTCTGTGATTATTTTGGGGGTTCCTCTCTTTCCCTGTAGCCCAGGCTCTCTGGGACCAATGTAACAAGGCAATAGTGTCTGTGAAAAAACGAGCAGGGCAGTGCAGTGCTGATCTTCCATTGCAATGTTAGGTGCGATGTTGCACACTAAAGCACAGGATCAATACTTCCAGCAGCAAGCCGTTCAATACACCTGAATTATTGCTTCATTTTTCTTCTTATTATAGATGAGTTGTGTTATTATTTTCCCCAAATCAATATTTTACAACCTTTTTTATCCGTTTCTCCATAAATTTTGTGATTACTTTAAACTGGGAATTCCGGTACACTAAATAAGATGCAGTATGTGAGAGGTAGTGAATGTACCAACACGATTTTTTACTCAAGACACTGCTTAAAGGCAGATCCTAATCAATAGCTAAGTAGGAAAATTTTTACCTAAGGAAGTTGGAAGCAGCAGCACTCTTAGAAAATCCAAATTCACATTCCTAGAAAATATTAGCTACAAAAGACTGTTTTAGAAGTATGGGGGGAGGAGAAAGGTCTGATGGGCACTTTGCGTGGGAAATTTAATTCCAAACAAATATGCTTTTTACTTCCCCTCAGCTAAAGGGCGACCATAATTCACTAAAATTGTTTCTTACGAAGCAGATAATCCTATGCACCTTAGAGTGATTTAATTAGCTTCCGTAGCTGTCTCCTGCTAAGTGTTTAAAGCATCTGCAAATCAAATCATGTTAACTCATCTGCTGCACCACTTTCTTTGTTCTATGCATAGGACCTTCCTAATAGCATTAATAGAAGCATGAGTTTCCCTGGAGAGGGGAGTAGCAAAGTGAGTTAATTACATAGTTATTGTAAAATTGTGTACATTATTCCACAGAACGTGCTGGGTACGTACTAAGGTGCTACACTGAAAGGAATGACAATTTTGGAGAGATCCCAAGGACCTCAATGTTCTAGTTCAAAAGGACAATGCAGATACTGAAGCTGGAAGAATTCTGGTGAATTCTTGTGTGCAAACTGCCTGGCCCCACTGCAGTGGAGGATCCTGGCTATAATTTCTGTTCTCACATTTACAACAGAGTTACAAGATCAAACAGTAGGAGGTACAGTAATCTCCATTCAACACTTTACAATACTTCAAAAATCTTAAAAAAAAAAATATATATAAAACTCCCTGAGATTTTCTGCTATAAATGGCATAGATTTCTGCTCATTTCCATTTGGTTCATTTTAGCACAGCATTTCCTCAAAGAGCAAGTCCAGCAACTTCCTTGGACTTAGACATCAGTAATGTAGTGGGGCAAATAATTCATAAGAAGCCATTCCTTCTCAGTAACTGTTCAAGGAGGTATTTTTCTCAATTAACTTTTTAGCTGGAAGTATTTGTCAAATGGTTTTTCTGATGAACCTGACCCTTACAGATAGATCGTTAGAATGGATTGTTACAAATTTCTGGTCTGAGTTCTCCATTTATAGCATATGTTCAGAGAGGGCATCACCTCATCTGCTGCTATTCAGTCATATTTCTTGACAACCAATAGTAACTTTTACATTCTTTTGTCCAGGCAAAGAGAACTTTCCATAGGACAGTCTGAGTTTTTCTTAAAACACACTGCCTCAGATATTTCACTTCAAACATTCTGAAGAGCAAAACACTACAGGGAAAGGAAAGGAAATTCATTGCCAAAAAAACAAATGAATATTCATGGTCCACAGAAATATCCTTATATTCCATCTCTAATTTCTAATGAACATCTGTGAAAGAAAGTCTAATGGGGGAAGCTGGAAGGGGAGGGGGTCATTGCCAACCTTTCCCTTAGGCCTCAATTGAAAGAAGCTTCCTTTGTCTTTTTAACAGAACTCAAAAGCAATGCAAAGATGATCAATTTGGGTGAAGAAACAATGTGCAGGCTGGCCTTTCCTTCTGGAAATTGGAACTAAACTCTTCATTCTCGGAAAAAAATAGTTGCCTAGTACAAATTCTTGTTCTGTCCCTGACCTGCCAGACCTGTGCACTGCCCTGAGAGTCCCTCTATCAATAACAGAGGCTGAGCTGCCAGAAACATCCAGGGAAAATACAATCTAAGACAAATAGGTGAGGCGTGTTTCACTCTCTTCCCTTTAAATAAATGACATGCACATTTCCATGCAAGATTAAAGGGAAACAAAAGTGCCTACAAATTAAAATCCTGAGAGAGAAAATATTACTTTTTTTTTTTTCTGTATGTTTGCCACTTGAAGACTTATTTTTAGGAACAATAATGTAACAACTACTTCTAGTAGCTGTGCAAACATACAGGTGAACTTTGAAGAGAATTCCTTTTGGAGTGGTGAAACTAGACAGAGATCTACATTTGGAGAAACTATTTCCCTTGCAGAAGAAGAGTCCTTTCAACAGGAATTCATGGTTACTTCTGGCAGTCAAATCTTGCCTTTCATTTTTACAAATACAAGCTTGCTGCTAGAGCTGCCTGAGCATACAAACTATGTATTTTCATTTGATGAGTTGTAGTCTTCTAAGGAAAGTATCCCACCAAATGCTAGTAATAGGACATAAGTTAGAATCATAGAATCAGTCAGGGTTGGAAGGGACCACAAGAATCATCTAGTTCCAAACCCCCTGCCATGGGCAGGGACACCTCACACTAGTTAGGAGAAACTAAAAGAAAAACCACCACCATTGCCACCAAAGAATTCTCCAACCAAAATAAACCCAACCAAAACAAACAAACAAACAAAAAAACCCACACCACAAATAAAAGGAGAAAAACAAAGACATGTATTTCAGAAACTATTTACTATCTGGGGCAACAGTTACTTCCCTATGCTGCACCTAGCCTGCAGAGTTGCTGAGGGTGTAATGCTTCTCAGCCAGCTTCAGCCATTCAAGTGCACTTCTATAGAACTCCTGTTCAGACAGAGGACAGAGAGAAGAGTTTCCTGATAGTGATTCACCCACTTCTGCGATAACGTCTGAGATATCTTAGGGGTATCATGTCCCAGAGCTGCAAAGGGTGGGTCACTAAGGCTCATATCTATCCCTTATGAAGTAAAAGAAGGCCTCATCATGTTGAAAAGTCCACCCTGGAAGACACTGCAGTAGTAAAGAGTGACAGCAATTATTCATAGGCTTCACAGGTTTGGCTTTGTAATTTTCACATATTTAAAATGCAGAGTTTGGTGCCACTTTCTGTTTTAACAAAGATGTATTTTTGGTAGATCACTGTTACAACACCTTCATTTTCATGTGCATTTTTTGTCCCATGGGGACCTAAAAAAAAAAAAAATTCTTAGTTGATTGTGTGGGGTTGCTCTCTTTGTTGCCCCCCAGCCCTCCCCTCCCTTTTTTTTTTTTTTTTTCCCTATTGTTGGGGTTTGGCTTTTTTGTTTGGTTGAGGTTTTTTTGTTTTGTTTTTAATTAACCCTTCATCTTCTGGGAATGGTGTTTCTCCTCTTGTTAACCATCAATGCTGACATCTGGTGCAATGCAAGAGCAGTTCAAGTCCACAAATCTTCATTCACAGAGGTTAACCACAATTTATGCCAAGAGGAAGAAGATGAAAAAAAAAAAATCACATTTGGGAGAGGAGGGAAATTAAAGATGGCACTGAAAGATTAAATAAGAATGGGTACGGCCATGTAAATATCATAGAGCAAACTGTGCAGGAGTAGGCCTTCAAGGGTAACTATCCAAATCCAAGCTCCTTACTGAATGAATTTTTTACACTTATCTCCCCAAGATGTAGACTGGTACTTGGTTGTGCAAGTTTGCTGTGGGTACGTAAGAAGTTCATGCAGAATAGCTGAACCTGCTGCAAAATGACAGGCTAATTTACATCATGCTAGCATGTTTGTGTTCAAATAGCTTTTGATAACTTCTGTCCTGCCTTGTGCAATGAAAGATCTGTATATGGCTGGCTTGGCAGACTTAAGTAATACTTCTGAAACTAATTGCAGAGCTCACAACAGATCAACGGCAAGATCCAAGTGCAAAACAACTTTCATTGAAGGCTGTGTAGATACATACAGACCTCAAGCAACTGTGCTTGAGATTTTTTCCACAAACTGGGGGGGTTTGAGGGAGACAGAAGTTGGAGAAATAAAAAAAACCCAAACAACCAAACCCAGCCAAAATCAATCAACAACAAACAAAACAACCCAAAAGCCCAAACACCCCACCCCAGTAGTATTTATGCCAAAGAGCTCTTTAGCAGCATTAGCAACTAATAGAGAGCTGCCAGAAGGTCCTAGGAATTTTTGTTGAGATTGTTGAAAATTTTGTGCAGATCGAATCTCCAAGGAAATTCTACTTTCTCCAAAATGTTAGTCAGCCATTATCATGAAATAAATGTGGATTACTGCCAGATATCTCAGATAATTTAAAACACCATAGTTACTATTCCCTTCCTTTCTGAGGTGCTTGTCTCTCTCTCTGTTGGCTCCTGTGGTGCCAGCGTCTCTCCAGCCTACAAGGGCATGTCTGCACCGCAGTCTGCTATATGTTGCATTCAGAAATACTCAAACTGACTTTAAATAAAGTAACAAGGCCACTACAACCTGCACCAAGAGGGGATTCTGCAGTGTTTTGGGCAATCCTGAGAAGATTCCAGGATTGTGCCGACCCTTACTAAAGCTAAACCGTTTCCAGCGACTCTACCAGACAGCAGAGCAGACCACATCACTTATTCACTTTATATCTACATAACTAAGCAGAAGAGCCTGTGTGAGTTCTTGCAAGACAGCAGAAAAGTACAAAGAACTTCCACTCCATGCAATAAATCGCTCTTGCATCCACTGAGATGAAAGGCTGCAAGTACAAGATTTCCCTTTTATCTGTATATTAACAAAAGAGCCTGAATCTGTAGACATGAGCTATATTGGGGCAGATCTGCTCTGTAGTCATTGCTGTTAGCAAGCATTAACCAGGCTAGATAAGCATTCCTGGCTGCACAGGGGTGCTAGCACAAGCGCAAAGCCAGCAAGGCTGCCCAAGTCCTGCCTCCAGGGAACGAAGGCCACACTGCTGGCCTGAGCCAGCCATACAGCATTCTCTTGTATAACAAAATGCCTAAGCAAAATGAACCCTCACTAACAAGGACCTCAAAGGATTAAGCACATCTTAAGGAGGTTGTTTTGCAGGTAGTGCTATGCAAGAGTGTGCCTCAGGCAGCCGTGTGCTAAATCCCCCTTCCAACATCCTCACCAGAGTCAGCGTGCTGTGTGCATGGGCACCTCAGAGCCTAGCCCACAGCCTGGACCTTTCTCAACAACACACAGGAAATCTGTGCATGGGTCCAGGCAGTAATCATAACCTGCTGCACCCCTTGAGAAGCACAGGAAGGATGAGTTAGGTACATCTATACCTGCAAGGCTGCCAGAATTCCCAGCTAACTGACTGAAGTATTTCAGCAGCAACGGGTAGGCGAGGAGCCTGCTTTCTGACCATAAAAGATAGTGCCTTGTCCCTCTTCTCAGGACACAGGATCAAACTGCACAAAGGCAAGCAGTACAGCCACTGCTGCTCCTATGAACTGTCCAATTCTGTGGCACTGGTCTAATCTGAATATCCATACATTAAGAAATAAGACAGTGAAGCACCCTGTAAAAATACAGCACAGTTCAGGCTTTTTACAAATTCATCTCACCTCTCTGTTTTATTGGCTATCTTTTAAAAAGAGGGAATAATATCTTATCAACTGACATGAGCTAAAAGGACAATAAAAAAAGATTAACAATTTCAGTCTGGAATAAGAGAGTTTTCAAGCAAAGGCATGAAAATTTAAACGTTTTGGGGTGGGGATAAAGAAAAGCCTTTAGAAGGCTTATTTTGTGAACCCAGAGGGTTAATTTATCATGGAATAGGGCTGGAACTTGAAAAGCAAAAAATGGTTTATTGACTTAGAAGGTCAGATAACTACGTTATATCATATTCAATAGGTTAAGGTTCTAAGGGTCTACATGGATGCATGCCAATTGCAGGAATCCTTACAAAGTCTAGCTCATACCTTTATCATTAATAGCTTTCTAATCCTTTACCACAAATTTATAGTTTAGAAAAGGCAACACATCTTAAAGATTAAAGGTATGTGACAAACAGTTCATGTCCTTTAATAATCAAATCACACAGCTTAGATTGGGGGCTTATCAGGCTTTTTCCTACTCTATGGTTTCGTAGGTAGAGAATACTTTATATCCCTATTACATGAATGATGAATGGGACCATTGGTTATGGGCTGTTATTTGCTTGGCTGTAGTCAATATGTTTTCTTTGGACAGGGACTTCAGTGATTTATTTCTCTTTTGGCCTTATCACTTATTAACTCAGGGCAGACAGAAACAGCCAAGGTTGTGAATAAGGGCTAGTGCCCATTTAGACTTCTAATATCAGAGAAAATATTCTTTTTAATGATCCAGCTACCCTTTGCTGTGTAGACTCTGATTGCACTTCCCTCTAACTAGGAAATAAAGGTCATATTTCTTGGAAAGTGTATACATAAAATATGCAAAATAATATGTTTCTTTCACAGCCAGCTTTATTCTGACAGTTGCTGTAATTGCTTTCATTTTTGCAGCTGTCCTACAGGTACACTGCAGACTTCTGGTGATTGTTTTGTGCAGTGCGTTCTGGTGCTGCCAGTGTTTAAGAAATACCAAAGACATGAGGGTTCTGTGGTCCTGTTAGCATACAAAAGGGAATTCTCAGTCTACCTTCACTGCCCCCTCACTGTCTCATAACACCCCTTTCACTGCAAACAATTAGAATTCCTCTCAGCTTCCTTTCCCAAATTTCTGCAAACCAAACCAACAACCCTAATATTCCAATACTCAACACTGATAACTGTCCATACTTTACTGAGCATGTACTAAGAAGCAAACACTTTGATAACAATAGTAACCCACTATCAAATAATAAAGCCTGAAGTTATTTCATCTAGGAAAGCTTGTTCCAAACCAATTGCATCCCTGCCTGCCCCCTCCCCCCCCCCTCCCTTTTTTTTTTCCCCTAAAATTTTCTGGACAGGCCAAGAAGACCAGGTGTTAACACTGACTCAGCAGAGCATCTAAGTTAGTTGACTGGAACTTGGAAAGGGTCAAGTTCATGCTTAAATTCAAATAGAGATTTCCTGAGGGCAACTTTCCTTTTCAAGGACAAATAGCACTCAAGATCACATCACTGATGTGGGTGTTTGGAGGGAGTGACTGTGCCAATCTCTCTCTTGTTTTCCCACCTGTAATTTAACTGCCAGCATCCCAGACCCAGCAGTGGTGCCATGAAGATCCAGTTCTTCAGTGACAATCAAACTACTGTAGTAGCAGAAAAGCCACATGTACAGCTTAACTTCTTCAGCCCAACACCCCACCCCAAAGACAGGTCCATTTCTGAGCTCCACACACAACCTGATGGCTCCCTTGTCCCTGTGGCAAGGTCTGGTTGGGAATGAACGCTCAACACAAGGAGATGAAAGGGAAACTCTGCATTAGGACATTTTATGAATAGCTCTTATGAGAGGGTTTGTGCTTGTTTCCAGATACATTAATCAAATTCACCAGTGAAAGTCTAGATTTACAAAGGATGTGATTTCATTCTGCCTTACTGGATAGTGCTACAGTTAGGATTTATCATCCCTCCTCTGTAGTCTCTCCAGGATCAGGAACAGACTTTATATTGAGTGTCCAAAGCACAGGTACATCAACAGGGTAACCTGCAGTGCTCTCCTGCTTTTAAGGACACTAGCTCTGATTTTAAACATTATACATCTCTTTGTATTGAAGGATTTTCTCCTGTTCTTCTGTAGCACTCTGACTATTTAACATCAAGACATCTGATACTTTTTATTCTACCACTGCTATTAATATTTACTAGTGAAAGACAGATAAAAACTGCTGTTAAAAACAAATCACATTCATTTGCTAGCTACCAGATCTCATAGCTGGTCACTCTTCTGGAGAAGTGATGTGCTCTATATTTCATTTCAGATTAATGATCATCATATCTTTGAGGTTGAAGATTTTATAAACACATCAGGATAAAACCCAAGCCATGCTGGCTTTTTAATTTTATTTTTATTGTTCTGTTGACAGTGGCCTTCTCTGCTCATTTATACTAATCAGCTATTTAAGTGCTCATGATTTAATAATAAACACACATGAATGAGGCATTGTAAAACTAATGAGGTTGTGTATTACTGATGTTGAGAATAACTGCCACTAGGTTTTAACGTTTCTCAGGAGCTAACAGATACACCAGCTAACCTTGGCCATAGATGTGTATGGGTCAAACTCTAGCCCACAAGGATCAAGAAAAGCTCCAGGGGGGCTACAGGAACCTCTTGACAGCCAGTCTGCCTTTTATCACCACTTCTTTTTCCTTCCTTTTTTTTTTTTTTTTTCCCTTTTCTTTAAGTTAAGTCTACAAACTCCAGAACTCTGCATTCTGAAAACTGACTGTTTCACTGATTATGGATCTTTTGAACTTTGCATAGTTAATAGTTATCAGTGCCTTCTTGAAAGCAGGAATCACTGAAGTTTACCAGGCTAGAAACTTTAGTGACTGGAGATCACCTTTTAAGTGGTTCCATTTCTGACCAGATCTGTGTACATGACCTAAACCTCTGCTTCTAGGACCATGGACTGACATTTTAAATGTTGATGTGTAGTTCTTCACTTAGGAAGTGAAAAGCAAATTAGTCTCAAAAAAATGGCTATCCCTCTCCTTCTGCAACTTAAACAATTTAAAAATAAAAATCTAAAAATGAAGCTACCTAATCTCAAAGCTATTGAAAATGTAACCCAAATTATCTGTGATCTGCAAGGCTCTTCCTGCCTGTACACTGACTCAAATGTTTTTGGAAGTAAATAAAGGGTGAAATGAGGATGCAGCAGGGATTTTTCCACATGAGGCTATTTCTTCTTCATAGCAACTAGGAGAGCAAAAAGTTCTCTGAGAAGCCCTATGACATTCCAGAGAAAGAGGCAGTTTCCCAGAAATTCTGTGAATATCCTGACCTTCACAGTGCTAGCATTTCTACATCACTCTACCCACAATGGCCCAAAGGCATAATGCAACCACTGGTCAGTCTCAGCAGCTCCACTCTGACCCACTCAGCCCTTGTCACACTTATCCTGGAGGATCAGCTCTCAGCATCTGAGTTATTCACACTGCACAGCAAGCCCTGTGTCTGTGCTGTCCCTACATCCACCCATTCCTGTTGGTAGCCCTTTGAAAGACACACCTTATCCCATTGCTTCTAACAAACCCCAAATGAGCTGAGGTTGGACTTGCCTTTCCCTAGGTATCCTGTCAGCACACAAATGGTTTAGCCACCAGGCTCCCTGCAAGATTAATGCAAATGAAAATGGTCCCTAAATTCCATCCTGTACTCAACTATGTAACCAAATGAAAAAAAAAAAAAAAGAGCAATATTTGGGGTACTAAGACAAGAATCTGAATTAATCCCATGGTGTATACATAACATTAGTGACAAAGCAATATACTTCTGGACCCTGTGTAGACATTTGCTGTACTTTGGGAACAAAAGCACAAAACCTGAAACTGAGCAGGTGGTAGAAGACACAGCATAGTGCATTTTTATGGAGCTCCCATATGTCCTTTCCAATATGCAGTGAGATTAATTCTCTTTTCACTTACATTCATGCAGTCCCACTCGAATCTTGCAGTTTAGTATCACAGCAAAATTCATCTGTGAAAAACATACTGGCCATGATACTTCTTTTTTTTTTTTTTTAATTAAAACAAAACAAAATCTCAAAGGCCTGTCCAGGTATCACAGATTTGTGCCAGTTTCCATCCCTAATTCAACTCAACCACATATGCCCTGAGTCACCTTGGTAAGCTACCTATGGGTTTGTTTCCCTAATGGCTTCTTTCTTTATCTCAGATTCTCCAGTCCTATCAAAACGGTAGAGATAAATACCTGACTTCTATGTTGTGATATGAAGCTCAGTTCATGCAATGCTCTTGAATGCCAGAAGAGACCTGCAGATGAAGGGTGCCACAGGGAGATACTGTGGGTATTTCCATCTGCAATATGGACTTTTAATATTATTTCAAAATGATCACACATGCAAGATGTGTTCAGACTTCTGTATTTCTAATAAAGTTCTATCAGGAATGCCAAAGCTTAGAGTCTAAGAAGTATTTGCTCTGTAAGTGCATCCTAATGGCTTGCTGTGCAGATAGAAAATAAAAAACTTATGTTTTCTTGTAAGCACAGGGTTGACATTGGTTTATTTCTTTCAAAAATACTTGCAAAAGCCAGGATTTATCTACATATATATGACCCTGATTCCTAGATGGCACATGGACTACTTAAAGATCATGTTACTAAGTTATTTGCAGTTAAAGGGGGAAAAAAAGGCTAAAATTAATGGGTCACTGGGTATTTTCTTCTGAGAACTTAAGTAGTTAACAGTAAGAAAAAAAAAAAAAACAGTTTACAGCCAGGTGGCTTGAGGGGATATTTTGTTGAACACTGATTAAAAATAATTTCTTCTAAATGAGACCTGACCACAAAATGGGACCATTAACGAGCAGGGACATTCTCACCAGAAAGGAAACTACGCTTGATCAACTCCTGCACCGCCCACAAACCCCAGGTCTTTTTCTCTCTCTCTCACACACACACTATTTTTTTTTCTTTTTTTTTTCTTCTTTTTCTCCTTTCCCCTTTTCTTGTTCTTAATAGCAGGGTAAATAAGCAGCAAGTGATGCTGAAATGTTTTCGGCCAAAAACAGAGGCCAAACTCCTCTGAGAAAACATTTGGCCTCTGTGGTTTTGTAATATGTTCCAGAACACTGAGTTCACTGAAGAACATTGTGAAAAACTCCCATCGGCTGGAGTGATGCTGGGGAATGTTACTGTATCCCAACTTCCAATTGGTCCATTTCCTGCAGGCCTTGTTAAAAAAAAAAAAAAAAAAAAAAAAGGGAGAGAGAGAGAGCGAGAAAGAAAAAAAAAAAGGAAAGAAAAAATAGTGCTATGTGGGAGTTAAAACAAGTTCTCATGGGAAAAATGAATGGCAAGAAATTCTAGCTTTAAAGAAACAGCTAATCTGCTAGTTTGATTGTTCTTCAAAACTTACAATGAACCAATAATCCTAATTAAAACCACTTGGCCTAGTTCTCTAAAGCATCATAGCTTTTTCTATGCTTCGTTTGTACACACCATAGACTATTAGTTTTTTTTCTAGTGCTCACTAACAAAGTGCTGACTTTGTTGGGATGGCTGAGCTAATTTCGTGAACTCAGTGTGAAACCTTAGCTAAACAAAATTGTGGTAATTTTCCTTAATTTGTAAAAGTGATTGGAGTGCAAACAAAATTTTCCTCTTGGGTCAATCCTATAATTTTCAATTAACTAAAACTAATCGGCAGGCGTGTACTGAACCTGCATTTTGTTTAAAGGGCTGGAAGGCACTTCTGAAGGTCAGGATGCATTAATTGTTTTTATTTTCGTTTCATTTAGTCCTTTTTAAAAAGCCACATTTAAGTTCAGGCTCTCTCTAAAAGGAAAATGCAAATTGTGTGAGGAACAATTTCAGTCACAATAGCTTTCCTGTGTCTACCATAGCTCCCTAACAGCTGCACAAGAGAGAGAATTGCCCACAGACAGGATCAGCTTTGATTTTATCATTGCTGTTTGGTATTTCATAACTTCTATTTATTGAGTGACAAATAATGTGCTTTAAACACTAACCTGCAAAATGCATAAATGGACAGATTCTCCCTATGGGACACCTTATTTCCACATTCAGCCTTCTGCTTCTGGGCAGACAGGCTAAACTGCTGCCCTCTTTTTTACTGGCAAAGCTAATTAATGACGAGCTGAAAAGCAAAACCAAAATGGGTCGAAGCCATTTTCAAATCACCAGATGAACTCCACAAAAATGTGTTCACAAAGTCAAAGGAGAGCAGGTTTCCTCCCTTTCCTTCATCTTCTACAGGCATACCTGCCAATTCACCAACCCAAGATGCAGCCACCCTGGTGGCTTGACATCAGGGAGGACAGCACAACTTACTTACTCAGAGTCAGAAAGTGAGAAGGGGAAGGATTCATGGGCAGGCTATCCAGAGCTCTGGCTGACACTTTCATGTGGTATATGGAAGCAATTTGCAGCAGCTGGCAATTTGACCCTTTTCTTTTCCTTTCAAACCTTAAAGAACCTTTTTGATACAGTGTGTTATTGTCCAGATATGATTTTTTCTATACATTGTTGAAATAGTAACACTACACAAGTGCCTGCTGCTCAGCCAGCAAGGAGATACATGAACAATCTAAGACCCAGTTTGAAGAAATCCAGTGCGTAATCCTAACTGGGGAAGAGGGTATTTGAAAAAGACAACAAAGCTTTATAAGGCACCTTTGTTCAACTTGGTCAGAGTTAAGAAAAAACAAATGAGAGCTTTGCTACCCAGATGGAGCACAGAAGTCACAGAATCACAGAATTCATCTGTCTGGAAGAAACCTCAAAGATCATCCAGTCCAACCCCTGACCCAGCAATGAAGGGTCAACACTAAACCATGTCCCTAAGCACCAGGTCCACACACTGCTTAAACACCTTCAGGGATGGTGACACCACCACTGCCCTGGCCAGACCATTCCAACATTTGATAACCCTTTCTGCAAGGAAATATGTCCTAACATCCAGCCTGAACCTCCCCTGGTGCAGCTTGAAACCATTTCCTTTAGTCCTGTTGCTTGATACCAGGAAGAACAGGCTACCCCACACACCCCACTCCAACCTTCCTTCAGGTAGTGCTGGAGAGAGATGAAGTCTCCCCTCAGCCTCCTCTTCTCCACTGAATCTCTCCTCTGCCTTGGGTCTCTGTGTGCATGTTCACAGTTGAAGCAATATATGTGCCTAGTGTAATCCAAAATGCCTCACAGCCACAAGTATTTATGATACAGCTTATTCTTAAAGTTTCAGAGACAATCAGGAATGGGGGGAATGGGGAAGGAAATTGCCCTGGGTTGTGATGAACCACAATTCAGGCAAATAGTTACAGAAGTAGTCCTGTCTTCAAATGTCAAACAACAAGCACATAAAAGGACAAGTACATCAAAACCTGGACCAAGTCATTAATTCTTGCAGTGTGCATCCCTTCCAAGGAATCAATGACACACATTCTTTTAAAAAAGTTAAGCTGCTACTTGATTTATTTCTTAGGCCCTTGTTGTTACTGAGAGCAGTGTAACACTGACAGCACCTGCAATGTCCTAGCATGATTTTTTGTTAATAATTCTTCAGACCAAACCTCTCAACTTCGTGGTCTCAGTGTGGGATGCCACCCCACAATGTGCTGCAGGTCACTGTGTCTGCAGCACTGGCTGGGCAAAAGCTATTTAACCTCCCTGAAAGTCAGAGGTATGTTAAGGTGAGATGGGCAGGCAAAGAGGCTGCTGTTTGGAACAATTCTAACACTTGCCAGACAACATGAAACAGAGACATTTAGCATGAGGCTTCGTGGAAGGCAGGTTTGTGACTGCACTAGCCTGGCTGTCTCATCCTCTGGAGTATCTGTTTCTCTCCTTCCTTCCTCCTCCTGGGTAACGAGATATCCCACTGTGAGGGTAAATAAGCAAACAAAAATCCCATACTGGTTTGTTTTCAGATTCACCCCTACAGCCATCCACTTCTGAAATCCATCCTTAAACTGGGACCTCAATGACATGCTCTGCCAAAATAACAGAACACAGTACAGCTTTTAATGGCGAAAGCAGAAGCCCTAGCAAGTGTGATATATTGTCTGCCCTATTTCTCCACCTTATATCTAGTACAAAAGCATCCTTACCTGTGTAAATGAATCTTCCAGGCGTTCCCTTGCAAAACTGCTTAGACTTGTAGGACAATGTGACTTCTACAACCCCTGGGATATGCCGGGGAGGCGTCTGTACACGGATGGCGTGAGGAGTAATCAGCTAGAGGAAAACATTAAGAAGGGAGAAGAAAAGGGAAAAAAGCACTGTTAGATGCTGAACACTTTTTAATAACACTTTCCTTCTGAGATGACAGTAAACAAGCTTTGAAACATGTAATTAACCTGTCAGTGTTTGAATACAATCTTGATGTAACCCACACAGAAGCCCGTGACTACAATATTTACAAGCATTCTCCTCCTCAGCCATAACAACATTATTTCTGTTTTCATACATGGCAGGCACTTGCTTCCTAGTACAAGCATTAGCCCTGGTTTAATGCAATAACTGTAGCTTACAAGCAGCAGGATGCCTATGTTTGCTCAGGTGAACACTAGGGTCATGACAGTGTCCAACAAACCTGATTGATAAATGATAGGCAGTTATATGTCTAAACATGACACAGCACAGACCCAGGCTGGGATGCACTGCATAGCCCAAGCCCAGGAAGGATTTTCCACGTGCTGGTCCCCAGCTGACATCTGTACATTGCAAAAACAACATGTGCTGCTGTTTTAATTTTCTCTTCATTTTGTGGAGGTATAACTGATTACTGCAGAAATGCAGAGTTTGGCTTCTGAAGGATGCTGGATCTTTTCTTGCAGATGATCACAGCACTCAAAAGAGAAATACCAAACACAACCATCTAACCACCATTTCCAGTCTGCCTTCACTGCAGTGACTAACACACATCTGAGAAGGCTTCTGCAAATGAGGATTTACACAGCAACACAGAGACAAACATAGCTTGCTTGTTAACAGGGCTGAGGAACCCAACCCTCTTAACACAAAAGGTTGGAGTGGGTCAATGTTGCAACTTTTCCAGGCTCTAGATAATTTTTGCTGTTTCAGGATTCTGGGCTGGATTTAAAACACAGTCTTTAAAATTATTATTAGAGTCATCTAGGAGTTCATTAATTAATGGCATGTTAACTCAAATCTCTGCTGCACTCACATACTAAAGCATTATCCTCCCCATCACTGACATGTCTTCTTCTCATTCTTTATGCTCTTTCAGACAAGCACAATACAAAGAGCTACACAGAAAAGGTGACATGATTGCATCCAGCAACCAGGATACAGTTTTGGCACACAGATAATCCTTCTCTGGCAGACTGTGGCACATTAACACACTTCTGGAGAGGCAAACAACCAAAATCATAACCTGCCTTGACAGTGAGCAAAGACACCCTATACACACCCTATACAGAGAGTCAGCTGCTCTATGCAGTTGGTCAAATTGTGTCATGGATTAAGGAATATATTTCAATAGATTTTTTTTTAATAAACAGTTGAATTTATTAATATTTTTACAAGGAACCAAGTATGCAAAATCCTACCAAAACCCCAGACTTTTAACCAGCTCTTTGTTTAGGGGACAGGACCAAAAAAGCACAGCAGCAGAGTAATGTCTGTCTGAGAGCCATCTGTGTTACTGAGGGAAATGGCATACACAGTAGGAAGTTCTCCATATTTAAAATAAGAAAATTAATATTAAATCCAGTTGAAGATTAAAACCAAAATTACCAGCATCAAATGCTCCAGAAGACATTTAGATCCACAGAAGTCATAAGTCTCCTGTTGTTTTAGAAATGGTCATGTAGGCATTGATGCTGCCTTCTTTGTGAGCTCCCAAAGAACACGTTTTGGGCTCTGCTTTGAAAGCAAGGGGTTTAGAAGCTTGTTTATTTTTAAAATAAACCTGACATTTCCCCCAATTACTCCCTCTATCAACTGGGTTAAAAAAACCCTACAATAAACCAACAAAAAATAACCCCCCCAAACTTCCAAGGATTGCTTTTACTTAAATGGAGTTGTTTTACAGCTGGGCTGACCAAAGCCTATAAGTCTAGGACCAATTCTCTACACTCCCTCAATAGTCAGCAGGGGCAGAAAGCACTGCCAAACAGCAATTTATTTCCAGTGTTTTAGACACCTCTTATGTTGGGATGTGCTTCTCTCTGGAAGTATCTACCTTTATCCAATGAACCAAGATGTCAAACTTAATGCTTAACTATAGGCAGCCAGACATAGCCGAGATAAATCCCATCCCCAAGTGGTTCTAGTTAACTGAGTGAGAACTGGCAAGATGAGAAAAGATTCATGACATTTTGAGGGGGAAAATATTTGCAAAAACCAGCAAGGATTTTAATACTAAAAGGTTAACATGTTAATCTTACTACATCAGCATATTCCTTGCCCCCCTCACCCAATTCTGGCATGAGCTATACAGGCAGCTTCTGGTTGCATCTTCGAATTTCCCAGCATTTACTGGTCTGTCACCACTTTAATGTTCTTTAAATATAATTTGTGGCATTTTCCAATACTCATCTTCCCTGGTTCCCAAGAAATGTCTGACCTATTTATGGTCCATTGTTAAAGAGAGCTGGAGAGAGTTAAGCAAGTTTCCTGGTTTTTTCTCCACAAACAGTTTGGTTTTCCTTTGTGCTCTGAAGTAAATAAGTTTAACTGTGTTTAAAACCACAAATATACAATAATGTCGCCCACACATTCCCCAAGGGTGAACATTATGTCTGAAATCCTATGGTTTAGGATACTCAGGATATATTTTACTCCTCTCTTCTCTAGAACTAAAGGCTTGGGAGTTATGCCAGGAGATTCCATGTACCTTTTCCTCCTCAGCATCTGGCACTGACCACTGTCAGGCATAGAGTGTTGAGCTAGAAAGACCTTTGTTCTGGGTCAGGCCTCAGTTCCCAGGCACACAGAAAGGAACAGGGCAGTTTGGTTTCACACCAGTATTCCCCTATATTGTTCTCATATCAAAAAGTTGTCTTTAAGGGACAAACAAAGTCACTGTGCTCCAGAACTTTCCCTCTAAGCCTCACCTTTTATGTTGAACTCAGTTCCCTAGTGCTGCCAGGAATCGCGTTATGGACCTCAACCAGCTCTCTGAATTGCCCTAACTCTGTTTTGCAGTCTGAGTGACCCAGTGGGTGCTGCACAAGTATGGATAACTCCAGACCCACCCACAGCAAGAGCAAACCTGCCCTAGCTTCAATAACTTCAGGATTATGGGATGTGTTCCTGTCTACCCATCAATCTGTGGCCTGACCTTGAGGATCTGCTCCATCTTTTCCTAGCATATTTTCTCTGCTCACACTGTCAAAGGCTGTGCTTTCTTCAAGGCACAGTCTGTTTCATAGTTGCATGTAAAAGACCTGGAAAAGCTGAGCTACTAGCATTAAGGGATACTCAAAGTAAAGAAACTACTTATGGAAGCCTCCAAACCCCAAACTGTGGGAGGCTGGTAGAGTGCTTTGGGAAAGCATCACTACCTGCTCACTCCATTGTTTTTACAGACATCTGTCAATGCCCAGTGCCACACACAGGATACTGAGCTAGATGAATCTTCATGTGTGACCCCAATACAGCCATTTCTGTGTTCCAACCTAAGGTGGGAATTCTTGGTGCACTAACAGGCATCAAAACAACTGTAGCAGTGACGTGCCAAGAATGAAGAATTTGTAAACACAAGTCATGCACATTTCTGAACACAGAATTTAAAATGTAAATCTTGAGTAAGGCCTTAATTTGTGTGCTGGAGACGAACTCATCAGCCAAAATCCTAGATCCAGCTTCCTCTTCCATTCCTGCATTTGGCTAATTGAGACCTGGAGCTGGACATAAACCTAGTAACTGGACCCTTTCTCTTATCTTCAGATAATTCACCTGATAGTTGGCAACTGCACTAACTGATCTAAACTCTTACATGTCAGTTGGGACATGCTGTGGATTGTGTTAAAACTTGAGCTAGACATCTTCAGAATGGAGGGAGGTGCATGTCCTTCAAATCCAAAACACATTTGGTTTGAGTAGGCACAAGGAGCCTCTTTCTGTGGTTTGCTAATGTATTCTAGACATTCTTGTGTGATACAGCATCATTTCACACTCTTCAGAGTGCCAGGTTACTTTCTTTTTTTGCAAGTGACATTTTATAAGGAGATGTCATTAATCTGAGTCACTAGTTTATTTTTGCATGCTTGAGCTCTGGTTTGTGGTTAGGGAAACGGTGACAATCCGTCATAAATTTAACTTGGACTCTGTCTGAAGAGGACCATTAGGACAGAAAGGAGGAAAAATCCCACCAACTGAAGGAAACACAACAGTTTTCAGTGCAAACAGGATCCTTAAGATACCTATATTTTTAAAAATGACCAGTGACTTTTCATGCCTCAATCCTGGGCATGCAGATGCTACTTAGTAAACCTCAGTTTTCAAAAAGAGGGTGCCTACTCATTTTTTAAAAATGAGTCAGACCTCCAAAATAAGCACTCAGAAACAGAGACTTCCAAAACCAATAATAAACATAAAAAGCAAAATAAAAAACTGTGCCACAGAATTTGATTCAGCAGCATTAAAGAAAAAAGAAAACAAAACAAAACAAAAGTCCAGCATGCCAAACCAAAAAAAAAAAATCGTCCTCTGTTTTTGTGCTGTACAAAGGTAACAGAACTGACATTTCAATGCTTCATCTTTTCTTAATATAAAAGAAAAAAAAAAAAAGAAGTTGTGTCCAGCTGACTCTGTACAGCTGGAGGAATGTTCTTGGCAGGAAAAGGTTTGAAGAAATAGTTCGTTTTAAGCAAATATTGTGGAATATTTATAAGAAACTAATTTTGTCTTCATGATCGTGTATTTGCTCTGAAACTTGATTCTCAGAGTTTCAAGCCCCCCAAGTAAGAGACAGAAACAACTGAGGATTTTTATCAGTAGCTCAGATTTGGAATATTTGCAACAATGCACAGCTCCAGAATGCTGGGTAAAAACCTGCAAAAAACAACTCTGTTTGTGGACTGGACAAGCAGACAGGCAGAGTCTCTCTGGCAAACAGACTATTGCTGGGAGTTGTCTGTCCACGTTCAGCATGTGCACATGATATACCAATGCTGTTTGTTTGTCTGTTATGAAAGTCCTCTGTAAAAAAAAAAAAAAAAAAAAGGCTTTAGATGGCCCATTTTGCTGTATTCTAAAAATATCAAGGGCTTTTAAAGTCATTTTTATAAAGCAATATGGGAGGTAAGGATTAATTGAACCTCCTGGCTGAGGGTATCTGCATTTCTGCACAAAATTAATGTGACAAATTAAGTTTTTATTTAGTTCTCCCTGGCTGAGAAAGGTTGTAATTATGTTAGAGTGTTTACAGATAAAATATATGCTTAAATAATAAATATGTGTTTCAGAAACCATTTCAAACCTCCTTTTTTAACACAGTCAACTCTGTTTCAAGAATATAAATATTTCAATTACAAAACTTGGATACATGTAAAATAAATTAAAAATATATTATTTACATTTCAAATTATTTATAACATATGCTGCTTGACAGCAACAAATTCACCCTTAGAATGAACAATTTTTTTTTTCTTTTTGGCTTTTAACCTTGCTTCTAAACTGTGGTAGGATATCCATTTTATATATCAAGGCATCTCAGGTACTTGGATTTTGTTATAATAAAATCTGAGTAATATAGGACCTTTACAATGATTACCTTCACAGCACCTCTCCAAAGAAGATGGCTAATCTCATTACTATGTTACAGAAAGGGAATTGAACTTTAAGCAGATTATGTGATTTGCCCAAGGTCCCAAGCAAAGTCCATGGCAAAATGATGCTTAAATTAAAAACTAGACTTCATCCCCCAAACCACCTGCAATTATAACTGAAAGTGAAGCTAGAAACATCCATGTTAAAATACTCTGCAAAATTCACTCTCTTTCTTTAGTTTCCACTTATCTACTATTGGTTTGGGTTTTCTGTAGCTCAGTTTAAAATATGTTTTCTTTGGATCCATGAAACAACAGGATGGACTCGAAAATTCTTGTTGAATTCAATGAAAAAAAAAAAAACAAAACCAAAAACAACCCGGCCAGGCTTGCTGCAAACTGGGCCTGTCAGGATGAACTTGCTCCAGATTTGAAATGGTACCGAAATTTAGAAGATGGAGAGTTCAGTTCCACACTCTATTAAGCAAAAATATTCTTCCTGGGTACTGAAAAAGCACTAGACCTTGGGAAGGCAAATGAAAGAATTAATTTTATTCTTCCTAGATGGCTAGCATGTGCCATGTGTATGGCTACAGATGACTATGTATGTTTACACAAATTTGTATGCTTACAGATCACTATTATTTAGGGAACACTCAGCTCATGCATTTCTGCACTTGTTTAGCATGTCTGTTGTCTTTTACAATTTTTTTTCCCTCATATAGGATTTTCTATTGCTCTCATAGGCTATGAAACTGAGAAGCAATTTGGTAAGGGAGAGACAGTGAAATAGTCTCAGAGTCAACCTGCAGTCTGTTTCAGCACTCACAGACTTTGGTCTGGACCCCTTCTAACATTATTAATTTTATGACAATGCCTTGCAACCATCACCAGCAATGTTTTGACTTGCACTCACTCTCCTGAGATTAGAAATTGCCAATTAATGGCATCCACTAATAAACAGATCAAGATTTATAATGAAAGATCCAATTCTGCAGTACCAAAAAAAATCAAAGCACTTTCCTCCCAGCCTCTTCACCTTTCCCTGTTAAATGTCTGTAGCCATAATAGCTTCAATCTTAACACACAAAATGCTTACACTGGACCCAGGGGGCACTTTCATGATCACATAAGGGCTTCAGAATAGAGCTCATTTAATATATCTCCTTTTCTGAGAATGTCCTTTCATCCACACTTGTCCTCAAGTGGAAGGATGATAAAGGGAGAACAGTGAAGCCCATGAAGGACATTAGAGAATACTCTTCATATGGAAAAAATGCTGCCATATGTGCAATGGAATCAGCAGTGGGAATGTGTTGGATGTGAATTAAGGTATAGTGTTGATTCAGTGTTTATAAGATTTATAAGGCAAAGCATCAGAAGATCCTTAGTCACTGGGTAATGATTGTATAGCTGTTTCAGAGCTGATTTTTAGTGTGTTTAATTCAGTATTAAAATAATGGGGGGGAAAACTCCTATAGAAGCTTTTGGAAAGCCACAAATGCAAAATGTAAACCCTTCCTTGGAGCTGCCTATCTATGCTAGTGAAGCCAGTGGGAATTCTGCCCTGACTTCTGATGATCCTGAGCACTGGAAGTGTCTGTTTGGGCAATGTTTCCTGGGTTTTAATTTTCAACAGGCTCTTGGGAAATATCAGGCTCCATGTTTAATTATGTGCCATGAGAAGAGAGGATTTAGGAAACTGGGAGGAATAGCAAAAGCAAATGGATAAGAAACCAAAAAAAAAAAAAAAAAAGGTTACTGTGAAACTACAGAGGCCCTGCTAGGTATGATGAGTTTGTATTTTCCACTGTGGATACAATACTGTGTGTTTGGTTGCTATTATGAAAAAGATACTTAAATTGAGTGCCTAGACTTTAAGGATATGCTCTTCAGAGGTGCTGAATTTCTGCAGTCTCCACCTCATTGAGCTGCAGCTACAAGCTGCCAGTTTCCCTGGAAAGCAGAATCACCTAAACGTTTGTTTCCTGTGGGCCCTTAGCTATTGTAGTGCTAAATGCAGAATTATTCACACAGGAATTTATCCTTCCCTTAGCTGGGGGGAAAAAAAAAAAAAAAAAAAAAAAAAAAAAGAAGTGCTAAATTCTGGGCCAGTGAGAGGAGATGCAAATCCCCTGGCTGGAACAGATTTCTGCCACAGGTAAAGCTGACTAATTATTTTCATAAAACTGAACGAGGGAAAGATTCACATCTCAAGGTTTGTTGCTGATTTAGCATGTGGCATAGAAAAAGGACAGGCTAGCTACAAGCTAGACAAAGCTATTAGACATTACCGTTCAGACAACACCTACCTCACTCCAAACCAGCATGGTGCCGAATATGACCTGTAACCCATCAAAGAAATTGTCTCCTATGATGATGACAGTGGCACCTCCTGTAGTCCATCCTTCACTTGGACTGATGGCTTTGATACATGGTGTAGCTGCTTTTCAACAGACATGAAAAAGAGAAGTATTCTGCTGTTAGAATCAGATTTTAATGATAGAAGACTTGAGAAAAATAAAATAAAAGGATCTTTCATTTCCCCCCCTTACTAACACAAAGATTTCAGCAATCACATTCTTTCTAGTATATGTGCATGACCTCAAACTGTATCTTTGGAAGTGTTTTTTTTTTTTTTTTCTCAATTAATTTCTGTTTGGTTTTGTTATCTGCACTGAAAAAAAAATACTGTTTTTAAGCCTACATTAACAACAACAAAAATAAATCACAGTATGATGGGCAGAGACCAATTGGAAATCAGGACAAATCTCTATCTTCATTTGATATGAAACGTGCAATACCTGAGTTAATAAAACAGTCTCCAGTGAGCTTGCTTTATTATCCATCATAACCTAAATTCATCAAGGCAACTCCTATAAATATTGTGCAAAATATTGGCTAAATAAAAAAGGATGTAACCTTCAGCCTTTCTTTAACTACTCTGCAATCAGATCCAGGTTGTTCTAGTATGAAACCACCCTGCCCTGCTTAATGCTTTGACTAATAAAGAAAGACAAACCCAAACCCCACATCCCTGCCATCCAATCATTCCAATTTTGTTGGCATAATTGAGAAGCATGTGCAATGCATTCTGGCCTATCCATACAGTGTGTCCCCACTTTCTTGGCATCCTATGTACAAAGAACCTTCTGAGAGGATGTTGAAAATTCAAGTGCTGCTTATAGTAAGCTCAGATCTTGGTGTAAGATCTTCTGATTTTAGAATACTGAAGCAGAAGCATCCTCAACTTTATATATTGGTGGAACAAGGTAATATAAGCACCTGCATATGGATTCCCCTCCTGTGCACTACTGGCCACAAGAGCACATTGCTGTCCATTGAATAACTTGCTGTCCACTAGGACTTCAAGGTCTTTCTCCATGGTGCTGCTTTCCCTAGATTCAGGACTCTGCGCTTGTCCTTATTGAACTTCATGAAGTTTGCCTTTGCCCAGCTCTCCAGCCTGTCCAGATCTTGCTGGATGGCATCACAGCCTTCCAGTGTGTCACAGCCACTCTAGTGCATAAGCAACTCAATCCCAAAAGCCACCAACATCTTGCTAATACAGCATGAGGAGAAAATATGGCAGCATACCATCAGATAATATTTTAAGTAAAGTGAGTACCCTCCTCAATTTCATTAGCCATGAAAAAAAGAGATCTTTTAAGGAGCAGCAAAGCTCCACCAGCCAACCTCAATGTTGAAAAGAAAGATTCTTTTGTTTAGATATGCACATCATCCTCAATAACAAGAAGAGGCTGGCTCCACTGAAAACACGTGAAGGGCTGCCATTGCCCACACTGATTCTGCAGTGCCAGTCAGGAGTCCATTGGCAGAACATTGTTAGCTGCCTGGATATAGATATATAGATATAGACATATATAGATATAGATTATATAGATATAGATATATATACAAACATATATACCTCTTCTTTTAGATCTGCAGGCATTTAGCTGTGGAACACTACTTGGTTGAAAGGCTGGCTGAGCTGTTAATTTAGTTTGCAACTTTGGGTATTTGATGACATACTGAAGGGAGAGCACTCAGGCACTTCTTCATGTAAGGATTTACTAGAAAGCCAGGGTTGTAAAAGCTACCCACATGTTAGCACCATCCAAATAATACCCTTGCACCCATGAAGTACTTGATGTGGCCATGTAAGGAAGGATATGTAGCCATATAAGGCACAGCCCTGACTTATATCCTTCTAATTGTAAAGAGAGTAAATTAATTCCTTCACAGAAGCATACTTTAAAATGCTCCAGACATAAAGCACTAAAGAGATTCTGTGTGTCTATGGTTATTTAGTGAAGTTCTGGTCAGTTGGAAATAGTTGCAAGAGTCTGTGAGGCTGGTGAGAAGCTCCATCCTCCAAGCCCTGGGCAGGGCAGGTGGGTGTGGAGCTGGGAAGAAAGAGGGAGCTGGAAAGGGAGCTGTTGAGTCACCCATAGCAGTGAATGTTTCTGTGCACACTGCCACAGACTCGCATCACCAGTGATGGAACTGATGCATAGGGAGCAAACAGATCCCATCCCTACCTACAAAAGGTTGTAAAGTGTCAGGCACAAATTTTTCCACTACTTAAGCTGCTGGGGATGCCAACTCCAGTGAAAAACACAAACACACAGGGAGAAAAAAAATCATTACCCTACCCCAAACTTGGCAGAGCACAGCCATCAACTTTTACACGAGCTAACAAATGAAACATCCTAACAACATCACCATCACGGCAATGCAGCGCACTCAGAAGTTACTTCAATGTGTTTAATTTGGATTCCAGTTACTTGCATAAAGCTGTGTGTAAAAGCCATTGCAAAATCCAAACCCAAATGCTTCCCTTGCAGCCGAGCTCACAGCAAAGGATTGACAGTGAAAGCAGCTTATCAAAATGCCATCTAGCCCTTTCACAGAATCAAACATTCAATAAATAAAAACTAAAATCACTTCCAAATTACACCCTTCCCAGTATTTCCCAGTCGATCGTGGCCACACCCACAGCCCCAAGTAAAACCCCAAGATAATCAGTTTCCCATGTGTCAGAGAATGAGCTACTTTTCTTACAGATTACAAGCAACATTTTTTTCCCCTAAATACCAGTGAATAAAAAAACCGAAAAAAAAAAAAAAAAAAAAAAAACAAAAAAAAACTGTTTGAGGCCATAAGCCTTTAACAGAAAACATATGCAGGCTTCAAAATGATAGATTCAATTCATCTTTGAAATGAATGCAAGACACTGTTCTCCATTTCTGGCTCCCCACTAAAGCTCTTGCTGTTCATCCTGTGATGTTCTCTGCAGTACCTACACTGTGCTCACAGGTGTAAGGTGCTGCCTCATCTGTTGGATTCTGCTACTTTATGCATGCATGTGCTTAATATCTGTGGTAGTTTTAGGCTGTACCTTGACATTTTTCCACAGATCTTGAACAGAAAGTGGTAGAAGGTAAATAAATTACCATTGGATGTAAAAAAGGAAAATAATGTATGGACAGATATCGACCATAAAAGTTAGTTTTATTGACTGACTTTCTCTCTTTTTGCTTCCTTCCCTCTAGCAGACACTAGCTTCTGGTGTCTGCTGGCTTTGCTGTCCTTGGCTGTGTTCTTTGTTGTGGTTAACTAACAGCAACACTCTGCTCTTTCTCTTGTCCTGTGTACAGAGAGGAGGGAAGGGCGTAGGGACTGGGGAAGCTATTAGTAGCCTCCTGGTTTGTCCAGGGGATTTCTTGTGTTGTTTATATATTGTACATATATGTAAATATTGTATATTTTGTACATATTTATCGAGTTTCATATTTTAGATTTTAGTTTTGCATGCAAATACAGCTTCATTTGCTTCCACTGAGCTAGTCTGGCAATTTTATGTTGAGGGGTAGTTTTCAACCCATCTCAATATCAAATACATGCCAGTTGCCATGACTTTGAGTGAACAGGTCCTTGTGTTAACCTGGGGCTGTGGGCTGTTCTCTGGGACATTCTCACCCACACAGCCAATGTGACCACTCACATGTGTTATTTAAATATGGAGTAATTGTGCTGAATCAGTGCCTCCTTGGAACTGCTGGCAATAGCCCAGGACACGTCCTCTGAGGACAAAAAGTCAAGGCTTAGTGGTTTAACACCTAGAGCAAGTTGGTACCCTCACAGGCACCACCTGAGAAGCAAGGAAAACACTGTGCATTCCTAGATGATTTCAGGATATTATTTTCCCTTAGGAACAGTTACAAAAACCAGTGGAACTTCCCAATTTTTCCCACACAGCTTCTCTTACTCTGAAGTGCAAGGGTCTGTAAAGACTGGCAGGGCTGCACAAAGGGAAGCTGTGCTGCAGGACTGCATCCTGAGAAGGCCAAGGAGACGTGCTAAGGGAGGCATACAGACTGCTACCTGTTTTTGAAGGCACAAACCATGTTTATACAATGACATATTTGCAACAGCCAGTGTCGTCTGGGACACTAGTCTTAGTAAAACTTTGCCCTTCCCAGGCCTTTTCCTTGGAGCACCAGGAAGGAGGATGGAAGAATTGGGTCCCATTTGCCAGCATCACCACAGGTAATGTTGGGAGAGGGACAAGACAATGACCTCAGCTCTATTTATGCCCCTGGTACAAATGTCTGGCCGGCCCAGGCCCTCAGCTCTTCATACTTCTTCTGTTAATCACTTGGCAACTTCCAAAGTGCTGTCTGGAAGGTGTTTACTTCTGTGCAACCCTAAAAAAAACAGAGCTTTTCATTGGAGATCATGATTTTTCTATATTTCATTTTGGTCACAAGAGAAACCAAAACACAGATTTTTTTTTTTTTTTTTCCCCTCAGAATGCAAAGTTCCAGAATCTCTATCTGGAGTTAACTATAATACTTTTTTATATTTCCAAGAAAAACAAAAGATTTGGTTTCAAAATATTATCACTTCACGTGCCCTTCTGTAACACCAAAGCATCATTTCTAAAATGTTTTTAAAATAAATATTGGGGGGGGGAAAGGCATAAAATTTAGGGGATTCTGTAGCCAAAAAAAAAAAGTGTTTTAATCAAAGTTGGAAACTTCACTGATCAAAAAGTGCAGTGGAGGACATTGGACTAGTTCTAATGAAGGCAAGGAAGTGTACATGAGGAATGACAGGAACAAAGTCTGGAGAAGAATTATAACAAAATTTAATAATGATACATTATAAATATAATTATAAACTTATTTCTTTGTTTGTTTCATGAACAGCTGGCAGCCAACTACAACCAGAACCAGAGAGTTTGGTAGCCTATCAGATAAGATTTTCAGGCTCTTTGGCATGAGTGTACTGCACTTGCTGCAGGTTTTCAGAACAGTCATTGGACTGAGGAAAAACTAAGTATCACCCTTCCAACTGCAGGCACAGACCTTGCAGCTCCTTGCTGAAGGTGATGTGGTCACATCCTCCACCTGCTGAAATGGCCTAATGGTTATGAGTCTTAATGAGCTGCTCACCTCCTTTGCATAATATCAAGGCAAATCAGCATTAACACCTGACATGTTTTATTGTGCTGCTCGTGCAGTTTGAGTTAACAGACATAGATGTTAGAGGGAGGCACTGCAATCCCAGACTTACTGAAACCAATGGGAATTGTGCCACTCACTTCAAAGCTAAGGTCTCTATCGATAAATTTTAAGGATTTATGAGCAAAAAGCTTAATGACTTTCAAGAGAAACAATGTTCTTTTGAAATCTTCATCTTTCCCCAGAATATACATTATTAAAATCTTACCATCTTCCATATGAAGGATGGTAGGCACTGACTTCAGCACAGAGGGAGCGAAAAGGAAAAGTTTTTTTGTTGTGTGCTGTGTGTTTCAGTGTGTTCCTGCCCTCTCTTAGCTACTGATATACAGGGGATTTTTCTTCCTTCAAACTGTGACAATAAAATGATTACCCCACCACAGTTTAGCATAATGGTTCAGAAATGCTCGTGGCATATTGCAGAGTTAAAGTGGAAATTATTAGGTAGCTCTTCTTTGTTATAATAACGATCACTCCACAAATAAAAGCTCTTCTCCCAAAGGTACTGCAAGGCACAAAATGCTAATTCTGAAGATTATGTGCACGCTTTTATTAAATATTACTCTGCCCTGTCTGTTTGAGGGCTTCACTGCTCTGATTGTTTTATGAGTGCCATGTTAATGTCAGCCTCATCTTGCTAGCAGCAGGCACACGTTTTAGCTTTCGTATGAGAGTTGATCAAAGGCCGCGTGCTGAGGGAATTGCTGAGAAAACACGGACAAGCGATAAAAATCTAACAGATTAATTGGTTTAAATTTCATTTCAGGGCGTTGAACTTTGGCTCAGGACACTAGTACTACACTACCACTCAGGGTCTAATTACCACGTTTCTAATTTGCCTCTGAACAATGCTGGGAAGGGAGAATAACAGAACTAATAATACTAAGAACGATAATAATAACAAAACAATGGCATCGACGTCTCTGGTACGTGTTTAACAATGTCTTTGTACATGTTTAACAGCTAACTTTCTTTGCAGGCAATTGCACTAGGAAATCCCTCTTCTCTACATCACCATCCGTCTACCATCCTGAGCATTTCTACCTGCTTCAACCTGATCCTGAAGACAGAAGAAATAGCCCTCAGGAGCATCAAACAACTGAATTTACAGAGTCAACGAGCTACTGATTCAAGTCCCTCACAAACACACACTGAACATCTCATACTCTTAATTAGGGACCTGTGTTTATAAACAGAGATAGCATTTTATCCTCCAGCAGGAATGATCTATTTCTATTGATAGAAAACAGAGGCCAGAGTAAAAAAAAAAAAAAAAAAAAAAAACAACAAAACCCCACCACCAAAAACACAAAAAAAACACCCCACCAAACAAAAACCCCCCAAAACCAACCAAAACATATTTACCACAAAGTTTATGGGTGGCCTTGGAATAAGGGTTAATTGAGCTTAGAGGTAAATGTTCACTGAGGTGAATTAAGTGGGATGCACAGCTATCAGCAGGGCTCTGGGACTGCTCTTATTTAGCTCCTGAAATGTATTTGCTCCATGATTAATATCCAGTTTGTGCTGGCGACTCTAAGAATGACCTCGCCTGCAGTTTTTATCACAGTGTTGTTTCATCCTCCATTATTCCGTAGATGAGGCTCTGACAACAGTTGCTGCATCACAACAGGAGTTTAAATGATGGGTAGATGCTTTTATTTTTCTTCTCCTTAACAGCGTTGAGACACGCAAGAAGAGTTGCATAAAGGCAGTTAAAACTGGGAATTCAGAGGAACAAGGAATTTGTGTCTCCTCTTAGAGGAAGTACTGAAAATATCTGGATTTTAATTTAATTTTCCTTTTTTTTTTCTTGGGTAAAACCTAATTCCAGGCTAAATACATAAACGAGCCACAGATTAACCCACAGTTTATGGGTCTGATCCTGTAACCTGTTAAACGTTTTCGCCAAACTACTGACAAATCAGTTTTAAGCACGCAAAACCATGACTTATTGAAGTTGTGATTCAACAAATCACTTAAGTGCTTAAAAACCCATCCAAAGAAGCTGCAGAATAAGGAACTAGATTTTTTTAAAGATAGTTGGGCAGTTAGATGTAGACCACCCCGTGCAGTGCAGAGCTCATCCAGCCTCACAGGAGAACCAGCAACAGAGACAACAGACTAATGCTAATACGTTGATTTCAGGAACCAAGCTGCTGTGTCTGCTCAGTGCTGCTGAGAGTCAAATGTAGCAGCAATTCAGTGCTAACTCAGGGATTTCTACAGCATTTTTATACCTGGGTATCTCACAGTTACTGGAAACACATAAGGTTTGTGACTCCAAGAAAGGCAGTGCCTAGGAATAGCCTGAGCCTAAACTCCTTTCTCACAGCACACTGAACCCAAAGGTGTGCAGCACTTGTTGGGGTGTTCAAGGTCCCTTTGATCAACATTTTTACTTTAGTAAGGTATGTTTCTCCTTAAAAAGAGGGAGAAAAGTTATTTCTTCTTGAATTCTGGATTTACATAGGTATTATGAAGGGGGAAAGGGTTATTCAATTTATCTTTTTTTTAATTACGTATTTTCCACATTTAGCACTTCAAGACTGATCACAAGGGGAATGGCTCTTTTTAGTTTTTTTCAGCTCTGAAATTAACATTTTTCCAAAATTTGCCAGTTTGAGAGAACAAACCAAATATTTTGGGGGGGTGTTGGGTCAGGCTGTTTTGTTTCTAATTCCTGAGAAGCAGGACTTACCATCTTCTGTTTACCTACTCTGAGCATGCTGAGCAAACCATAAAACATGTGTGTGCCCATGCAATGGTGCTGTTCCAGTCTAGTGCAGAGAGGCATTGCTGGAGCTGTATTGAGCACAAGTAACTGAAAGCAACTGAAGTTTGCCAAACCAGCCTGCATGGGAGAAGTCCGCAGGAGCATCCCAAAGGGTTAGTCATAAACATAAGGAAAGAGAATGTGGCAGAATTTTCACATATTGTAGCAAAGCATTAAGTCGTCTCTCTTAAGCTAAACAATGTGTTTGCTGTTTATCTTAGTAAAGCGACGATCTTCCTGCTTTCCTTTTTCATATCACAGCCTGCTCTCTCTCCTATTCTCTCCTGACAATAAGCAGCTGCTGTGCAGGAAACAGGGTAACAGAGATTTCCCTCTCAAGGAGATAACTCACGCAGCTTTATGCAACACAGGCACGAGGATGTGATGCCCTGCTCCCCCTTTCCCATCTCCCTCCTTTACAGCATCCTGATATTTGGGATTTACCATTTACAAGCTTTAAAGACTACAATATCCTGCCAAAAATGGCAACCTCCTTCTGCTTCTCCATGACATCTGCACTGGGTGAAATCACTGAACCAAAAATATATGTGCCATGCAATCCCTTCAGGTTAAGGGAAGGGAGGGAAGACTGTCTTTGTTTCTGTTTTCAAGTAGTGAAATTGAAGGTACTGGCTGTGATTTTCTGCCTAATATTTCGGATGCTCACTTCCCATTAATGGGAATTGAAAATGTAAATTACCTGGGACAATATTCCACCTACGATCAATACTTAAGCCAGTGTTTCTCTTTTATCCTTGCTGATGCCTCAGCTAGCAAAGCTACACTTCATGGAGTCCTCTGTGTTTCTCTTTCCTTCATGATTTCCAAAGCACTCAGTTGTTGATCACTGCCTGAAAAACGATTGCACGGAGAAAAGGAGGCAATCTTGAATAATGAGATGCATTATAAAAAAAGTCTGCTGTGTATTTTGCTTAAAACACTTCAATGAAAATAATCATCTCTACATGACTGCAAGAAATTTTCATTCATTCTTTTAAATGCTTTCACAAAACAGAGGCAGTTATGGGTTGTTTGGTTGGGGTCTTTTTCTTGTTTGTTTTTTTACTTTAGGAGGTACCTCCTGCTTTACGAAAATCAATATCAGTAAGAGCCCTTAGGTGCTCACTGCAAGTTGATAAAACATGACCTCCAAAAGACAGCTCCATCATGTTTGTTTGGCAAATGCTAAATTTCCCAAGATAAAGGGCAATGTTGCAAAAAATACTTAAAAATTTGCTTAAATTCAATATACAGGTTCAGCCAAACTACTTATTTTTCTATATATTTATATATATATATCTCGAATATATATGTAAATAGTAAAACAATTTTGACATGCCATTCTGATTTTTGATTTCAAGCAGATTTTAAGCTATAATTTTTGCATTCATCATCTTTCTGTCCCAAAGCTGGCAAATTTTCATTTTGAGTCAGCCACGAAGCAACTGTTGGCCTTGGCTAAAGACAGCACTCTGCCTAAACCAGTGCAGCTACACAGCTCTAGCACTGATGCAGTCTCTGTTAGCTTGGGCAGCTTCGTTGCCCAGGGGATATACACACACTGGATCAGGAGAAGCAGCAGCACATCCAAGAATATCTCATAGAGACTATCAAATATTGGCAGCACTTCCATCTCCACAACTGAGGACAAGTTGCTCAGACCCAAGCACCAAAGCAAAGACTATGGCAACACGCTCTCCTCCCTCAGGGATGCACAGGCATATTTTGAGCCCATGTAAGATGAATGGTTTACTATGACCCTGCAAACAATGGTACTTAAACTCCTTCACTTCTTTCTCTATTTCATCAGGTCACTTGGAAGGGCACAGAAACAGTGTTCCTGAAAGATGGGCAGTCAAAGGCAATAGCACACAGAGGAGTAAGATGTGATATACACCTAAGATCACACTGTTTTATCTGAGTGTGGATTTTAAAAGCTTTATTAGTAAGACAGTGAAAAAATCCTGCGTACCCCTCCTTTCAATGGCTTCCTGCTGATTTACCTTCCACAAAGCCCAGTTAAACCAATTTGACTATTTTAAAAAACAATAAGAATGTCCAGAAAGGAGACTGCATCTGTTTAAGTGCACTAAAGTTTAAAAAATAGTTGCACTGATGCAATTTCTGGGTGAGGATGAAGGCAACCTTGTGAATGGAAGCCCAAAATGTGCAATATAAATCAACCCTAAAAGTTTTTCAAAACAAACATTGCTGCATAGCTCACATACCCCAAAACCTATTTAATTTAACTGACTGGTTCTTCAGTGCTGCTAACTAAAGTCCTGAACCAGAAAAGCATTTTATAGAGTGGAACCAATCATTTGCTTAATGTTAACCCTGTGGTTTACTGTTTTGCTGAATCCCAACCTAACAGAGGGGCAGGCAGGTGCTATTTCTAAATTCATGTTTTGCTTCACCATCACTCTGGTCTCATTTTCACTTTTGTATTTCCACCAGTACCTCAGCAAAACTGCAAACCTCTTACAGCAAATCTCTCTAGATTAAGAACACAGAACTAGATAAAAGCTTCTAAGCCACAGCATCCCATCCCTGCAAGGTGTAAAAAGCTCAGCATCCCAAGCACACCACCAGCAAGTCTGGATGGTGAGATGTACACTGGTATGTTATGGCCAAACTGGCAAGGTATAGTCAATGATATACAGACACTACTCTAGGTGAACCTAAATCTGAATTCTCACTCCCTCAAACTAAATACTACTATAATTAAACTTTTATGGTATCTTTCATTACCACAATGAAAACAAACCAAAACAAACCCAAATCAGAACTTCATCCCCTAAAATCAGTTACAATCCCCCCTATATTATCTAGTGCAACACTTAGAAGTTCACCTGAGATTCTACAGCAAAGAATTTATTTCATCTTGATAAACCAACAAACAAAAAATTGTTCCAACTAAAATTAATCTTTAGCTGGAGTCTCTTTGTTCAGCAGAATCTCTGCTCACAATAGAGAGCTCGCAGTAATCATCTTTCAGAAACAGAACAACCCATGTAGAAACACAAAGCAGTTGCAGCAGGGACAGAGAGTGCCTGTAATCCAGTTTCTTCAAGGGAAATTCAAGTACCTTAAGAGTTCTTATTCCTCATCTGATTTCTTTCACAAATCCCAGACTGCTCTCTAATGCAATTTTCTGGAGTCTGAGAATCATAAAGTCAAATATGAACAAGTCTAGTGGAAAATCTGTGACGCTAATCTTGGCCTACGTTGTATTTTTAACAGGCACTGAATTTGTGTGCCGGATTATCCAGATGGCCATACAGGAATCATCCTGATAGGATTAAACCTTTGTGCTGAACTCTGCTCCATCTGTTCTCGGAGGTCTGCCTATCGCTATCGGAATACGAATGTTTAGCCTACGTCTAGCACCACAACTGAAAGCTTCTGCTTCCCACACACACATGTATGTGTGCACATACATATCCTTGAGTACTTGATTAGTAATGTGAGATGAAGTTAGCCTGAAGTTTACCACTAAAGAAACATACTGGTTTTATTATTTGTTTGAAGAACAAAGTATGCAATATCTACAATCAAACAAAAAAGAGCATTTTGTTGTTGTTGTTGTTCTGGGACTTGTTCAATTTATTAAACCATAATACTGCCATAAATTTATAGATGAAGGCATGACTAAACATCAAGCAGCAAGGCTCTTCATCTTTGAAATCTATGAGTGCATGAGAATGTATGACACAATTGCACTTTGAAGATATCAGGGTTAAATACTCCAGATTAAAAACCAGCCAACAACAAAACACATGTGTGCACACAGCGCTGGTAGCTGCAATTTGTGGCTCCATCTAGTCACAGGCCAGGAACAAAAAAGTAATAATCCGTCCCAGAAAAAGAAAAGCTTATTCCCATTAATGTTGCTTTCTGCTTTTATTATCTATTAATGACAGTCTTCTGCATGCAGTGTTGCAGCCTGCCAGATGCAGCAAAGATCCATATTCATCATGTGCAAAAACTGTGCTCAGGCTTTCTCTGTGACAGGTTATGCAGAGCTGCCAAGACAGAGACCAAGGTCCGATGGACAGCCTCAGGTTTCCAGGCCCTGGGCCAAGGCAATAGGTAGGGAATCTGGCTCTTCTGCAAGAAAAGCATCCCAGTGATCATAAGGTTTGACTAAATTGCCATCCTGGCCAGAAACACACTGCAAACTAATAACTACCTGGGATAGGAAAGGGGGGGGGGGGATATGAAAACCAGAACAATTCAATTGCTGTTGCTATCATTATTATTATAAGGCAGGTTTGATTCAGGAATGCAATACACTCCTCAGACCATGTTTGTGATGGCAGTGTGACAGCAACAGAGGCAACATAAGCTGAACTGCATTTCATGCAGAAGTGTTGCAAAGACTGAGACCCCCTTGTCTCAGCTGTGCAGTGTCTTTCAAAATGTTTCTTCTTCTGTTCTCTGTGCTGCTGTGAATGCAGGGTCAAGCATCCCCTCCCAGCCATTCAGGATTTGCTTGCAAAAACACAGGCATAAAAATATATTTATAGTTCATAGTATCTGTCCAGCAATGACACCACATAAAACCAACACGCTGAAAATCTGAGAAGTGAATATCTTGGACTCAAGCCTACAAATGCTTAAAGAAGTTGTTCTTTCAATGTGTCTGATAAAGTCAGGCTACGCTTTTATTTATTTAGGGTCATATTCAGACCACCTACCTAAGGCACTGCAGCGTGTAAGAAGTCAGACTCCAGCTCTGGCTGAGTAAGTTGGTCTGCCTACATTAGGATCTTCTTTCTGCTATACAATGAGCAGAGATGGGCAGACCCTGCTGGAAGCCTGGAGACCCAGGAGTTCCACACTTTCTCTTGAATGTACCAAGGGACCTCAGCAAGATATCATCATAGACAGGAAGCAGCTAGAAGCAATCCCATGAAAATATTTGGCAGCTAGTACTTGAACAGGCACCTGACTCTGGGCTTTCCATCATTCACCTCTGCCCAGACTCAGATGAATGAGGAGGCAGCGCTCACGGTTGCCATCAAGGTCACAATCCCAGGAAGGGGACAATTTTCCCCAGTGGGTTCCTAATAAGAGTTGTTTTACCATTCAGTTCCTCAGAGAGCCAGAAGTGGTCAGAATCTTTTTCCCCCCCCCCTTCTCTCACCTGAACATACTGCAGCAAAGTGCTGTGACCTCAAACCCCAACCCACAAACTAAAGCTGTGGCTGGAAAGATGAGCAGCACTGTGGTCAAGCCTGCAGTTTACCTCCAAGTGCTGGCCTTCCCTCTCAGCACAGATCGGGTAACACCAAACCTATGAATTCCATATGTAAGCCTGGGTTTGCAGGGAACAGCAACATGAGTTGTCTGTTCAGTGTCCAACAGCAGGGGAGATCTACCACGTCTGCTGCCATTTCACAACCCAACTGGGACCTCTGTGGGAAACACACTTTGATTTTTCGTGGGATAGATACAGAACCTCTGAGAGAACTGCTACAAAACCATAATGATATGGTATTAACCAGACATAATTGATTTTGAATTGCCTTATACTCCCATTGCTAACAGACAGTTCAACAGTAGTATAGTAAAAAGCACACAGGTTCCTGCAGCTTTTGAGACCAGATTTTTGGAAGAGCTCAGCTACCCAGTGGGGTCGAGTAAGCACCCAATGGAATTTTCAAAGTACATGGCGTACAGGCATAGAAATTCTGCAGCTGCAGTTTAGATATCCCACTAAATGCCCACCTGCAGCTTCAGGCACCTTCACGCTTTGAAAGTCTGCCTTTAGGTGCAGGAATTTACAAAAAGATTACTGTGGGGTACTTGGACTCTCAAATGACCACTAGACTCAAAAATGGATCAGAAGTTCAGAAAGTCCTAAACATACAGTTCATGAAGGACAGTATCTTGTCAAGCATCTCATAGTGGCCCTTGTGCCTTAACCTGGAGAATTAAATGTTTGAACTACTTTGGAGACATAAATTTAATCTGCTAAATTTCAGACTTTTTTTTCACAAAACTTTATTCTTTATCTTTTTAAAAAGCTTTCTATCCCTATTCGCTTTGCTCAATGAGGTCATACACCAGCACTGCTTATTATTACAGTCACTTCCACTCTAAAGATTTGTTTTGTCACAAAAAGAACTCTAAATTCATGGAATGAAGGTGGGAAGCAGAAAGGACCAATTGTGACACACAAAGGTTTCTGGTTATGCTCAGCAAACAGTTTGGGCAAAGGTTTTAAAATACACTTTGTGAAGTTGTACTACTGGCTTTAATGAAAGCACACTTGTGGTGTCGTGCACTCCTGAAAATCTTGTGTTCTGGATTTGGGCCAAATACAAAGCCTGTCTTCATTCCAATATTAATTATTAGTATTTTATTTTTATTGTCTACTAGTAACAGTAATAATATTCAGATGGTAAACCCAAATTAGAATAACCCCTCCAAACATCCCCCCTGGTAGATTCCATTTTCTGCACCAGTTTCTTGATTTATGCTACTAACTGATTTCCTTGGATGCGGAAGAGCTTTGTCAAATACTCATTTTGCTGGGGAAACACTTGGCAGGCATCCCACAATGGACAGTAACAGAGAGACCTGAATTCTCACACCACTCTCAGTTCAAAGAGATGATGTGCAGCCTGGTATGCAAAAACGACTGTGTTTGTTATTTGTGAAGCTTTCCAGTCAGAATATTCTAAATGACCATTTGAGAGAAAAATTTAATCTAAACAAAATCTTCATCCTGAGATTGCTAGCACTCAGCTGTTCCACAGGTTTGAGCATAAGTTCCATAGGAACAGAGACCTTTCATAATCATCAGTTGCTTTGGGATATTTAAGTACTGGGGTGTCTAACATGAAACATTCAGAAGTGTCCAGATACCTGCAAAACCACTGTGAACACCATTCCTTGATAATCATGACCTTTGATGACATCCAGATGAGTGCTCAAAAAACCCTCTACTTCTTGGCCTCAATCTATAAACCACAAATCACAAAACGCTTTTCCTTTGTACTCAAATCAGCAGGATACTGAAGTGGGGGGAAAAAAAATCTTTTCCCAACATAACAACAACAAAAAAAGCCTATAATAAATAAAATTAAGTTAGAGGATTTTGTTCAGAAATAATAGTAATCATATTATAATTACATAATGTTTTCTTATTTGCAGGTGTGGACATTTTGGAAGGTTGGAAAAACAACGTCTGGCAAAACTGTGCAGTGTCACTGAAACACTTCTCTAATCCTAATGTCATTCTCCTCCCTTATGATACCATTGTATTAGCAACATGGTGGCCAGCAAAGCAAATTGAAATGTAATGAATGCTCATTACCTGTGAATATTCATTGCCTATTTGAGTGCTCCTGAATATTCTCCTGTACTGGTCGCTGTGAAGTTTCTGCCAAACAGGGTAGCTAAGGTTTTTCTACCTGAATAACTGTACTCTGAATTCCTCTGAGGTCTGGAGTGAAACCTCAAGCCTTCAGAAAGTGGTTGGCCTAACTCTCCAAATAAGAGTCAACTTTCAATGGTGGTTGGAGAATTTCCATCTGAACTTTTCTCCCTTAACCTTCCTGCTGTAACAAAATAGGGTTTTTTCCACACAAATCTGTATCAAATTTTAATGACAGTTTTCCCCCTGTTTTCTTCTTTTTTGCAATTTTTGGAGCACACTTCTGAAAGCTCCTCTGGGAATGTCACACAATGCACTCTATCTTCATCCAGGTACCATTTTTCCATGAATTCATGACATCCTCATAACAATAGAGGGTAACAACATATCACAGCTTGACATCATTTAGATATTCTGGGGTAAAGGCTGTTTTATTTTTCATTTATTTGAAAAACATAAAGGGCAGCTGCTGATAGGGCAGCTGCCACACCTTTTCTTTTCAAAAATCAAGGTGGCTCCCATTATAGCATTCTTTTCTTTTGCAGTTAGATGTGACACTAGATCCTTGACAAATGACTATCAAGCATGAATCCTTTCTAACTGTGGTAATTGGAGTACCAAAACTTGACTTTTTGGGAGGTGTTTCCATGGGGCATTTATGTAACAGCAATCCTTTTTATCAAAGACTAGATTAACAGAATCACACAATTGTCAAGGCTGGAAGGGACCTCAAGGATCCTCCAGTTCCAACCCTCCTGCCATGGGCAGGGATACCTTTCACTAGATCAAGCTGCCCAGAGCCACATCCAGCCTGGCCTTAAAAACATCCAGGGAAGGGGCTTCCACCACCTCCCTGGGCAACCTGTTCCAGTGTCTCACCACCCTTATACTGAATACATATTGAACTTTGAATATTTTGAATGGTATCTCTTAAGATTCCTGCAATATGGTAGCAGTACTGTTAGTTCATACATATATATATATATATATATATATATATATAAATCACAAACTCAAGCTTCCAACTTTATGAAATAGTAGCAGAACTGAAATTCTGGAACCTCCTCACCTAAATCAACCATTAAAACCTTCCTCCCAGAAAATAATTTAAACTCTGATTTCATGTAGCTTCAGAATAAAAATAAATGTTGAAAGACCAAAACTGCTGCAGTCAGAGTCTCTAAAACTTTTTACTGCTCTCCTTAATGGTTGATTTATGACCTAGACAAACGCAAACAGATTTTCTGCTTTCTGTTTGACATGACTGGCTGTGAGAAGGGCGGCTCCACCTACCCACCCACCCAGTTCTTGTGAAATTCTCAGTAATATCCAAGAAGCAAGCAGGGGGCTGGGCCTGCAGACAAGTACTCTATTCTGATGAATATCTGAAAAAAAATAGCCCAGCATAATTCAGAGGGACATAACTGAATTAGTTATGGCATATATATAGTTAGTTATGGCACATAGAGTAGAGGCATTCTAAATCAGAGCTTTACAAATTTGAGCTGTGCTGTGTTTTGCTAACCCGATGGATCCCAAAATTTTACTCTTGAAGAGGTCATTTCTATCACACAGCTTGACATACTGCACAGCATCCACCACAGAACCTCACACATTGGTTTGGTTCCTGGGGGAGGAATTGCTCAAAACCCTTAACCTCACCTGACCTGCTGTATACTTTTTAGGAAGATACCACGTCCTTACTTGACATTTGCAACTTACTTCACTGGTCCCCAGAGTTGAAATCTTAGTGAGATCATACTGGAGTGTTTACTTACAAATTCTCTCAAGTGAAGCACCTTAACTTTCTAGCCATGTTTTGTCATGGGGGGGACAATGCTCTAGCTCTAAGTACACATACTGGGCTAATCCAGTCCTGGTAGGCAGTGAAGAAGTTAATATTATATGCTCAATGAGGTCAAGTTCCAAGAACACATAACAAACCATTATGTAAAAAAACTGCCTGAATTCATGAGTCACTGCATTTATGAAGGAACTGATATGAAAAAGACAACTTGGCA
This sequence comes from Indicator indicator, assembly GCF_027791375.1. NCBI lineage: Eukaryota > Metazoa > Chordata > Aves > Piciformes > Indicatoridae > Indicator > Indicator indicator. Next base: position 6,380,210 of record NC_072027.1, read on the forward strand.
AAAGTAAATTATTTCCAGCTTGAAGTTTTGCAATTGTTCAGTATATCAAGACTCACTTACTGTTATTACTACCCATGTTGTGCAATGTTCTGAAAGTCACATTTTTTCCCTTGTGTATGCATAGAGATGTCCAACAACCCTAGGTATTCTTCCCTCACAGAAAATAAATTAGAAAGCAGACATAACTCAGAATAACATTCAAGATCCCCTCAAGTACAGTGGTAGAATCCTATTTTTTTTTCAATATTTCTCTTCTAAATAATAAATCAAGCCCACTACATTTCTCTATATAGAATGGTATGATGCAGAAAAAGCTTCTGTTTGTATTTTTCCCATAATCACAAAAACGTTTTTAAGAGAAGTGCCAAGACATAGCAGGTGCTTCCACTCCTACTTCCACCCATAGATGAAACAAGTCAAACACTAAAGTTTCTTTGGGGGCCTACAAGAAGGATAGAGAGAGACTGTAGTGATAGGTTGAGAGGCAATGGCTTCAAACTAGAGAAGAGTAGATTTAGATTGGATATTAGGAACAAGTGCTGCACCAGGAGGGTAGTGGAACACTGGAACAGGTTGCCCAGGGAGGTGATTGTGGCCCCATCCCTGGAGATATTCAAGGTGAGGCTCGACAGGGCTCTGATCTAGTTAAGGACGCCCCTGCTGCCCCTCCTGCAGAGAGGGTTGGGCTAGAGGACCTTTGGAGGTCCTTTCCAACCCAGACGATTCTATGATTCTGTATGGCCAGGTGAATGCAGCAATACCTAACTGATCAAGAATTGGAATCTATACCACCTAAGGGTAAATGTATTCTTGTTTTGAAGATTAATCTTTCTCAACTTGCTAATAATTTTAGCTTCATTCAGTATTGCGTCTTGCATTAACAATTTCATCAACTAGTACAGACATATGCAGCACCAAGAGATTCAGGGCTGAAATGGTTAAAATGGTGCTGGTAGGGGTATTCTCTTCATGCCTCCCCCAACTGCCAAAAATGTAATGGTTAATGTTGTAGTAAAGCCAACTTACAAGCACAAGAATCAGGTCCCTAAGTCAGATTTCGGAGCATCTTTCAGGAATCATCAACGAATGTACCCAGCACATGCAGCTGAATACAAGGTATACAAGGACCACTGTCAACAGCTCTGTAACAGTCAAACTGGCTAACAATGATGCTTAAGCCAGACACTAAGCTTTAAAGATCATCCTCTCAAAATACTTATAAGGTAGGAAAAACTTTCCTTTTTCATTAACCTAAATAGAAAATATCTAATCAGCTAAGACACAGCCTAGCAATCACTTTTGCTTTCAGAGCTGAAGATTTAGGAGAAAAATCTGTGGATGTGCCTACTATGGTGATCGTGAGCTCTTAGATGGCCCAGGATGGGCAGGACTGGCAAGAAGAGCTCTTTAAATGCCTCAGTTCTCATGAGAGGATCTACATGATATATCCAGCTGAGGCTTAGCAACTACTATTCTTCATTTACTGTAGGAAGTTTTCCACTGGCAGATTGCAAACAGTCTGAATCATTCATTCCAATCATGAACTAAAACAACATTGTAAAAGTTTGACTGTATCAGCTGCTACAGTAGAGTGATCAAATAATCCAGCCATGCATTATAATTTCCAGTATAAGGCAGCCACTACTAATGGTTTTACTATATAATATGACCTATTTTAGATATGTACAGACAGATTTATGTATATTTCATATTAAAGTAACAGCAGGACATTGGTTCAGACATCATGGTTGGTTTTGCTTCCATCTGCAAATTCTGACATCACATCTTCTAATTTGTCCCTATTTCTACATCTTTCAGCTTTTGCTGCTGTTGAGCTGGCTCAGAATCAAATTGCCAGCAAATCTCCTCATCACCTATTTCTTCAGTGCTCTCCTATGGAGCAGGAGGAGGAAGAAGAGGCAAGGAAAAAGAAATAAGACTGTTCCTTTAAAACCTCAAGCTTTTAAACTGCTTGTCAGTCGTCTTCCTGACAAGGCCACTTGAATGTATTCAGGAAGATTTGCATAAATGCTCACAGTGAGTTCACAGTGGCAGCTAGCGCTAATGGTACATAAAGTAATTTAGTCACTTCTCTTAGGCATCCTGTCAGGGTGATAAGCACCCCCTCTTTGCCTTGTTGCATATTAGATCATTAGATAATAAAGTGTTAGAGCATGTAAACTGACAGGGTCTCAGGGACTATCATTTTTCGAGGGCATTGCATTCTGCCAGTAAGGAAAAATAATAGAGAAACTGATGCTGCAATTGGCTTTACATTCTTGTAAAGCTAGTCAAAGACTGGGGGGGTGGTAGATTTTTTTTACCCTACAGCAAAATGAGAGTTTTAACTGGAAACTTCGCAGACATCTTCAGAGGTGGACTTCAAACTTGAAAAGGGTTTGTTAAAAACCCTGTCAGAATTCCTCCCTTCCATAATCTAGTCACTAAAATTGCATTGGAAAGATTTTGTTTTTAAAATTGACACCCTAGAATGAACTACAAGCTGAAATATATTCTATTGGTTGAGGCCTATTGGCTCTTCACTATATATCTTACTATATATGTACAATTTAGAAAGGTCAACCTCCCTGGCTTTCTGGTTTGCCATAAATATAAAACAAGTGAGGATCCAACTATTTGTGAATGAAAAAGTGACAATTATTGAAAACCACAGATTACTGTGGCTTACCTTATTTATACCACACAGAGATGTATGAAATAATTGGCCTCTGCTAGCTATTACTTTTGAAAGATAGATATATTTATTTGAAATGCGAGCTTAACCCACTGGTTTCAAGGAGGACAGTGTGTGGATATGAAATCATCATCCAGGTTCCCAGTTATATTCAGAGAGATGAGCTACAAAAAGGAATTTTAATTTTGCTGTCTGACAAGTAAGGTATAAATAGACATACGTTGGATGTCCCAAAAATAATCCAGGCTCCCTGCTAATGAGATGGTAAAACCCAAATGCGGAGACACCAGGCTCCTGAGTGGCTCAGGAGGTAAAGCTTTCTTTACAGCTTTTTGGCACCCAAAGTCTCTTTTAGGTGTCACATAAACTGCAACTCTGTGTTTAAGAGCAGCATGTTCCAACACAACTTTGTAAGGAAAAATAAGCTGGATATTGTTTAACTGAACTAGGCAATGAGCACACCTTCATGCTACGTCCTCTCTCCCCAGTCCTCACACAGTCAGGCATTCATCTTTATTGCGATCAGATATTTGTGTTAAAGAGCTAAACATCTAGAAAAGTAGATGGAAATATACTTGGTCAAGGGCATATTATAATAAGCATTTAAAAACCTATGATCAGAAGTTGCTCACCAGAGCAGTAAACCAGAGACAAAGTAGCCATGGCTACATTAGCTTCTCCTTCCACCATTTACAGATACTCTTCAGGTCAACCTATCCTTCCCCTGAAGGAGGGAAAAAAGCTAGAAAGAGGAAAAGCAAACAAACAGACTCTGCTACTTGACTTGAGTATCTTAACCAAGATAAAAATTTCAAAAACTGAAGAAAAATAATATACTTTGGGACTCAAACTGAAAGTTAATTTCAGTAGAGGAAATTGTATGTCATCTGTTCCAGTGAGTCTAAGGCTCGTGGTGGTTGCCCAAAATTCAATAACATTAATCCCAGTTGAGAGTTTGCCTATTTTTTTTTTCATTTAGTTAAGTGATTTAGACATCTAATAACAACATTTAAAATAGTTACTGGATCTTTATATTATTTTTTTCCCCTGTCTCTAAGGCTCAAATGTGCATAGAATTCCTGGAGAGCTGGACTGAAGGCTCTACCAAGCCTTTGGGAAAAGCACTGTTTTGTAGTGTGGAGGTTGCTACTCAAAGGTAAAAATTTACTAGTGGTTGCTTTATGAGGTTGCTTGAGAAGTGCCTGAGAAAGTAGATTAGAAAAATCACCTTTCCCACAAATGCACACATGGAGATATTTTGCAGATGTTGACTTCTAATGTTAGCAGAGAAACTATGGTTTGTGCAGATACATCAGCACAGAATTATCTTGCTTTGTTTCTTTTTGCTAACAGAATCCCTAGGGTATTTGGAGTGGGAACCATAGCTGTGCTAAAATGAAATGCTATTACACTATGCATAGGGGTAAGAACATTTATGTTTGAGAAGGAATTGCCTTGACCAGAGGCATTATGCACTGAGAAAACTGTAATGGAGGGGGTGTCTATGTCTACTTTAGTAGGAAGAGAATGAAAAAGACAAAAATAGGAGTGCTTTTTTTGAAGACTAGACTTAATGGAAAGATTACAAAGTTGAACTGAAAGAAGTTTCCTTTCCTAATGTTCTACCTTCTGCTAATTAATAAAGACAGAGTTCATACATTCCTTACAAAAATTCACCAAATTATGACAGTGGTTTGTTTATTAAGTTAGGTTGTTGGCAGGATGAAAAAAAAAATCTGTAACATGAATTATGGCTGAAAATGGCTCATAGCCTACATAAAAAGTTAGAGCTAAATAAATACAGATGTAAGTTATGTTTATGTAATGAGAAACGCTGCTGAGCTAAGAATTTTAGGTTAGTAAGTGTGAACTACAGACCCGATTCTGCAAACACTTATCAATACTCTCAACTTTACTGACACAAGAAGCCTCATTGATCCCAACAGGACCATATGTGTGCATAATCTTAAATACATGCATAAGTGCTTGCAGGACTGATGCCTGAAAGCATAAACAGAATAGAAAGCTATTTCCTCAGGAATTCACTGAGTAGTCAAAAGCCATACATTTGCCCATTTCTCAGGATTAATAATTTCTTTTAACATATCCAGTTAGCATCTTTTCTGAGTGGCATTCCCTTTCCCAGGGAAAATTTTATCTGGTTTCTTCAAACTCTTTGGAAAAATCTATTCAATTATTCATCAGATCCCTGGCAAATATTTGTGAAACAAACCAGCATAAAGGACTCTTGCCTTCTACACTCAACTACTTCAATGAAAACTGAGGGTATACATCTCTTAGAGGGAGCAAGCACATATTGAATTTAGGATTACAAACAGCTTTGAAGACAAAGAACTATTCTACCAAGCTGGAACAGAAAGAGGGGAGTGAAATGCCCTCTGTTTTTGTTTTGTTTTTCAGTAGTAGTCATCAACTGAGGACAAAGAGCAAAACAAAACATTAATCAAATCCAGATTTTTCAAAGTACATTCACACTCAACAACTCCCATTTTAAGCACCTACAGTCACCAGCAGATGTTCTCTTCCAGGACCAGCTGATATTATGGAAAAGATTACTGTTCTCTAGGCTGTCACGTGCCTCCATTCTACCCTTTCAGGGGTTTTCTATCTTTTTGGAAAAGTCAGAGAAGTTGCCTTGCACCATTTCTCCTTCAGTCACTTCAGCAAAAGAAGCTAGATTGGCAAAGAGCTGTTATTTAAATGGTTTAACTCAAATGAACTTCTTTGGACTGAAGGAGACTTGGGAGCAATCAGGCAACCATCTTAGCTGGCATGTCCATGGTGGAGAATAGCCTGCAGCAGGGAAGAGAGACAAGCAGCTGTGGCATGCAGAGAAGAGCAACTTCCTCAGCTGGCACAGATGGAGCCAGAAGAGAACATTCGTCCATGGCTTGAGTAAGCAGATGGATTTCCAAAAGGCCTCTGCTTTTATTTAGGGCAATTCAAAGGAACAGCTGGATCTGCTAGAGAGCTCAGCACTCTACAGATAGAAGAAATCCAATCTGAAATTTGGGTGCTGAGCATTCCAGAAAGTATGCAACATCCTTTTAGATGCACAGTCAAAAATAAAGGCATTTTGGGGGAAAAAAAAAAAAAAACAAAACCAAAACCACAATAGACTTCAGTTTTGGGTGCACCTAAAAAAACCCAGAGAAATCACCACACTTCCCTGACACACAGGACAGACTCTGCACCCATGTTTGCTTACTGGATTCTCATTTCACTCCATTTAAAGCCGACTGACCTCTTTTAAAATATCTGGTCCCAAAGGCATAAACTCTTCAGGACAATTTGAAACCAGCAGCCAGAGACACAAAGCAAATAAACCCACATTTCAAGGAGCAATGCCAACCAATGAAAATGATATGCCTACCATGTTCCAGATAAGAAGGCGTACCTTCCGAGGGATCGAGTCTTCGAGCTCTCCGCCCATGCTTGGAATTGTTGTGTACAAACATATTGTCCGACACTGCCAAAACATGGCCATCAACGTTGACTGTTGTAGACACCACGACCTGCAAGCACAAGAGCAAAATGGAGGAAAACCTGGAGATAGATAAATATGTGTATGTGTGCTTTTTAAGAAGTACAGTGTAATAAACTCAGTTAAATAAATAGCAGCCGGGAGCTGTAGAAAATTGCATAGCTATTTCATATAATAACTGCTGCTTACGCTGTACAAATCTAACAAGAGACGCTATTGATGAGTGAGTCTTTGGCATCGAAAGCTTTTGATGCAGTTTTAAGTCAAATTGCAGAGTTTGTAGCTGCATGGCAGACAGCACACTGTTAACCATCATTTCAACAAGAGGATCTTTATTAAGTATTTTTTTTCTCCCCTATAGACAAGGGCAGCTGTGTTTCACCCTAAATTATCCTTCAGTTTCCATGCTGAAGTAGATAGAGTTGTTGCTGTTGTAAATGAGATTCAATTCAGAATAAAAGAAAACACAAGTGTATTTTGTGAAGTTGTAATGAGAGTTGTTGCATGCCTCCCCAAACCTTGTCTACTTCTGTCCCATCAGTACAGTCACTACAGGTTGTTGGACTTGCCCAAATTGCTCTTGAGCTCTATCTTGGGGAGTATGTGTAGGTATGTTTGTGTACACACACTTGACAGTGGGGTCTTGATCTGGAGAACACAACCCTATTCATCCAGCATTAGAATTATTTGTATTTCTCAACTTATCTTAATGTCAACATCTAGGATTTGGTTTGAGGTGAGGGGAGGGAGACAGAGAAGCACTGCCCTGGAGGCTGGATACAACACTTATGCTCCCCGGAGCAGCCCAAGTTGGGAAGAGAAGCCAAATCAGCAGGAGCAAACAGATAAGTGTTGGGTACAGAGTAGAAGATCCAAGTGCTCAGATGTGTCCAGAAGGACCTCTCAACATTGAGGCTCAGCAGGCACTATCCTATAGGAAATCCCTGTCCTGGATGAGGGCAGCGTTGCAGAGGAAAGGGGGAAAGTTCCTGGCAAAACTGCAAGATCATCACACTGAGAGTCCTCCCACCCCACTCAGACCAAGTAGCCTCCTAGCCTGCCTGTCTTTCATTCCCCCTCCCGCAGTCTTTTCCCACTAAAGTACGGCATTCCCAGGGTTTTGCCTCAGCCAAAGATTTGGCCTTCCTCTGGCTGCTAGTTTGCCAGAAGCATGCACTGCCTTCAAGAACTTTGACTAAAACAATGAGAAGAAATGACCTACACTTCTCCTTACATTAAAGAGGCAAAGGGATTAAAAACTGAAACCCACAGAGATATGTTTATTCATGCGACCTCTTACAACCAAATATAATAATTGTCTGTTAATTGCAGTTTCAGCTCCCACCTCATGCTTCGACATGTGAAACAGCAATCAGCAGCTCCTGTTTAATCCACCTATTATGTTGACTAATTAACTTTGCTCGACAGTTTATTTCTTCCTCCATTATCAGCCCCTGTCAGCCGCAAGCACACTGCCGCAAAGGGGGACCTCAGCCCTTTTGATTGATCACCGATAGATTGACATGCAGATTAATTTAATTAGAATCACCTCACTTGAGAAATGAAAGACAATGGCAAGGGGGCTAATAGATCTGCTCTTATAATGAGGCAAGCCTCCAGAGCCACAGCAGAGGATTTCTGATTTATTTTGCTGAATTCCCCAGTTGCACTGAAAGGCTCTTGCTTTAATTGTTCTTGGTTTTGAGAGGCTTTAGCCTCTGAAGAGGTGAAATGCTTTACAAGGATTGGCAAACATTGCTTCAACTCTCTCAGGAAGCTGCTGCCTCTCAAAGTTGGTCAAATGGGGACACTTAAAGGATCGCTTACAACAATTCAATTTCATCACTTGATCTGGCTCTTAAAAAAAAATAAGTTAAAGAAAAAGATTTCCACCTATTTCTGCCTACTGATTAAAATTATCAAAAATATAAAGCAAGCAAAGCTGCTAAACTGCTCACAGTTAATCCTGAAGTCTTTGTCTTTAAAAAGAGGAATACAAACGAGAATATTTACATCTAAAGGATCCTCAAACCACCCCTCAGAATGGCATTCCTGGCAATAGATTTTGTTCATGTTTTAAGTGAAAGATATTGAAATACAGAATAAATGATTCAAGAGCTCTTACAGATGGAAATTTGGAAAAAAGAAAGTGCCAAACACTATAGGTAAGTTTTTCTGAAATCAAACTAAGGGAAAAAAAAAAAAAACCAAGCCCTATATATAAAATTCCAAAAGGGATTTCAAAAGTAATTTATCCTTTGCATTCCTGAGGGATAGAATAAAGTTTATGATATTTTCAATAAAATATGATCTTACAGTAAGTGGCTCAGGGTTTGCAATCTTATTTGCGCACTTGCAACCATTGTAAATTCTTTGCAACTGGGATTTTGAGCCAAATCCTTAGCTGGCATTGTCTGTCACAGCTGCATGATTTATGCCAGCTCCTTATCTTCTTCTATGGCTCTGCTTAGATGAATATGAAAATTAATGCTATTATAATTAATAACAATGGCTACAACACAAAAATATTTTCTCCAGTCCTAAACTCATGTAGGTACACAGATTTCCCACTGCAACTGACCCATCCTGTGCTGAAACCCCAGACTTTTTAAGGTTCCTAGAAATAGGATTCCAGAAAAATAATGGGTCAAGATCAACAATAGCAAGGTAGGTCTCAAACCTGTGAAAATCCTGTACACAACTAGCTGCCAGCAGACAAGCACCCTTCTAGGGAAGAACTCAAGGAGAGAATCCTGGCAAGGTCAGTTCTACATGAGTAAATCTGCATTTAAATTTCCCCCCCTCAGGTTTCCAAAACCGTTGATGCAACGTATTTTGAATTACTTAACAGTGTCTTCCTACCTACCTCCCAAGCACACTTTGATTTACTACAAAGAGACCACATTGGTATGGTGCCTCAGTGTCACTCACAGAAGAAACTATAAAAGGAATCCCCAAGAGAAACTGTTTCCAGTCTCAGGAAATGCAGGGGAAAAAAAAAAAAAAAAAAAAAAAAGAAGTGGTTACTCTTATGTATTTTTCTGGAAAAAAAAAAAAAAGTAAAAAATAGTGCACCTGTGAGAAACAGCACAGCCTTAGTGCTCGATTCTTTAAATGCACAATCTCATTAATACAGGAACACTGAATATATACTGCACTAACAAAATATTAATGCCCCCAATTATTAACGAAGAAAAAATGCACCTCCAGTATTGTGTGCCACAGTGACGCAATTGAATCGCTACAAAGCACTTACATACCTTAAAAAATATGAGTAGAACTTTTTATCCAAAAAGAAAAAATAAAATACTGCACTCTCCTCGTTTTGATTTTGAAACGGCTGGGATATGTTCAAGTTAGAGCACATGCTAAAACTAATTTGTGGAGAAACCATAAAATCAGGGGGAAGGGAGAGCCAAAGTCTATGTGGAATGGGCACTGAGGCATCCTAAAACACAGGCCATAGCAAGAGGGAATGGCTCACTACAGTTTAATAAATGATTAATGAGGTGCTGACACATTAATGTAAGCACAGGGACAACCGGGCCTGCCAAATCTCAAACCTTTCCAAACTTTGTCAACAAAACACAGTTTTAATTTGGGACAGGCAAACATGGAAAATGATTTTGAGCTCTAGCCCTTCACAGATTTTGAATTTAAATCCTGTATCAACAGCAGGGGAGACAGAGGTATGAAAGAGACACATCAGTTCACAACTTTCTTCAGTGGCACTGGCACTATCGACTGCATGAACGTATCACGGTTCTGTGAATTATTCTGACTGCCATTAAATAGTCCAGTTTGTGAATACTTTAGAGCTTTTTTTTTTTTTTAAAGTATTCATAGACCAGGAGCCTGGAGATCAAGCTATTTATCCACGTTTAGCACTTGGCCCGTTTATTTGTTATAGTACCTCACCTAATATATCAAAATTAAGCGTTGCATGGCTCCTCATTTTTAACCACAGCCCATTAAGCTTTGCTAACTGATTAAGACGTAGTGTGTTCCTTGTGCTTCCGATTTTATCCAATGCAACGTAAGGGATCTGATATTTTTCTGAGGTCTCAAACTTTCTCTGCCTTTGTCATTGGATAACTGATTAAGATGATTTCCAGGTTTAAAGGACGTCATTAGCGTTAAACCTCTAACTCGAGTGTTTGCTGCTCTTCCAAAAGCTATGCAGAAATGGCTTGAGCAACATCTTTATCTCCATCACCACTTGTGGCCTCTTTATTCTAGTAACTAAAAATCACTCGATTTAATAAGACACTTTAAAAGGTGCCAAACTTCAAGCACGTAACTAGCATACATTCAGTAATTTTGCTCACATGCTCAAGGACAGGCCAGGCACTTAATTACCTTGTTGAATTGGGCCACAGCTCTCACTGCTATTTTTCAGCCTTTTTTTTTTTTCCCTTTCCCTTCTCTAGGGATGAAGCCTTGCATGTCCAAATTCCATTATCTGGGATTCATGAAGCATCATCTCAGTCTCTTATGCAAATTTGCAATAAGACACAAGTGGCTTCAATTCAAACATGAGTGGCAGCGTCCCATGGAAGCAAACTATCAGCCTAGGCCTGAGGAAGAGGTTGTGGTAACAGAATCAAGCAGCATGGCAATTTTTAAGTGACTTTCAAGGTTTTCATAATTAATGAATGTTTGGGGGTTTGTGCAGTGACTCAGCCTGTAAAGTTTCCTCTAAATTAAAACTTGACATATGTCAGTTTGCAAGCAGTTGTGCTAAAACAAGAAAACAACAAGATAACTAGGGCACCTGGGTTTCATTAATTACAATAACACACAAAACTCTTTAGATTGTATGAACGAGGTTTTAGTGCTGAAAATCTGAGCAGAGTTCACCATACCTTATTATTATTATTACTGCCACTAACTGGGGCACTACAGTCCATCACACCAAGACTGATCACTTATTGTGAAGACTGCAAAACCAGACTGAGCATCTTCTCAGTGGTGTTTCTGGGGTTAAAAAAAAGCAAGGATGGACAAAAGTGGCAATATGTGGTATCAAAAAATACTTTGTGCAGTTGGACTGATGAAACAGAGATGAAATTATTTTCACAGGGACAAGCAGGGACTCTGTAACACAGATGAATACTAAGCTCAGCTGCCTTGAGTCCATTCACAGTACTTGACTTTCTCCTCTCTGAACGTCTCCTTCTGCTAATAGAGACACAACCAACACAGCCAAAGCCAGCACTGCTCCAGCACACACTTTTGCTGGCACTCAGCAGTGCTCCAGTTGTCACATGCCTGGACATCTCAGACATGCAGAGAAATGTGTTTCCTTCCAGGCCCACAACAGCATTTATGTTAAGCTTATCACATGGCTACATTTGCAGGCAAAGTTCAGTATAAAAGTTCCTACTTCATTTCTGTATGTGAGTCTGAATGAAGTTTCACACATAGGTTGCCCAAATCAATGCATACTCTTCCTCTTCCCCTGTAATTTCTTGACCTCTCTTTTATACCATATGATAATGAGACAATTCCTTACTGTGCAAAATCTACTAAGAAATTAAATTTACTACAGGGCCACTCCTTAGTACAAGACTCCTGTTCCTTCCTGGCCCTTCACTGTTTCTCCCACCAAAACCACAATCTGCATTCTGATAACTCCAAGCAACTTTCAGGGACTGATCAAAGAGAGACCATGGCCAAAAGCTGAATACATATATTGACTTATTAACAGCCCAGAACGAAGTAAAGGAAGGTGAAGTCTCCATTTTTTTTTTTCTTGTTGAAAAAAAAAGAAAGCATGGTACTAATATAAAAGTACCTGGAAATACCTTACTTATTATGGTTTTTAACCAGAACTTTGACATACCAATAGAGATCCTCTAAGTCTGTAACAATATTTCAAACACAACTGATAGCAAACCCTTCACTGACTTCACAGGATCCCATATTTCAGTTGGTTCCTATTCAAGGTTGTCTCAAACGTCTAGGTGCATCATATTATTGAGATACTATGTTCACATTTGGTCCTTTTCACCCTAAGTAATGATAAATGAAGCCTGGACTCTGTCAAGTCTGGCTGCTTTATTTTAAGAAGTCTATTGCTAAAAGAGCAACAAGTTCAAAATACATATTTAAAAAAAAAAAAAAGAACAGAAAAGAAACAAAAGGAACTACTGTAAAACAATAAGTCTGGACACTAAGCAGAATGCTGTGAGCTTCAGCAGCACCCTGTATTACGGTATGAGTGGCTCACTCGGCTGAAAGTGATTAATTTCTTGAAAATGCTAAGGTCACACTAATTGACATGACCTGTGTAATTAAGCAGTCTCTGTTTACACATGGAAAGCTCAACTGCTGCGAAGCTGGGTTTGTATGACAGAATGTCTTTACAAGTCAAGAGATCAACAACCTTTCCTATGTCCTACCTACTCACCGACACAGACTCCTGATTGCTGTTCTGAGAGAACACGCAAAGGCATTACCATATGAAAATCAGCCTCGAGCCTGGACGAGCACAAACCCAGCAGAGTGTGCATGTTGTGAAGCAAGCTCTGACAGGCCCCAAGGGTGATTGCTTGGCCTAAATCCCTGTGCTGGTGAGAGTCCTTTTTCCACTTTCTCCTTCAGTGATAATGCCCTCTCAAATCACAGGAGAAACGTGACGGCAGGAGGAGGGTGGGGTGAGAAGCCGAGGGCTCTGCCATGCTAATGCTAGCTCTTATCCTGATTAATTGAATCCCTGTGGCCACATCTCTTCAATTCTGCACTTCTGTGCTCAGAGGGGCAAAAAAACACCCTCCTGTCTTCCAGCACTATTGCAATTAAGCAGTTCAACAAAAGACATATGTTCTACACATAAACAATATTGCCATTTACACAGCATTTAGCACTTTTATTTAAATGTGACAATGCTGGAAAAGCAGCAAACAAGGTCTTGAGCTACTGACTTTTGCAGTTGTCTTCCTCCAGAGACCCATGTAGTCTATGGGACAGATCTCATGTTTCTTAGAAGCCTGAGGCAAATCCCGATTGATAGACCTTATCATGCTTTCTCACTGGGCCACATACACTACTCCCATCAAAAGAGAAGGTCTTATGCTCTCTATCACATGTTTTTATTCAGCACATACTCAGTTAAAGCATTATTTGCATAGTCAAAGCACCACATCTTCAACAAACGTGTTGAAGCAACTATTTCTCAGCATTGCCACCACACCATTCTGCTGCCAGCACTGGGGAAGGGAAGTGCAGACCATCTTCCCTGGAGAGAGTGATGTACTTGATCCCAGAAGTAGTCATGGACATACGTATAGCATTAAAAAAAAAAAAAAAAAAAATCTATAAATCCCATGCCCCACTGCCACATGCCATGACAGGGGGAAAATACAAGTCCAAAACACCCCAAGAAAGATATGGCCAACGGTAGGGTTTTTTTTCATGTGCTGCTGCAGGGATGGACCTTCATCCCATTGATGCACATTTATGAGTCTCTAACACTGCTGAAGAGTAACTACTGAAGTGTAGTCACTAGCCTGATTGTATTAATTGCTCTTACACCCTCCTTCACCCTTTCCAATAAACATGGAGCTCACTCCATTTTATATGAAGACAAATAGTTCCCCAGGCAGAAGGGAGTATCTCAGAGCAGAGCAGACCCACAACCTAAAACAACAGAGAGGTCATTTTGATTTTTCCTTTTCATGCTTTCACTTCCCATGGAGATGACATTATCTTCAAGAGTTCTCTTGTCCAGAACAAGAAAACCCAACTACTTCCTGACAATTTTGCTGTGACAAGAAGTCCTCAGGCAATATTTTTTGACCTTATGTTTTTAGCATCTTCCAGTGAATTACTAGGTTAGTTTGGGTCAAAGTACTTCTGTCCTTAACAGCTGCTGACTTTTAAAGGAGGAAGCGTGTCTGACTGACCTGGAATCGACGCATGTCTCGAGGGTTTCCTGCATTTTTTAGGCAATTTTGGTTACATTTGAGGAAAAATTTCAAGAAGAACCTGTGGAGAAAGAGAAATGGGCATTAACATTTTATAAACAATACTACATAATGTCTGCACACCTGGTCCAACAAAGCCTCATCTAAATTAGTATTCCCAACTCAGACAAATCATCCCATTGACCATCCAAAGAAGGAGCAGAGTTTGCATGGGCCCCAAACCAGCAAAACGTGTAAGCATGCCCTAAACATTTAAGTATGAAATTAATAGATCTGTTGTGTCAGAGCCACTAAAGTTTTCAGGGTCAGTCCCTCTGTCACCAATGGCCAGCCTCATTGTGCCAACCATAGAAGCAGAGGAAGTAAGATATACATATTTCAGCACAGTAAAAAGAGGGCAGAAAAGAGCCAGCCAAGAAAATTTCTGTATGTATAAATGGGGTTTCTTTTCACAAGTTCACTGTCGTGTGCAAATTGTGATTTATTACAAAAACACTGAAAATATTCCATACAGCTGAAATCTCCTTTTCACAATTAAACCTGGGTTGTGCATAAAATTAATGCTCAAATAGTGGTTAGCAGGAGAACCAAAACCCTGGGAGGAGAAGGGAGGAAGTCTTGGTTAAAAGACTGACTTCACAGAAATATGAATTATTTTCAGTTCAGTCCATTTCCTGACCATACACAGTTCACTGAAGTAGCTATATGACCCTGACATATATCTCTAAGAAAAGACACTGCATTTTACAAAGCCAAAGAAAAAAAGCAAATATTTCACTGAAAATATTTCCTTCGCTGTTATGCACCAGTGGACTGTAAACTCATAAAGACAAGTCAATGAATAATAGTGGGTCTCAGATTCCAGGCTTCCTCCCCAAGAGCCAAAGTTTATCAGCCTTTTGTCCAAAATAAACTACAGACTAAGGTCTACTAAAGACCAACCATGCAAAACTTAATCCTACAGCAAGTTTAAAACCTAGCGTGGCCAGGCAGAGCAGCATTACTCTTGCAGTAACCACCAGTTGACTAAGCAGAAGCTAATCTGACCTGTTTTCATGCACAAAAGTGGGGCGAGGGATTGTTTGATCCTGATTTACTTTAAATCAGAAAGTTAACTTTTGCAAGCATCCAGCTTTTAGCACCCAAAATGAATGCTAGGTCAGCAAAATTTGCACACCACCACCAAGAAAGGGAAAACTGCAGGGTAAAATGCTTCAGAAAATCCCTTTTTGATGAAGAGCAATCTTTACCCTGCTCTAGTTGCGATGGCACCCCTCTCAGCAAGGGAAATTGTGGTGCTGGTTCTTCCATGCCACAAAAATCATATTAGGCAAACAGCTGCCAGGACAAATTAAAACTACAAGGGATGGATTGCGTTACAGGAAAGTAAGGTAATGAGGAGGATTAGAAGATGTGATGCTTGGAATTATCAAGGACTGGATCTCCTGACCCAGGAAGTCCCTTCTAGGCCTGTGCTCCTGAATAAGAGCAAGCAATCAACATAAAATAAACAGCCGCCACGCTTCAACAGGGGTTTGGAGACACTCTGTTTGTTTACACTAAAATAAAGAGCAGTGTAAGCCATTACGCTTTCTCATCAAGCAGGTTCTGATATTCAATAACAGAAAGTTGGTGCTATTTGTTGTACATGTGTGTGTCTTTTTAAGCCTCTAATGGCCAGCTGTGACAGCCTGACTCAGATTGTGTAGAAGGAGCTGTCAGCACAAATCTTGGCATCTCGAATCCAGACAACTGCTTGCCACCAGGCAAGGGTTTGTACTCGTGCCAGAATGGATTTTGAGAGACAAGCAAATAGGGCATTAATTCCGCCAAAGTAAAACGAAGAGTGGGAATAGTTCAGGATCTTACACTTGAGATGATGGCTTTCCTGTCAACAGCTCGTCATTTAGCTCAGGAGCTACAAGGGCACGGTCATCAGATCCCTCTTGCCCTAAGCTGGCCCTGTCATGCGAAATGCTGGCAGGATCCAGAGACCACCCCTCCGTGCGATATTGCTTGCTGAAATAAAAAGCCTGGCCATCTGTTGGGAGGCAAAGACATCCCTGTCAGCTGGTGCCTACAGCCTCCAACAGGCCCTTATGTGGCAAAACCTCTCAGAGACTTACTCTTTGGGGAGAAGCCGGCACTGTCCCAGGTTTGCTGGTGGATTTTTGGCGGCTTCACCAAGCGCTGAGCCCAGCAGCTGCCTGCCCAGTCTGACACTGTGCAGGAGCAACACCTCAGTCCTAAGGGCAGTTAGGACATGGGATAGTTAAAAGTATTCTGCACTGAAAGTTAACATCAGCCATGCAAACATGGGAAGCACTGCGCAATGGGGGTTGGTGGGTTGACCCAAGGACCCCAAAAGAGATGCAAAGGTCTTCGTGAAGCTTTCCAGAGAAACACCAGGCTTTCCCTTCTCTTACAAAGTCTGAGCTCGTGTCAGCAAAAAGGCTTGGAAAATCACTATGAAATCAAAGAGTTAGCTTTTGGAGTCTGCAAACTCTAACCCGAAGTTTCAAAGTCTAACTGAATTTGCACTATGCTGTCACCTCCAAATTCTACAGAAATTTCACTAAAATAATGTGCAGAAGAAATGAAGCTCATCTATTTAAACCTACCAAAAAACCTCAGACAAGCAAGCAAGCAAACAAAACTTCCTTCAAATTAAATCCAGGAAAAAAAAATAGAAATATTTTCAGAGGAACTTTCAAGACCCTACCTAAAATAGAAATATTTTCAGAGGAACTTTCAAGACCCTACCTAAGCTTACACAGCCAAGTTCACTCACTGCATTTTAAGTCAAAAGTTGCCAGCTTACAGAACACATTCAGCCAAGTACCATATTTTTATTCCACTGAAAGACAAAACAAACTATAGGCTGCACTTTGTTTTGGAACACACCAGAGCTGGAGTCCCCCTGGCTACGAGAAAGCATCCCACACTCATTCAGGCAAGAGCAGAGAGGCTTCCGAGCTGGCAGGGCGTGTGCCGGCTGACAGCCTGCCCCCAGGCCTGGCAGGAAGGGGGATGAGAACAAATTAAGACAAGGGTAGAGTGGGGTAGTTTGATTCAGGGGCTTCAGCCCCATCGCTCAGTCCCTGGCTTGAAATCACTTGTTGAAGTGCCTTCTTCACCTCGAGCCTGGTCATGCCAGCCTTGCTCATTAACAGCACTCCACTCTGCAAATATTTCTGATTTAGAGTGACAGGACTGTTCCAGGACAAGAGCCAACAGAGCTGAGCTCTTTGTAAGCAAAACCTCCATCCCTGTTTGTTTGCATCTAACTTCTTCACAGTGGGATATTTTTTTCAGTTCAAACTTTCTCCACATTTGGCAGGGTTGTATAGCACTATAGCACTAATACTAACTACAGAAGATAGATAGCATTAACACAAACCACTGAGGACTGAAATTCATTCCCCAGGTGAAAAAAAAAATGCCAAACAGAAGAGTGTCAATAAAACCTTCAATTTTCTCCCAAACTTATTTGATTGCTGAACACCAGCTTTGCTGCCACACAAGATTCAAGTTATCAATTACACTTACTGCTACCATTGAAGTTTTAGTATTTCCCATGCATAAACCAAAACATATTTTCTGATTCCCTTCTTGACTACTAACTTCCCTGGTGTGAAGAGCATTTGTCCATATGGAACAGAGGAACAGAAGCCAGCTCCATGCAAGTCACATCAGGTCCAGAAACAAGCAAACTTTTATACAGCTCTTGAATTTACTGACTTACATTGTTTTTAAACCAAAGGACTTGTGCTTCACCCCTTATCCCACAGAGACACGGCTGGAGGGTATGGGAGTGCAGTTTTGGAGCAAACCAGTTAATTTTTGATTACATTTAGGTGTGCTGAGATGCAGCTCAGTGCAAGCTGCAAAAACTACTCAAAAAGTGAAATTGTTGAGCATTTAATCCATGCCACAACACTGTACTATTACAAATGTGTAAGTAACCAAAGTAGGAATACAATCTCCAGTTAAACACAAGCCTCCAGTCTGAATCAAGCCCCAAATTAACAGGAACTTCTGTCTGCTAGGAAGAATCTCTCTGGGAGTGTTCTCTCCTTTTCCCACAATTCAATACAAAATCCCTTTTTGGAGGTAATATTTTTTTATCTAAGAAAACTGTTGTGCCCTCAAAAAGATTTTGGTGTCAGCACAACTGTGCTCTCACCACCACCCTCCTCTTTCTGCTTGTGAAGGGCTCTTACCTCAGTCCAGTCTGAGCTCCCCACTCATCCCTGCTGCCTTCCTGCACTGCTACTTCTAACTCCTGACACCAGCTCCCTCTTCACTGCTGCTCCTTCCCATCCTCTGATACCCTTCATTTAGCTGAAGGATCTTGTAAGCACACTGCCAGCTGGAGGTCACTCCACTTGTATAAAATAGTCCCTGCCATTCATCACTGGCCACCTTGTCCATCACACTGCAAACCCTTTGGGTTTGTGCAGCACCCTCCCCAGCAGCATCCTGCTCTTTGTCACTGCTAACTACCACTTTGATTTAAATTAAATAAACAGCAGAAATGGAAATACTAGCAATAAAGATGTAAAAGGATTTTGCCCTCCTACTTCCCTTGCCACTATAAATTAATACTTGGGTTTATTAAAAATAAATGAAGGGTTAAATAAAAGACAGCAAGTTCTGACATGATCTAGGTTGTCTCTGCTGTCACTTCCCTGAAGGAAATTTAAAGGAACTCAAACACGAAGGCTTAGCAGCAGGATTTTCTTGCCATTGCCACAATAAATATGTCTATGGAATAAGAAAAAAAAATAGTTGGAAAGAAGACCTGCTGCATTCCTGATGCTGAAGAAAAGCTTGTTTGTTCCCAATACATTGGAGAAGTTGTTCAAGAAAAGTTCATCCATGTGAAAATACGACAGCTGTCATGCTGCCAAGGTCAGCCAGACCAGTGGCTACCCAGAAAGTGAGTGCTGGTTATACAACTTAAAGCTGGCTAGGGCAAACAAAATTGAGAAAATGTACCTTTTCTGAGGTGTAAATGCACTTGATAGAAGAGGGCAACTTTAGACTCCTGGACGAAACACAGCAGTAAGTATATGTGGGGTTGCAAAATTAGTAAAACCAAAATACACAGGGCAGTGCAATAATTAGCAACCATCCATCAGATAAAAGGATTGCATGCCCATTCTGTATGACATACCAATTCAGCAGAGTACTAAATATGTGCATAAATTTAAATACACAAGCAGTACTGATGGAGACAAAGGTACTACTCACATACTTCAGTACCTCACAGAGCCAGCTCTGCTGTCAGCCTATCTCCTTTCTTTGGTTTATCCCCCCCGCAAAAGAGGATGCTGGTGATGTAGTACTGCAAACGCAGTTGTCTCCAACAGTATCTGATGGGTATGTTAATTGGGGTGAAAATTTGGCATATCAAGAAGTGCTGAAGCCAATAGGGGGCTGAGTCCACAGGTCACCAAGAGGCAGACAGTACACACACTTCAGATGTTTCATTTGCATCTTCAGGGTTTTCTATGCACTTCTCACACACTTCTCTCTCTCCATCAGTAATTTCTACTGCACTTACTGGTAACTGTATCTAGCTAGTATTTTGATAGTAAAATAAAAATATAGAGAAAATGCATCATTTAATGCATTTTATTTGTGAAAGTAAATAACCAAAGTGTAGAAATATCCCTCTAGAAATTTCAGAAGGACAAAGCTATTTTTTTTCCTTTCACGATGACTTGCCTAATCAAAACTCCTATTTTATAATGAAAACCTCTTCAAGTTTTAGAAAATTAAGCTGAAATAAAGGATTGCCTTTTTTCTTAATGAATATTTTCTGCAAATTTCCAGCATTTTAAAACTTTACTTTAAGGGAGCACTTTTTTATTCTACTTTGCCAATTGTCAATATAGTTCTTACATTATAGAAAACCTGGGCTTAGTCCAGCTCTACTAATGACGGCCAAAAAAGGAGGAAAAAAAAATCCCTTAGTATTTAAGATGAAATTCTCATCTACTAACATGTCAGTTGTGAGTTGTTTATTGCAATAACAAAACGTTGTTGCAATGGGTTTTTTTTGTTTGATTTGCTTTCTCTCACAGACCCTTTTACATACAACTAACTGTTCATGTCAGGTATCCTATTCACAAAAGAGAAATCGAGACTTATACTGGTATTTACCAACAGGAGGCTGTGCATAGAAATCAAACACAGGCATGGGGAAAAAACCTCCTATTACCCACATGTTCACAGCTGGGTTTTACTTAGCTCTTTAGTCAATAAACAGCAGTAGCTACCTTTTGTGGCATTTTTACAACAGGAAATTTATTCTGCAGAAGAGAAATTGAACACCAGATATAGGCATTTAAGTCTCTTCTAAACACAACATTCTTGAATTGTCAAATATCCTAAGGAAAAAAAAAATCCCAGATCTGCTCCCCTGGATTCAGTGTTCTCACTAAATTAAAATGGAAGCAGAATCAGACCTGCATTTCACATTTATGGGATGCTAAACAATTCACTTGGTTAAAAACAAAACCAAAAAAGCCAAAAGCAAAAGCCTGAGAAGTTATTTATTTTGCTAGAAAATACACCTCTTCCTCCTGAGCTGCAGACAAGGCCCCAGAAAGGCAACGTGACACAGAGAATCAGCCTCAAGCAGTCAGAGTCTCTTCACTGAGATTCTTCAGGCAACACCATAATAATAGAAACAGAACAGTCTACATTATTTTTGTGAACTTGTTCTGACTCCTGCAGCTAGCATTGCCAGGGTTTGCTGTCATCAATACAGTAAATATTCCGCTCAGCACAGCAAACAGCTGAGGAGGCACCCACAGAGACACCAAATCAGAAGGTAGGACTGCCCAAAACAGCCTTAAATTACTCATTGCTCGCTTCAGCAAGTGTTCCCAGTCACTTTTCCTCAGGTCTGTGTGTTCTGCACAGTGAAGCACAGCATATCAATTTTTCATCTTGCATCTTCTGGACTTCTGTAGCTTTCTGATACTGAGTTACAATGCGTCAGAGAAATTTAGAGCAGTTTGGGAAAGTGCATTTGGCATTTTCTCCCATGAGTGAGTTAAAATCCCAGAGAAACTGTTTTGGTTTCATCTCCCAGATTTTTAATAAGAAAAGAAAGAGAAAACCACCACCAAAAAGCAAAACAAAAACCAACATCACAAAACAGAATTAAAAATAGTCCAGAGGCAGGTTTGAGTGCTCAGTTTTCTGTAATTTAATTTTGCTCCCAGGTCTAACTTTTTAATATATATATTTTTTTTTTCTTAAAGTAGTGAAAATCTGAATTTTCTTATATCTCTTTACTTCTGCCCAGCTCCATTATCTAAAATTTTTATTAAATTTGAACTGCAGCTCCCTTCCTATCACAAAAAAAAAAAAAGTAGTTGTAAGGAGTTTATGCCATCTGTGTACAGAGTGCACAGAGCATATTTGGTTTCTGACAGCTAGATGTGAGATAACTGAACACAGACACATCCTTTACATTTTAGTGACACAAGCAGCACTGTGAGATAAGCAGCGGAGTGCACGCAGCACACCACACGCCGTGCCCCACGCACAGCTCCAGTTGTTAGCTCACACAGCACAGGAGCCTCCCAGCTCTGCCTTTCTTTGCATGCTTCAAATCACAGACTATTCTTTATGAGCTGATGGGCCACCACTCCAGCTGCAGTTGTGACAGGCTTTCCATCAGGAGAGTGCTTTATTAGTGCAGTCACATAACTAGCAGAACTTATCCTTATTTATTAAGTAAAACATTTAAAAAATGAAAAATGATGGATTTGTTTCAGTTAAACTACTTTTCCCTTTACTCCTTCACCTTCTCACTCCCATTTCACTGCTCAAATACTAGGATCTAAAAGTAGGTCAATTATTTTTAATTTTTACTGAAGATGCTAGACTTCAGTCACTGGAAAAAAATAACCAGCTCTGTGGTCTGTCATAGTTCACACGATGCCATTGAATTAGCAGCCCTCCCAGAGTCATACTTTTGCTAAAAGAACCTCTGTTCAGTGTAAGTGGTGACAGATAACAGCATTACTGGTATTGTAATATGAGATCAGCATTCAGTTGCCTGCTTCCTCAAGGTAAACTGCTGTAACTTTAGCATGGTTACCAAAAAGCATCAGCAATATCAAAGTCAGGGGATGTTAGAGAGCAAAGTTAATCCAGCCATCTGAAGCTGGTTTTCTCATAGAAAGCATGGGACCCTAAAACTCATCACCTTGAGCTGAGGGTGCTGATGACATATTTCTTTCATCAGTTTACTGAGAAAGTTATAAAGATTCACATGGTCAATATTTCATGCATGGGAAACACATTTCCCACCTTTCCCTGAATCAGGCACATGTATATCACCTGCTTGTAAATGTGCCTGCAATCTGCCTGCATGTATAACAATTAACGATTCCTCAACTCACCTGACACCCATAATATCCTTAAATAACATTGAAGCACCACTGCTACCATCTGAATCTGCTAAACCCAGAGGGGCAGCCTTTGCAGACAACATGCACACATGTTGCACCTTCTGGACCCAGCCTGAGCCTCTAAAGCACTGAGAAAGGTTTCTGCACAGAGGTGGAATGTTACTCAAACTCTCTCCAAACAGATGTGTCCCTGAATAGTTATGTGAGGTGCAGGCATTATTCTACAACAGTTCCCTCCCCAGACCTAGCTCAGAACCTGCTCTGTTTTGCTTTCAAGAGGTTTGGGGGTTTTATTGTTTTGTTGGGTTTTTTTTTGTTTGTTTGTTTGTTTGCTTGTCTTTTAAGTGGAAGATGCTTAATGGTAAGAAAAAAGGCAGGAGCTCTGCCTAGACATGGAAATTATTTTTGATCAGATTTACATGCAGAATTGATGGCTTGAAGAGAAAGAAATTACAAAGAAAGATGCTGTTAGGATCTCTTCTTTACAATAACATGTCGTATATCCCAATAATGAGTCAGAAGCACATTAGAAATAGAGAAAATTATTGAGTTCATTCAGATCTTAAAATCATTAAAAAATACACAATCCAAGGAGCTTCTAGCACCAGAGAAATGTAACAGATACTTAGCACACGTGCTGAAATGTGCCCATGAGATGACGATGCTGTGCAAACTCAGGAGTTCCCTGCTGCATCAGCTCCACTGCCTCAGAATCATCATCAACAAGACAGACATCACAGGACCATGGGATTTACTACTATCTAGACACCCAGGTCTCAGCTTTTGCTTCACTAAATCCTCAGCAGATCTGCAACAGTAACAGACAACTTAGAAATGCATCTGTAAATCTCCTGTTCCCACAGCCCTGCTATGAAGATGAGTGGAACTTACTTCACACAACCCATCTGAGTAACTACAGAGAAATATTTGGAAGGTGTCAACATAGTGAAAGACCGATTGCATCTCCTCCTAAGACAACTTGTGCTTCAAAAAGCAATTGAAATGGTTGCTTAAAGTAGCAGCAGTGAAGGAACTTATGAGGGAGGAAAAAACCACCAACAAAAACTTTAAGTTATTTTAATAACCTATAAAAAGCTGACTTTAATAAATTCAGTCAGTGTTGGTGACAAAAGACAATATGACAGAGATCCTGCTGGGAGATGTGATTTTAGTTTTTGTAATAACCTTTTATAGGTTCTCCTGGGAAAAAACTCTCCAAAAGTTAAGAGTCTTTTAAAGAAACTAGTAAGGGTAAGTCTAGAATTAGCTGCACAGAAAAAAAATAAAAATATATATATACATATGTGCAAAATACATATACATATGTGCAAATATGTATTTGTATTTATGTAAGAAAAGATCAAGCACAAAAATGCTGTGGAAGAAGTCAAGAACTGCCTGCAGCTTGTGCCCACAAGCTGGACATTCCATCCAGGGGTTCCCATTGTTTCATGATATTTCAGAGAATAAAGCCCTTGCTTCCTTTGCAGCAGGGAGCTCTGGCAATGAGAACAGGATCCGGAGTGGAGTTGCTATTTTGAGTGCTGGAAGGAAGCAAAGAACTGCTTTGTGGAAAGGCGTAGGCACTTCGTTTGAGCTGTGCGTGTGGTGGTTCAACAGCAGAAGATACTCCAGGGCTCTTTGAAGGGGATCCTGAAATGGCTCTAGGTGTAAAATGCTGCAGAATGTTTTGTGTGTGTATGGGCAAGCAACCCAGCCATTGTAAAAGTCATTGTGAATCACCACAGAAGGGGGAGACTGAAAGAGAAAAAGGGAAAAAGAGTTTCTGATGTGCTGCTGAAGAGGATCACACCACCCATAATCCTAGAGATGCCATTGATAAATATTGCTACCTTAAATATGGCATTGAAAGAGCTTAATTAATCTTAGAAATAATGACCTCTGCAGCAGACATGTAGAAACCAATCATATCTGCTTATATCACAAGTTTTAGATTAAGTACTTCAGTACTTCTTAAAGCAATAGGCATTGAATATGTAGGAAAAATTGGTTTGCTGATGCCCTCTATTGTGTCAGAGAGATGTGGGAAAGGGATTACAGCCTGTAGCTACAACACTATTTTTGCACTCATCCAGGACAGTGATGTAGCTAACAAGAGGTTAACTAAATGTCCCAAAACTGTAGCAGAATTCAGATCAGCATTCTGGTGAGAAGCTATAACTGGAGCAAGGTAAGGACCTGAGCTGGCTGTAATAAAATACATTATGCTCATGCCACTGTGTACTTTGTTGGTTGGAATTATGAGAAACAGCATATTTAGCATAGAGTTCAACAGACCAAAGGCATTGTAAGGGCAGAGACACAGCATTAGATACCCTAGATAGGGAAGCAGGGAACAATGTGCATTATTTTCTTTGTAAAGAAGGTGACCTCCGTGAAAGCTGCTTTAACATCCATGAAAGCTGCTCAGCTTTCATGGATGTTAAAACAGCCAAAAATTACAATCTCTCCTGAATTTCTGGATATGTCCCTGAGATGCCTTTCTGTGTGAAAGCAGGGATGACACCAGTGATCAATAGGATTCATACCCACAAAACACAGAACATGAGGGTTTACAAAGTCCTATGTACTTATTGCATAATTATTATTTTTATCACTGTAGAGGAGCAAGGACATCACCAATGATGGGAAAAAGGTTTACAATGAGCAGTTAAGTAACCTTGCCAGACAGGGCAGAAGGGTTCTTGTTCATCCCCATCAGACCAGTGAAAGTCACAATTAATTCAACAGACTAGGAAGTGCTTGCAACTTAACAATCTTTTAGTCTTTAACTCTATTTTATGTTGTATCCTTCTTCTTTTGAGAACAATTTTGCCAACAACTGGCAGAGTAAAGAGGATCTGCAAAAACTTAAAGATGCCCCCCTTTAGCACGTCCCTGGAAAACAAACAAAACAAAACCCCAACAAACAAACAAACAAACCCCACAACAATTTCTCATTAATGCAAACACAATGAATAAATCTCACCCCAAACCTTCCTAACTAGACAGTAGCTTAAAATCACCAAGAACTCTAAATGAGTAGTGAATATTGACCATTCCTTTTTTCACTCACTTCTGTAGCTCTGACAAAGTTCCACTCAAGACCTAATTCCATAGTAATTAGCTTAAATGTTGAAACACCTTATCCTTTCTCTAATACACACATATCACTAATGAAAAGGCTGAAATCCTTGAAGATGATT
The DNA here is from genome assembly GCF_027791375.1 of Indicator indicator. NCBI lineage: Eukaryota > Metazoa > Chordata > Aves > Piciformes > Indicatoridae > Indicator > Indicator indicator. Next base: position 6,405,982 of record NC_072027.1, read on the forward strand.
GGCTAAACAATGTGAAACTAGATGATAAGATCTCAGAGTCATTAATATAAACCTAGAAAAAACATGGATGTTCATCTTCTCTAGTTAGTTGAGACTCTGGGCCCAGTGTTAACTAACACAGGAAATAAAAAGACAGCCATACACCTAAAGGCTCGAGGAATCTCGTTTGCTGAGCATACAACATCAAGTTCTAAATGCCTCTTTCATCTCCAAATGAAAATTAAGAGGGAGCTTGAAGAAAAACTGTACAGTGGCAACAGCAAACATCATAAGAAGTGTTAGACAACATGTTAAAATACACTCACATCAACTTGTCAACAATAACCGCCAACTAACAGACAACCCTGACAAAATAATACTCAGGGCTTGATTCAAAATGAAGGAGAAAATACAGTGAAAAGTACATTATCTAAAGAAGCTGCAAGTGGCTTTGGTGTCTAGTAAATGAAATAACATTACTCCAAGTTCAGAGCTACAAATCATTCTGATTACAACCAAATGACCAAGTTTCTACCCTCAAAGTTTTTTTTCCATGGTGCAGAATAACTAGGACAAGTGCAAAATAATTACACTGTTCTTGCTCCTGCAGTGAAGCTTTTCTGCTATCCTGGGCATTACCTATGTACAGCCAGGTTTAGCTTTGGCACCTTCTGAGTCCTCCACCAACTTTTTGTACAGAATAAGTTCATGGATATAAAGAGGCAAGTCTGGCTCACTGTATTTAGGAGAGCACGAGGATCCCTTCATCTAAAAGATTCCCAATTCTCAGCACAAGCAACTATCTGGCACTAGCAAGGACACTGAGGAGAAAACTTTCATCCTTGCAGTGTGTCTTGGGACTTGTGATGACTACAGGTGGCCAGACACTTGACTTTGTGTCTCTCCTGAAAGACAGCACCTCTAGCAACACAGTACTCTCTAGCATGACACCTCTGCAATAGCATCTAAAAGGGAAGCACACCTCCTACTGAGTCACCAAACACTACTTCCCACAGCAGTGAGGCTTTTTCTTAGAGGACTCCTCTTTTCAAATACAAATTGTCAGTCTAGAAATGCTGTGCCAATACTTCCACGTGCTTTCACTTTTGTATATTCTCAAGGTTGCTTTTGAAAAATGGATCTCATTACAGGTTACAGCCAAATGATGTGTCCCACGTTTTGAACTCATGTAGTGCTCTTGCAACTGGACATGGCCTTCTTGATCTCCATCCCATCACTTAGAAAGCACATTCTTGCATTCACTTACATGACTTTTACTGAGACAAATACAGCCTGCATTGCTTGGCAACAGTTTTAGGCTATTTTTAAAATTCCATTTCCAAAGATTACGAAATAGCAAAACAAAAAATTATTTTCTTTAATCAGAGGAATCTTTGTATTGAATTTTGGGCAGTGATGCATTTGAGATACAAAAAACAAGAATGAAAAGTGGAGCTGGTACAATACCCACAGAAATGTCTTGCTTTCATCCCATGGAGAATCATATTTTTCAAATGTCCAAGCTGAAAATTTTCTCGAATTTAAAATATGTTAGTAGTTCAAAGTACTGATGATTCCCAAACCAAAACCCCAAACTGGTAAGTTCCTGAGCTCTGGGCAGCATTCAATCTGTAGTTGTAAAAGAACAAACCAGAAACTCAGAAGGAAACATGTACCTCTTCTTTGAAGTTCTAATCCGATTTTGACACCTGACCAGAAATAACCATCTTGGAAAGCTGAACTCAGAACCAAGAAGCTTCTGGCATAAAGTGGAAGTGTCTTCCTGAAATGGGAGAGATGCTGGTTTCCCTCTTGTTGCACTGTCTTTTTCCAAACTATCTCCATTACTTCTTAAAGGACATTGGCAAATGGCACCCCTTAGGCTGTATAAATCTCTGCAGAAGGAACGGCATAATTTTTCTCCCATCACGAACCTTCCAGTCTAATATTTGACAGCCTAGATCAGGTGCTGTCCAAACATTTATTAAAACATTTTAAATGATGAATATATCCAATTATTACTATTAATGCAGCTAATACTGACTAATGAGGGGGAAACATACTAGCTTGTGTCCCGCAATTCATTACCCCTGCCTTGTCAACAATTCAAAGCCCAAAACCTAATCATCCATACCGGGCCCTGTTATATTTCACACGTCACATTTAATAAGTCACTCAGTGCCTATAAATTAATGTAACATGTCGGCGTTTATGAGCGCGGCTTTGTCGCTCTTAACAAATGATGTGCTGGCCTGGGCTGCCGCAGCTCGGCAGTGACGAATGATGGAGGATGATTTCTCTCCAAACTATAAACTGCACGCTGGGGACCACAGCAACACGGACGTACACCTCTCCACGTGGGGCACGTGTGTGCATGCACGTGGAGGCTGGGTGGAAATCATCATAGGATGTCAGGGGTTGGAAGGGACCCAAGGAGATCGTCGAGTCTAACCCCCCTGCCAGACCAGGACCATACAATCTAGGTCAGATCACAGAGGAATGCATCCAGACACGCCTTGAAAGTCTCCAGAGGAGACTCCACAACCCCTCTGGGGAGCCTATTCCAGTGGTCTGTGACCCTTACAGTAAAGAACTTCCCCCTTGTGTTGAGGTGAAACCTCCTGTGCTGCGGTTTACATCCATTGCTCCTTGTCCTATCGCAGGAAACAAGTGAGCTGAGCCTGTCCCCTCCCTCCTGACACTCAGCCCTCAGATATTTATAAACAGTTATTAAATCCCCTCTCAGTCTTCTCTTTTCCAGACTCAAAAGCCCCAGGTCCCTCAGTCTCTCCTCATAAGGCACATGCTCCAGTCCCCTAATCATCCTTGTAGCCCTCTGCTGGACCCTCTCCAGCAGATCCCTGTCCCTCCTAAACTGGGGAGCCCAAAACTGAATGCAGTACTTGAGATAAGGTCTCACCAGGGCAGAGTAGAGGGGGAGGAGAACCTCCCTCGATCTGCTGGACACACTCTTCTTAATACACCCCAGGATCCCATTGGCCTTCTTGGCCACAAGGGCACATTGCTGTCCCATGGATAACTTGTTATCCACCAGGACTCCCAGGTCCCTCTCCACAGGACTGCTCTTCAGCAGATCACCTCCCAACCTGTACTGGTGCAGTTTATTATTCTTCCCCAGATGCAGGACTCTGCACTTGTCCTTGTTGAACCTCATTAGGTTCCTCTTTGTCCAGCTCTCCGGTCTGTCCCAGTCACGCTGGATGACTGCACAGCCTTCAGCTGTATTGGCCAAGCCTCCCAGATTGGTGTCATCAGCAACTACACGATCCTTGAGGTCCCTTCCAACCCTGACAATTCTATGATTCTATATGCAGCTCACTGAGGGGAGGTTGGAGCTGGGGGGAGTTGGTCTCTTCTCCCAATGAACAAGCATAGGACAAGGGTAAATGGCCTCAAGTTGCACCAGGGGAGGTTTAGGTTGGACACAATGAAAAACTTCTGCATGAGGAGGGTTGTCAAGCCCTGCTCCCCACAGAGGTGGTTGAATCCCCATCCCTGGATGTATTTGAAATTAGTTTAGATATATCAAGAATATGGTATAGTAGTGGCCCTGGTAGCGTTAGATAATGGTTGGATTTGATGATCTTGAAGGTCTTTTCCAACCATAGAGATTCTGTGCCTGTGATATATGCATACCAGGTACCCTACAGTATTAGTGGAATGTACATACCACATAGGACAATTTTATCAAAACCATATCTACTCTATGCATCAGGTTACAGTTTGACTTGCACTAGTTCTTGCCAACCAAGTGTATAGAACAGCACTACCTTGGGGTTGGGGGGAGCAAGCAGGGTTTGCAATTAGTCTGAGCACCTGTAATATTTCCATGCCCAGTGATTCCATAGCCTACCACAATCTGAAACAGAAATAAAATAGTATAGACTTTTCTTGTGCAAAAAAGCTGTTCTGTTTTGTTTTGAGCGGTATGAACAATCTAACGCTTAAGAGCACACAGTACATGAAGGAAAAATGTACATGTAATATACATGTACTTTTTCACATGCTTCATGTTTTCCTACAAGAAACATAAGTATTGGAAAGCAATGTGGGAAACATCTTTTTGGGTACTTTGCTTCCAGCTGTGGCAGGTTCAGGATTGATGAAAGACATCTGGATCTACATACGGCTGCAGTACGTACCACAGGCAGCCATAAAACTGCATGTTGCAAATGTGCACTGTGGCCAGGAGGGAAGTTGTCACTGAAAGCAGCTTTTAAAGAACTCAACTGGTTTGTCAACAGCAGAGAAGATGGCAGTTAATGAAAGAACCTCTGATTGCTGAGCTCCTAAGCCCCCTGAATCTTACCAAGTCACAGACCAGGAACCAACTTTTGGCTTTGTAGCAACATGTTCCCAATGGCAAGGCCAGTTTTATCCTTCTGTCCTCTGATACATCAATGATGTATCCTGTGCCACAGCAATACATTCCTTGAGAAACCAAATGTATTGGAGTACACACAATAATTTTAAAAGTTTAACCCAGATGTGGACTCATCAGAGATGAGCTCACAGCCAGTCTGGGACCAACAGACCTAACTGGGAATTTTCTGGCTACTTTTCTGTCTCTGTTGGGAAACGACAGCCTGCAAGAAACATTTGTGGGAAAGTCATATGTGAAGGATGCAAGGACAAAAAAAAAAAAAAAAAAAAAAAGTAGTGTTAACAGAAAAACCTTCACTTTGTAAAAATATCACCTCCAGATGTTTTATAAAAGAAAAGCTAAAGCTTTCTTTTTTGGTACAATGCTTGCACTACAGTTGAGTCATGAATAGCATAGGGATTCTAGCTGTGTTGGGTGTTTTCAGTCCTGGTTTCAAACCAGAAAATTCTTGGAAGGTCTCTGGAGCTGGAGAAAGGTTTCCTGCATAGGTTTAGCAAAAACTCCACAGACATCTGCCCTGTGACCTCCTGGGGCTCAAGGCACCAAAGCTAAGCTCACCTCTGAAAGAACATCACACTTCCAGCCAGCTCTGTGACATGGGAAACTCTGCACGGCTACATAGCACTGGAACCAGTCACAGGTACTGAGATTTAAATTCACCTCTTAGGAGCAAACAGCAAAAAACACAGAGTGGTGCTGACACCACCTCTTGAAAGACACCTTCTTACAGACTGGGAAATGTTAACCTTTCTATAAATACTGTCACCAAAACCTATGTACTTAAACAGTGTTCTAAACACCTTAGCTTTCAACCACAGATAAAGGTTTGCTCTTTGTCTAATGTCAGCAATCATGACTCAGTTCTTGCACATCCTATTGAAGCAGCAATACTGAACAACAGTCTGCTAAAGTCACACTTATTCTCCAAAATCAATCCACCCTGGAAGAGCCATTCAATGATTAAAGTACTAGACCAGAACACAGAAGACCTAGATTCATGTCTCTGCTTGGTATACTTTGTAAGCTGCCAAGTGGCTTTCAGCCTGCTAAAGATGCAATTAAGCCCTCTTGAAAGTCCTACTGCACATTTCACTGCATCTTTAGAAGTCAAAACACCTTTAAAAATCCAGCTTTAAATCTCTCTGTGTCTTCTTTTCCCATCTTTAAAATAGGGATCATGACACTTCCCTAGCACACAGGTACTATAAGGATAGATAAAGACAAAGACACTCTCTAAAACGTGTCACGCACATCTAGGATTCTCTCATGTATTGTTGGCATTAAAAAGTCTCAGATATTTTTAAAAGACTTCTGATATATAAAAGGGGAAATGATGTAAGGTTTCACAGACTTTTTTTTTTTTAATCTCTCTAAGAAAATTATTCAGTACCGGCAGTATGGGTGAAAGAAGAACACTCACCGATTTGTTTTCTAGGTCGTGTATGGGGGGTTTGGGCACTTCATACCTTTAGATTTATAGATATGGGGGGATTTTATTGAACGGCTTGAGCATCACTGCTCCTGCACTCTATGTAATTGGGCACTACTCTGTGTTTCGGAGTACGGTCTGAGGTCAGCCACAGCGCGGCAGCGTGCAGCACCTAACAGCAAAGGACAGTTGACCAATTAAAGCTAAGTGATGCCTTGGTGTCCCAGCAGCCTGCCATTTGCACAATGTGAAAGGCAATAAAGGACCTGAAAACCCAGGACCACATTCCAGGCAAGCAATACAGAGACCTCTGACCAGAGAAAACAGGGAAGGCGGGGGGAAAAACCCAAGCCCCACAAGATGTTAAATATTTTAACAATTTCACTAAAGAAAATTTATTTGGTAATTGACTATAAAAAGGTGTGGTATTTTCCCCTAAAAGCAATATTGTATTTCCAGCCCCTAACTCAGAAATTATATGGTGCAAACCCTCCATCCAAGTAACTCTGTGACAACACCTAGGCAAGCAAAAGTTGAGACCATTATTCCTGTCCAAACTAAACTGTTTGAGCAGCTCAGTTGTACAGCACCTCCCACGACTTGATTTTTCAATCCCATTCTCCACACTGTCCTGTCATTCATTTACCATCCTTAGCCCTTTCAGTCATAAATTTTGTGAGGGCAATATTATATTGTTTATACAGCAATCTGACCTACCAGTGCCTCCAGTTATTACTGCAAAACTCACAACATATAAGAACAAACTTTGTCTTTTGTTGTTTTTTTTGTCGTTGGTTCCCCCTCTTCCCCTCCATCACACGCACATTGAGCTCAAAACGGGCAGGAAGAAAAGCAGAAAGTGAGCTGAGTACCAAAAGGAAAACTTAGTAACATAGGCCTGACCCAACAGCCACACTTAGCTCTTCTAACTTAGAAAACTCTGTGAGAAAGGTGAAGACTTTGCGATAAAGCTTCCACTGCTGGAGAAAGCTTTGAATATACAGGGAAGGAAAAAAAAAAAAGGTAGATTTACTCTGCTGCAAAGGATTCATGGAATCTCTGAAATCTTGAAGAAAAGAAGACAAATCTGCATGACAATAACATTGTTTCTTTCTCTGAGGGACCCACAGGACTCACAAAACTGCACAGAAAAGAACACATCTCTTTTCAGTTCAGCCCATTGTATAGAACGGTGAATGTCACAAGGTTTATTTTATAATGATTTATTATCAAGAAAAATAAGGGCTAAGGCAGAGGCATATTTTGTCAAGAATTTATTGTTCACCAAAATGGTTTGTTTTGCAGAAACATTTCTTTTTGCTCCATTTTTTTTTCTTGGCAGTTCCTCTTGGCTTCATCCTAGAGCTGTCTTCATCCATACTGGGCTTGGCTTTGAGAGCGGTAAATTTTAAATCTCCACCTCTTCTGCTACCTGCTGCTCTCAGACTTGCCCTGAGCAGGGATGCTGCATCTCTAATCACTGCCAAGGAACCTTTTTCTCCTTGCAACTACCTCTCTGGCTCCTCCCTTATGAAACACCAGAGATCACTCAGATCTCTGGAGAGCCAAGAAGCACTGCCAATAGAAGACTCAGTCACACTGCCACCAGAGACAGAGGCACATGCCTGAATCCCACAGTGAGGATCTCTTTAGCTGAGCTATGCTAGGAAAATCACTGTTGGGGAATACCCAGGTGTCCCAGGAGAACAAGAGCAGCCCAAGCCTGTCAGCTGGAGCAGAGGCTGGTGCTGATGTTTGGGAACTGGCTCCCTGAGGGAAAGTCAAGCTAAAACTCAGCTGGAGGAACATCCTTCCTAATCCCTGTGTGAGCAACAAAATGAGCTGCACTGAAACGAAGGACTTTCACCAGCTCTCCCTGCTGCCTGCCTGCGTGAACCAGCATCTCTACACAATCCTGGGTAGGTGTGGTTTGCTATTTCAGTGCCACCACTTTGTTACTACACTTTGTTACTACAGCAGAGAGAGAAAATTTATATTCTTTATGCACTTAGCCCCTGTGGCCATCATGCCAGTTGAGGAAACGTCAATATTCTCTTTTCATAGAGGAGGCAATGTAAAAGTTTTGGGGAAAGGAAGGAAAGGTATTCCAGTACATCTGTCCCTGCTAAGGACTGAATTTTTACTCCAGTAATTATTTATTTTAACTAGAAAAGCAGAAGGATTTTTTTTTTAAAGAAAAAAAAAAAAGGTCTACTTCAGCTGAATTTCCAAGTAGAACTAGCACTTAGCTCAGAAAGATAAACCAAAAACTGAGCAGGTGAGGAAAACTCAAAAGTGCACCATATGTCCAAGCTAAACTGACACAATTCCACATATTCAGTAAAAAAATAAAGTCAAAAGTAGGTCAGAAAAGCTGACAGAATTACCCACACAAAAGATGAATAGGAACTCTGATGGAAATAAGATCACTTTTCATGATGAATTCGTAGTCAGTGTTTAATTGAGTACAATGAACTTGAAAATACACTTGGTGAATGTCTGCATTAGCTGGACTTGTGAATGTTTGTTAGCAGTTAAGATACACAAACTGATCAATAGTGTAAAACAAAGGAGCTCAGGTATGCATGTGTACTCATACATCACTCCAATAAATTATCCTGGGGGTTACAACTGGGGGAAGGAGGGGAGGGGAGGTTGGATTTAGAACAATCATTTTGGGATCAAGAGCTAAATCATTTCAACCACATCTTGATTTCTGCAAAACTCGGCAGGAATTATGAGGCTTAACAGCATCTCAACAATTAGCATATTATAAATACAAAAATGATATATTAAAGCAAGAGGAGAAAAAGGCCAGCATTTTACACCTACGGTAATATAATTCCACTACTTAATGCAAAGTAACAGGCATTAGAGTGTTTGGGATCCTCTTGTATAGTGTTATCTGTTCTATCAGTAAATGAGACTATGTGAACAGTACAACCTATAAATAATTCAAGGCCTGAGATGGCAATTATAGAACCATGCACAACCAGCATGAATATTTTATGAAGGCTAAAACAGCCCTCAGAATGAATCATGGATAGATGAACACGCACACATACACACACACTCAGCTGCTGGCCAAGTATTGCTTCCAGACATGGCTTTATATCTGACCCTTAGAACATCTAAAAAGAAATTTCTTGAGCACAGAAGTCAGAAGTTACATCAGCATTTTTATGTATTAAAAAAAAAAATAAAGTGCAATAAAAATAATTGCAAGAAAAGAAATAAAATATGTTGTATTGGTAAGAGGGAAAGTGTTGTGTTTTTTTTTCTTTCCAAAGACTCTGGTTGGAATTCTAAACAACTTTTTCCTCTGCACAAAATGTGGTTGACAAAAGCAAACTATGGTGTACAAAATAAAGGCCTGCAAGGGCTGTGCAGTACCTTGCTCTGCAAAATCTGCACCTAAAGAAAGATTTGCCTACATGGAGATATTTACCAGTAGAGATATACTGGTGTAACTCCCCATATGGGCACTATTATTGCAGCACAAGAGCATTCACATGGGAGTTACAACTGTATAACTACTCCAGCATAATTATACTGGTATAATTATGCCAGTAAATTTCCCTGTATTAGCAAGCCCAGAGAAAACCTCCCTGTAAGGAGCACAACACTGCTGCATCCTGCCCCAGCACACAGCCAGCAGGCCTGCAATGAAACAACTTAGAGCAGGGAGCTTCAAATCCTGCTCCCAAGCTAGGGCACTCAGTAGCACAGGAGTAAATCAGTAACACAACAGCAAAAAACCTCAAACTTTTACATGTGTGTCATGCACATAGACACAGACATGAGGACATGCACACCATAGATGTATTTATACTGCTTCTAAACATGCATACATTTATTTATATGAATTTGAATTTTAGAACATGTATGTTATAAACACTGTCTGATTAAGCCCACAGATCAGCTCTTTGAAATGAGGATGTATAATTTCTCCCATTCTCTGACTGGTTAAAAAAATAAAATACACAGTTAAAACACCACCAGCTATTAAAAGAAACGGAGCTGGAAGCTGAGTGACCATCAGATAACTCTTCTATGCCAAATATAAACTGAGCTGTGATAGCTTGAAGATTTCACATGTGCAAATATAACTGACAGGCCTGGGTTTGGGGGCATGGCAGTCTACAAACATGGTTGAGAAATAAAGATTAAGACTGAAACCAGAAAAACGATGGGGGTAAGGAGGCAGCATCAAATGTTGCTTACTAATCTTAATACATTTTTGCCCTTTTTAAAAAAAAAAATAAAAACACTTTAATTGGGTCTTTCATTTGTATCTAAAAACAGATCTTTTAAGGCTACAATTTAAAACGATGCATTGCAGACAGGCTGCTGAGTCCTCCTGCAAGGATGTGCCCATGAATAGGGTCATAGTGTCACAGACAGCACAGAGAACACAAACTCACCCATCTCACTGCCTTTTCCTGCACAACCCCTATAATTTTGTGGGTTTGGCAAACACAAGGGGCAATTGTGTCAGCCAGGGTCAAGCTGCCATTGTGGGGGGTTTGTGGACAGGATTGGTATCTGAGGGAGAGGGGCTGTGTCATGCTGGGTCAAGATACTGCAATTGTGGGTGCCAATTTGGCAGCTACTAGGTGGGTTGCACAGCTGTTTTCCAGGGAGGTAAGGGATGAGCCTATGGGCAGCTCTGGAAGATACAGTTTGAATGGAAGCTAGTTCTAGAAGGTTTGGGACTGAGAAGAAAATTAAGCCAGTTCAAGGAAGTGGGGAGACTGTTAAGGCACAAAGCATCTGGGAGCCGAATTGATTTAGGGTATCTGTGGGTGAAGATGCAGCCTCTGAAGGGATTGATGCCTTCAGCAACCTTTATTGCCATGAGTATAACACCTTACTGAGCAAACAGATGCATTTTTTTCCAGCAGAAGAACCTGGAAAACGACACATCCTTCAATGTGTACACCCATGAGAGACTGGTCTATCAGGGGAGAGGTTTCAAGTGAGTTTTACAGTCTAATTCTGCTTACAGCCTAACTCAGGCTCTTTTCTCTCACCTGCCCATCCATCTAGAAATGCTGAATTGTGAGTCAAACTGTAATTTGCACATGATCAAATTCGGGGTACATATGGATCCAGCAAAGCAGAACTGAGGAGTTTGTTTTTTCTCTTTTAAAGGCGGTGAATAAAAAAAAAAAAGGAAAAAAAAATCCATGAACAGAAACACGTACCTTGAGACCACAAGTCCAAAGGAAATACTCTGCTAATTGCAAGGGTGTATTAAAGTCATGAACTAAGTAAACTAATTTGCTCTTGGCATACTTTCTATACCTCCCAGGTTTCTGTTTAGAACCTCTGTTTAGACATTTCACAATCTAAATCTGGTGAGGTCTGAAAAAGGCCTTCATGAAAAAAAAAAAAAGGGCGGGGGGGAATACCAGGCAACTGGTCTAATAAGAAACTTTTGGAACTTGATCCAGCTTTCTATTAATATGCAATATAGATTTTATTTCTAACTCAGAAAAAAAATCTGAATGCTTAATCTTTCAGTTTCATTATTTTGACATTTCTGTTTACCTTTTAGAAATGCTATCAGAGGCACAATGTGGCATTGGAAAGCTAAATGCTAACACATGGAGTGCTCCACAACTACAAAAATTTCTCTCATACTTTTGCAAATACCACAGCCAAAATCAACAGTACAAGTTTGACTTTCTTCATCAAGAATTGACAGCTTATTTATCTCTAAGGAAGAACTTTCTAAACCCTTTAAGCTTCCAAACAACTGAGGAAGGATTCTGCTGACTATTCAAAAATATTGGTGCCTCATAAAATTATAAGCTGAATTATTCAATTCTTTGTGTGTTCTTTCCAAAAGAAAAGAAGTAGGCACTGTGAATTGCAACAGACTTCATCTGATATTAAACCTGTGTTTATTCATACTGTGCATAGAGTCCAGCTAAAGAGTCTTCATGATATCAACTGATCTTAAACACAGATAGACCTTCAAACACTTGGTCCAGTCTCATTAAAGGTGAAGTTTAGCACATGCTTCAGTAAGTGGAGAACAATGATGGATTTACATTAAGTGCTCATTTACTTTCTTGAATTATGGCTTTAACCACTTCATACTTCAGTGAAGGGTAAACATGATCCTCCTCATAATGGTGGATAATGCCAGTGCTTTATTACAGCCATGAGAGCACAGGCACTGCCAAACTGCCATTGCCTGCAGCAGAAATAGTGGTTTCTGGTGACTGTTAGGCAGAGCGAGATGGTTCGTAAACACTCTCCATATAAGAGAAAACACAACCCTGCCACTGCAGCACTCAACTAAAGCAAATCTGGACTCTGTCAGCTGCTACCTGTGCATCAGCATCTCCCACAAATGCTGCCTTCCAGTGAGCTAACTGCTTGTTTGCAGTAGAGACTTTAAATCAATACACGGGAACGAAAGTATCCAGCGATGCTAACAGATCAAGTATTCAAATGTGGAATCCAAGTAATGTTTTGCTTGCCAGTAAAATGCCCAATGCAACTCATTCACCCATGAAAAGAGCTGTGTCTGAAGTCATCTTTATTTACAATGTGTTTGTGCCATGTTTGTTTGGAAAGTGGAGGACAAGTTGGAGTAGGTAGCATCTCTCATAGCTTCCTTTTCACACGCTCCAAATTCAGCTTCAAAAGGTCTGAGCCTCACAAGGCAGTTACTGAGGAGCAGAGCAAGGCGCACATTTATACTGCACCAAAAACTACATAATTTGCTGTGAAAGTGGCCTGTTAGCCTGAGCTTGTAAATCAGGAATTCCCTATGCAAATTACGGAGTTACTCTGCTCTAAAAATGGGTGTAACACAAAAATTGGACCATGGTGCCACTTCACCTCCACTGCCCAAAGTGCAAAGTGGGTATAAAAATTACCAGTCAACCAGGAATGTGCTAACAGGCTACAAGTTTTTCTGAATGCCAAACTGGTCAATTGGTCCTTTTTTTTTTTTTTTTTTTTTTTTTTTTGAGTTAGAGGTCTGAAATTTAAAAATTTGTTTTCATCTGAAAACAAAATAAAGACCAACATGCTGGGAAAACCTGGAAGTTGTACCTGGAATATCAAAACCACCCTGTGTGGTGATATGAGTATGCAATATGGTGGGAAATCTCTCATTTTCTCAGACATCCTGCTGGCCACTATGATGTATGCCATGGTGAAGTGAAAGCTGATAACAGGAAAAAAACTCTAGACTTCAGGTTTTCCTGTTTCAAGCTCTCAGACCACCCTATCCTTGAAGCTAACGGAGAAGTCTCAGATAGCAGGAAAGAGCCCACAAGGAAAACACAAAACTGTCTCCAGCTATGTCATACAAAGTATCACATAACATTTTCACCCGTTTGTTTTTCTAAAGTTAAGATACTCTTTCCCAGCACAAACTGCAAATAAAATATCACATCATAAAATTAAATATATGTTAAAACCACGTTTGAATGTGGTTGCTAAAAGAAGCTATTATTGAAAACACTGTTCCACCCTGAAATTTGGTATTTTTGTAAGCAATTGCATCCAAAAGGGATGGCTTGTTTCTAGGTTACTCTGCAGAGTGGCTGTCTCAAGAGAGATGAAAGAGCAAAGGTAGGTCTTTCCTGTACATCCTTATCAAGATATTAATGGCTGTGATGGGAGAAAGCCTGGAATGATGTCACTGGAGGCAGAGTGCACACAGTGTTATATGGATTCCATAATGGAGCAGGAGAGACGAGCCACAAACATGAGGGAGGGAAAATGCTGATGAAAATCAGGTAAACAACAGTGAAAGGGAAAAATCAGTTGGAATAGAAACTTTTGTGAAATGGGGTAAATGGGCACAGCTAAGTCCTCACTAAGGGGACATGGATCATACAGAGGAGCAGGAGAAAAGAACCACCTCATCCGATAGTACAAAACAAGGTTCTAGACAGACTCCGCTGTTCAGAGGGTCCTAAACTAATGTGTCACACTCTGTAAGCCCATTCAAAAATGCAACACAGGTAGCATTTTTTATAAATCAAAGCAACTGATTTCTCAGTATTGTCACAAAGCAGCAGGAAATGCATCTTGCTGCATAAATGGTCACCCAGCACAGAAAGGAGATTTTGTGTTCAAGTTATACGTGCATAAACATAAAACCAGTTCCTTGGGGTAGGAGACATTACATAACATCCCCACTATTTGCTAAAGGTAATTCCTGTTTTACTGAAATAAATGCAGACAGGTAACTACTGTAACTGCAGAATCACAATAATGAACTGGCCAACAGATGGCAGCTGAACCAAATCACCTGATTTAAATACGATCAGCGCTCTCTTCAAGCGGGCAAGTTTGGCAAACAGATTTAACTCAACTGGCAGATAAAAATCTAGCAATTTCAGAGTCAGGCTAGCCTGTAATGGATTATAACTTTATTATGAATTATGTCTCTGAACCTGTATGTTTACAAAACCAAGCTACTACTGTGGCAACCAATGAGGGGGGCGGGGGTGCATGTGCAATATCACTCTATTTAATTTTGCTCACCAATAATATCATTAATACAATGAAAATATTGTGCATGAATCCAGCTTCTGATAGCAGCACTTTGGTGAGAGACTGAGAAAATACGAAGCAGAAACAGAGTCCTCAGGCAGTCAGTGAATATGAATAAAAAACCCCAAACCAAACAAAAAAAAAAAAAACCCAACCAAACCAAAACAAAAGAGAGCTTTCTGGCCTGAGGTTAGAGGCAGAGGTTGGCATTATTTTACATTAGAAACAATTCACATTCAAAATTGTAATTGATAGCAGTGAAGTGTTAGGGAAAAGAGACTGTGGGTTTCAGGCAGGCTGACCTGCCAATCAAACTCAACCTTTCTTTGAATGAATAAAAGTTTCATTGCCCTATTATGTGGATCTGGGCAGGCAGCACTGAAGTACCCTGTTTGTCAAGTTTATGTGCACTGCCCCAAGCTACTCAGACACCCATGCTCAATAATAACTCGAAATCATCAGTGATTTTTGATAGGGTTTCTTTTAAAACATTTAGTGTTAATTTTACTAAGTCCCTGGGACTTAAAGAAACAGGAGGGCAATATTTCCACTCTACTTTGCACGAAGACTGACAGACAATTGTGCTGCTGCTATAGTTAAGGTAGAGAGAGGCTGCTGCTGGGGTTTTTTAAAACATCTGTGAAACCGTGTAGTCTGAACGCTGCAGGCAACAGCTCCTTATCATTACAGGGAGGAAATGCTTGTCTTGATACTTTTTTTTTTTTTTGCCTCTCCTCCAGGCAGGAGAGCTCTTGTAAATAGAACAATTGGCCCTTTGCTAACCATTTGATGAGAGACTTTGGTTTTTCACGATTTCTTTCCTCTCCCAATTGCTGCCAGTCCATTATGCCTCTTACAGCACCAAATCCACTGCTGCTCCCACCCTGATGCACTTAAAAATGCTGGAGACAACAGAGTTATTTGCTGCAGTCAGTTGGTCTTTTTGTGTGCAAACGGACCACCCTTAGAGGTCTGCCTGTCTTTGCTGAGAGGTGCAGTGAACATTCAGTGCTGAATTTGGCCTACAGTGCTGATCACCTAACTGTAGGGTGTTGCTTCTACTCCTTGTTTGGGGAGCACCACCTTTTGTCATACAAGTCATTAATAGCCTCCTCTTTCAGGAGACAGTAGAGAGAGTGAGGAAAGGTTTGTAAGCAGAAGATACCCAGGCCTAGGATGTTTAAGAAAGGACCTCACTGCTCCACAATTGCCCCATTTCTTTCCTATGATCCCCTCTCCGTGTGCAGTCTCTCCTACAAGGGAAGCTGGTGTCTGGCCACTATGGTTTGTGTTTCTGTGCAGTGAGAAGTGTTATATCTCCACAAGGGTAGGTGAGAGGGGCTTTGAGGACTGACTCTGACAACCCTGTTTGCTGAGGGAAGTGCTGAGAGCTCCTCACTCGGAATATGAACATTGACAAATATTCTCCAGGCAGAGGATCTCGTGCCGCCTGCACAGCTCATTCCTCATTTCACTTGTCTATGTGAGAGCTTGCTTGTTCTCACAGCCTCTGCAGTTTCTTTTTACCTCCTAAATCTCCCTATTAAAAAAACAAAACCAGTGTGTCCACATGTGAAGTTTATTGTAAAGCTGCAATGAAAACTCCTGCTGGGAAATTAGCTCATTGTGTCCAGATACTCTTGTTGATATATAAATATGATCAACTACATATAAATACAAATAAGAGCTCCTTCCAAAGTACAAGCACAAAAGCAGTGTCACCATGAGAAAGCCACCCTCCAAGGACAGCTTAATTTCAAAACCTGATTTAGCAAGCAAAGTTTCTGATTACGTTCAGCCACTGCTTTTCCAGTTCTCTTCACAAGTGGTGGAGGAGAAAGAGCTACTTTTGCAAGTGATAACTGAATGCTGCAGCAAACAAACCAGGTTGCAGTCCATGACTAGAAAAAGTAGCAAGGAAGCCTTTCTTAAAACACTTACAAAGCTATTAAAAGGAGACATAGAGAAGAAAGTGAAGTGGGAGAGGAGTATTCACCCAACTTCTGCCTTTTAAACCACTGTCCCTCTTCCTTAGCCTATTGTCTCCTGGGTTTTAAATATCTTCTAAGCTGTGTTTTCAAAGGGGAAGCTCTGTGTATCAGTGAACAGACACGTTGGCTGAAATAGATTCATCAGGCTTCAAAGGATTATTGTTTGCAAAGAGATAGTACAAACATTACTATTTCACAGTACAGCTATGACATTATTAACCTACTGTGCAAGGATTTTATTGCCAGATTGGTTCATTTATCAAAAATAAGGGAAATTCAAAGCACCATAAGGAAGCTAACATTTCAGCAGGCTTGGCTTTCACTTACCATCATTAATCTATCTATTTACACAAGAGGCAAAAGTGTTCATTTAGTGGTGTCTTGCCGTTCAGTGTAAGAGCCTTGATTCAGTTTCTGAGCATCAGTACATCAATACTGCACTTGGCAGCAGAGGAAATATTAGTATGTGTGATATGAAATTATTATTTTACTTTTTTCTTTTTTTTTCACTTGCATCATCCCTTCCCCAGTAAGGTGGTGGGAGAAGGACAATCAGTTGCTGTGTATCAAAAGCATGTATGTACACAAATACAGCTAATACTGGAGAGGAGACAAAGATATTCAAATACTGAAAGAGAAGTGTCATTACAGGAATAAAAACTTTTATATGTAAGAATTTGTGTCTCCATGTCATCATGATACCACAAGGTAAAAGCAAAGAGTGTGCTGGGGAAGGAAACATCGAACAATGCCTCCTCCTTTTTCTTTTTTTAAAGAAACTGATGGCAAACATCTCAATAATTCATGAAGAAGCAATTGATTTTTTTGGCTGGAAGGACTGGCTCCTTTCGACTTGTCCTCTCCAGAGGAAAAGCTCATTAACACAGAGGTGGAGAGGCAGGGGGTGCATGGGTGTGTGCACGTGTGCTATATTCTGTGTGCATCTGTGTGTGTTTGTGCACACACTGCTCTTGTGCATATTTGTATCTAACTTTTAGACAGCTCACCCCCATGTGCTATATGCAATTTTATCTATACAAAGACTGGAGATACACGTGCACAAATGCACAGACACACAGTGGAAATATCCTTATGGATTTTCATTACCATATTCAGATTTCCCTATTCCCAAAGTCTTTCCTGAAGACTCTAAATTATAGCCTTTTAATTGACCCACCTCCAAAGCATGCAGAGTGCTGAGATCCCAAGATGCATATAGTATTTTTGCAATACATTATGGGTCAAATTCATTTCAGGTACAACCCTTTTGCAGTGACTAGTTATATCTTTTGAGAACGTTAGCCCCCAGAGTACAGTGACAGCAATTACCCCTATTTTCCTGCAGGAAACATTACAATATATTTGAACACTACTGAAAGCCCAAGAAAATGTGCTTGTACTCATGGCTCCCTTAGATGCCTAATAATGGAAATTATAATGTTTCCAGTTCAGCCTACTGGGTTTTGACCTCAATGGTCAAGACATAAGAGGAAAGATTTGCCTTTTTTGTTGTGTTTTGGGTTTTTTTCTTTGTTGTTTTGTTTTTTTTTTTTTAACCCTCTGCACTTATCATTGTTTTAAAGATTTATATATATCTAATGGCTTTTTCAACTAGCTAGAAATGTAGCATGCAGCACTCAGTACTTTATGACTGACTTGACTTAATCCTACACAGCCAAAGCATAAAGAAGTTGAACTAAAGCTGTGACTGCTGTGACTTCCTCTTCATGCCTGAATACTGCAAGTACATGCCCTTGCCTATCACATATAGCACACATTGAAATAGGTTGGTAAAAAAGTAGAGAGATGAAGCAAAGTTACCAGTCTTAGACTTGGAGGATATATTCTGCATGGTGTGCAGGGTGTAGGTGGTTATTCTCAGTGAAGAATGTGCAATCTGCCTGCTATAGTAGTCTGAGCTTGGGTTGTAGCATATATGGTTGGAAGGTATTCTAGCACTCTGCGATCCATTAACTCCCTGAAATGAATGAATTGACTACTCTGCCACTCACCACTTCAGTTTCCTCCCCAGCTTCCCATCTCCTTCCCTTGCTCCCTTTCTTCTCCTCTTCTCATTTCAGCTCTGCAGACAGATCTGCTTTCTGATGAGAGCCCTGCAGGGAGTTGGGTGGGTGCAGTGTGACACTGCACCATCCAGATTTTCCATGTCCCTACAAACAGGACTGTGCTGGACCTACCTACACTACAAACAAAATGTTGACAGCAGCTCCCAGTGCAGGCGTACTGGATTATTCAGTGCTCCTCTCCTTCAGGGCTCACGTACCTAAGACCTATTTCTGGACCAAGATGCTTCAGCTGCTAGCCCACTCTCCACTCAAAATGAATTAGCTTATACCAGGATATATTCACTACACTGGGAAGCTGGTATGTTTCGGCAAAGCTATTGCTATACAGAACATACCATAAAACCAAGGAGAAAGTATGGATTATTTTTCCTCTTTCCCACACACAACTGTACCACAGCAAAGCAAAGGGTACTTCACTATATTTAATGTGCTCTTCTGGGCACATACTATTGGCTAGAACTACTTCTAAACAATATCAGGGACCAAGCCACAACACCACCTTTGAAAGTTTAAAGTTTAGCAGCATGATCTTAAACTCAAAAGACAAGGAATTATTTTGGGGGTTGCCAACTATGAATTGCAAACCCAAATGATTAACCTCTCTGCTGGGCTCCCTGTTTCCAGGGGAAACAGCAGAAAGGATGATTTCTATGCTTAAATCTCTAAATCAGATTGCACAGAGTAGTGCTGGCAGGTGATAGCTGAGCAGAGGATACATCCTTTTGTCATCAAAACCTTACAAATTATTTATTTGATCAGGAAGGAGAGCTGCAAAAGGCATCATATATTGATAGTTACTATTTCAGGGCAGGTTGCCATCCTTTCCAGTTGCTGTAAGAATAAAGGAACAACTCTTAAAATACACTCAGCTCTCCATATATTACATTTTTGGTGTGGATGAACATTGAACTTACAGCTCAGACCACAAAGCTACTATGTCTCTCTGTAATGGATTTGTGCAGCATATGATCCCATCAGCTGTGCCCCAGAAACTCTGGGCTTGTTTTTTGGTTTTGCCACTGATCTATTTTACAAGATTGGGCTAATCACTTCATCCAGTTGTGCCTCCCAGTTCTCTTCTTCCCCACTGTTTCCTGTCTTTGATTACTTACATGTAGTGAGGATGTCTGAAAACAGGGACTGGTTTCTACTTTGTATAGAAAATTCTGTTTAGTGTCCTGATTTTCACTAAAGCCACTACGTCACAAATAAGTAGTAACAACACATCTATCCATATATCTCTTTGTTTATGTACCTCCATTCAATCCCAGCTGGCACACTGTGCATTTTGGGGCCCATCTCCTCAAGGGAATAGTTCATAGATACCAAACAGTTTTCATTAGCTGACTTAGGAAGAGTAATTTGAGCCTGCCTGGGCTCCCCATTTGTTCTCCAACACCCATCCAAACTATTGCTTCTAATGCTGACCAGCAATATTGAAGTTCTCACAGCAAGATCTATTTTACTTGTGTTTCCATGTGATTTTTTTTTAAAGGATTACATCACACCATTTTTTAAAGGAGGAAGATTTCTGGATTACATATGGAGTTGGGAAAAAACAGAAAGCATATAAATTGCAAAGTGAACCCCTCACTCCCCCTCATACAAGACTGCAAATAGAGAGAAACTGGCAGCTCTGTATTTAAGCATCTTCTGATTTTATATTCAACCTCATTATTCTGGGGGGAGCTAATGCTAGAGCACCCTGGGTTGTCACACTCCCAATCAGACAGATTCAAGGTCCCAAAGAGACAAAAAGGATTCCATATTTGGAATAAAATCCCTTAAAAAGAAGGGGTTTTTCTTCATAGTACCTATGATCATAATATCCTCCATAGATGCAGAGACTGAGCCAAGTATCTGTCTCAGCAGTGGCCAACACTGGCTATGTAAAAGGAGAAAATAGGAACATGGAAAGTGTATCCGACTGTACTCTCACAGCTTCCAGCAATCAAAGTTTCAGGGCTCTCTGAGCCCAGAGATTGTATCTGCACCCTCATATTTAATAGGCTTTGTCAGATCTATCCTCCTTGAACTTGTCTCTCTTTGAACTCATTTACAGTTTTGACCTCCACAACATCCTGTTGCAATGAGTTCCACAATTTAATTACGCATTGTGTGAAAAAGTACTTCCTCTGTTTGTGTTAAACCTGCTATCTGATCATTTACTGGGGAAATTTTTACTCCTTGTATTGGGAATTGTGAATACTCATTCCATATTCCCTTTGATAATTTCATAGTCTTGATCATATCTTCCTTCACTCATCTTTTTTTTTCACCCTAAAGATTTCTGGTCTCTACAATCTCTTCTCATATATGAATCACTCTACAATCCTGAATATCCCTCTTCCTGCCTTCTGCCCCCCACCCCCTCACCTCCCTCCTCCCCCAAGATACCTATTTCCTTCACTTGTTTGTGTTCTGATTAGGATGCTAGGAAGTGAAAAAACAGAAGCTGAAGGAATCATATTGGTCAATATTTTGTTCACATAAACTCTTTTTGTTCTGTATTTTAAAATTTGTTTATGTAAGATTCCATTTTGGAAGAATCAGGAGAACAAAGCAAATGGTTTTCTTAAAACATGATCTCTTTCCTCAAACTTGATTCAAGCTGTTAGACATTGACCAAAAAAAAAAAAAAAATCAAAACAAAAAAACCCACCCAATCAATCAACCAAAAAAAACCACAAACAAACAAAACCCAACTCCCAAATACAGTATTTTTTTAAAACGATACATTATGGCCATTGCAAAATTGGCAATGAACAGAAAAATGCCAAGTGAAGGATAGATGTACAGAAAACAAGTTCTTGGAAAGTGTGGTTTGATGGCCCCTGGGGTTTAGAGTTTATCAAGGAAGGGATTTTACTAATCTTAGTTACTTTCCATTTCCCTCCTGTAACACAGTACAGGAGCATCCTTTATTTTGCTTGTGCTATTTGAATTTCATCCCTTTTATCCCCACCATCTTGACAGCCTTGCACCTTCTTGCATGATGAATGAAGACCCTGAGGTTTGTAAGTTGCCATAAGTCTTGAATCACCACTGTTGAGAAGAATTTTTACCTATTTGTTCCTGACCACATTGTCAACAGCTATCCCATGCACAGCTCTGTCTTACACAAAAAGCCAATCAATATTCACTTCACAAAATTCTTGGCTGATCTTCATCTTAATCACTACTTTGTACATATCTGTGACCATATTGTTGGAGATGGATCCCTCCATGTGGAGGCTCAAATCCTCCTTCTAGCTGCTCCCTTTCATTTGGTAAAAACACAGCCAGGACAGGCAAGGGGACGAACAACCTGCGTGGTCTACAGTTCATTAGATGGGCAGACAACAACGTCCGCAGAGATGCTACCCAGCTCAGGTCCAGATGTCACCAATCTCTACCAAGCACGCAAAGGAGAGGCTACATTTGTCTAAGCATAAATTTGGCACTGGGAAGAGCATCCAAGTACTGGCTCTGACTTACAGGTCTTTGGCCTGCTCCAGAGCCCTACAGTGAGATTCACCGTTGTCCCCTGCCACATCCCTTCACATCTTTCTCCAGGTTCCAACTTTGCTCTCCATTTTTCCCTGTGAATACTGTAGTGAGTACTTCCCTGATGCTGATTTCAGAGCTTGCTGGGCACAGTCACACAGACCTCCTTTTTCTGGATTGTGATAAGTGAGCAACTTCACAGCATTTTCACCTTCTAGACTTCAGGGACACAATCTGACTTGTCCAAAGCTTCCCCTACTCTTTCCTTGCCTTGTAAAAGTCCTTCCTATTGCTTATTCCTGTGTGTATAGTAAAAGCATATCAGTCAATGATATCCCTTCAGGATTTTCTTTTGTGAGGGGCAAAGAAACCATTCAATACTTTATGGCAACCTCTTAGTCTTCTATCAAGAAATTTCTTGTCATCTATTAGAGGATGTTGCTTTCCCTTTAAAGCTTCTTCTTTTGGATGCAAAGTATTTGTGATTGGGGGGGGTCTTTGGTGGCTGTAAGGACTTTTATAAGTAGAAAGTTCCTTCATCAGCTATTCTTATACTATTTCAAAGCTTCTCTCTAGTTCATTCTGCAGTTTTAGCTGCCATTTTACAGCCTTCAGGTTTCCTTACCAGTTTTTTAATTCTCTTGCTCATTTCTATTGCCCATTTCTATGCTTAGTGTATTGATTACAGGAGAGCATACACAACTAATTTTACTCTTTGGCTGACAGCAGGGCTTGGGGACAGGCTTTTCAGATCTAACAGTGGGACCTGGCACTGCTTGACTCAAAAAAAGATTTACAAATACCTTATCTGGACAGCCACAAGATGGGGACAAAACCCAGAGTACCTTCCTGAATGGGCCATACCTTCTTGCAGGCATTAAACCACAGTGTACCAACTCCTCTTACCCAAGTGTCTTCCTACATTGGGTCTTCAAGAACTGTATTTTCTTCCAAAACATATAAAAGTTCAGTGTAGCATTATGGCTGCTCTATTCAGTCTTCAGACAGCACAAGTAACCAAATAGCCTTCACTTCAAAATTAATCCTCTGCATAATGTCAACATTCAGAAATTAATCTCTTTAATATGCTCTCACACAAGGTTTCTTTGTGACAAAGTAGAAGGCAAAGAAATCTGTGTACCAACAAAAACCACAACAAAACCAATCACAGATCAAACTAAAAGCATAGCAAGCATTTTAATGCTTGTAACACAGAAGCTTTTCTGTCATCTGCTTTGTAATTGAAGTTCCATGTATTTTCTGCTGTTCATAGATTTTCCATTCCTGATATGCCAGGGTTTTTGGCACAGGAAGAAAGTGCTTGTACCAGGGGAAGCTGGCCACAAGTAGGAAAGCAGAGGAGATGGCTTGAAGCTGTGTAAAATGAAACCTGAAGCTTCTTTTCAAATGACAAGCAGTGAAACACAAACAACATTGTCAGTCATGATGCACTCTTTAGGTTCTTGAGTTAACTGTTGAGCTAACTAGGACTCTACACACTTTCACAAACTTTTATTTCAAACTCCTGGCAAATTCCAGCAAAAAGCTCTGCATCCCTTTCTACTCACTTAGTGAGGTATGAGCTGTCCATACCAATCTGAGAACCAAAATTCCTACTACTTAACTCAGAGATTGAGGAAAATTTGCCCTAAAGTGAAAAAAGGGCAGTCTGCACCCCAGGATACTCAATCACAAGGGGCACAGCAGGCAAAAAAATTCACACTGAAATAATAGATCTGTGCTCTCTTGGCAAAGCTGAAGCAGCTGAAAATGTGAACTTGATAAAGTCACCCAGAGTGGAAAATAAGCAGCAGGAAGGAAAGAAGATTGACTCCAAAGAGAAAAGGTTCCTCCAGTTCCCAGCAGCTCTTCGAAGAGCAAAGAAGAAGATAAAAGACCGATCAGAGATGTAGAGCAGGAACCAACAGCTGGGAGAAAATGAACAGATCAGGAAGAAGTATTTGTGATTATTTTGAATATGGTTAATGGGGAAGAAGAGGTCCTTGAACTTGTCTAGGGTGAGGTCACTATAAGTGACGTTAGCCCTGCAGAGCAGCACCATTGTTCTCCCCTTTGGACGGCCAAAAGAAAATAACTGTTTTCACCATCTTCTCTTTTAATTTCAAGACACGGTGATTCGGCTCCAGCTGTTTCCACCCTGCTTTACATCTATGGTCCATGTGACTTTTTCTCCCTCCCCCACCCCTAGCCATTTCCTCTTTGAGCTCTTCAGAACAGCTTATACCAAACAATATTTAGCCCTAATTCATTCTTGCTCCACTTGGTTACTTCTCTCAGCTACAAAACACAAAATAGCTGCACTTGCCTGATGAGACAAATAGAAAAAAAAAAATTAACAAAAATACTGGCACTGGTAAAATTCTTCTCACATCAAAGTCAATGCTGCCCCAGCCCCCTTTCCCTCATTTTCAATCTCCAGCATATACATTATTAACCACCTTTTATATTTTGCTGGTTATGAAAGAATACATGGTCGATGCGATCTTGTGTCCTTGGGATTAGGAGTTAAGACATCCCCTATAAATCAGTGTAATCTTTATAACAGGACATTGTTGCATTGAGCATTCCTGTCTGCATGATGCATTTTCAATTACTCTACATGTTTTCTACTTAGTAAGCCAGCTTAATTCTTTGCTATGTCACAATATTAGAACATGTCCCAGGTTAGAAAAAAGGAGCAATCTTAGAACCCTTGTAAGTTGTTTAGCCTCTGGCACTTATAAATCCAAAAACACAAGGGAAATCCCTTTTCCTTGCTTGTAATATGCCTTTAGATTTATTACTTAAAGAATCTGTTCACTTAATCCTTGGCTGAGGTCAGGGTTCATCTGCATTGTAATAACGGTTTTAGTAAGAATAAGACAAAATAAAAAAAATCAAGAAGCTGTATATGCCTGTATAAGCAAGCAATGCTGCAGATAAAGTATATTCCCAAGTAAATTCTCCACCAGAAGAGAAAACCAAGCAGAAAAAGAAAAGAAGAAACAACAACAACAAAAAAACCAACGCAGGATGCTTTAAATTACTCTACACAAATCCAGACCATCTATCTTGGGCTGCTCTCTTCGACAGCTTGGCCAGGGTGGGCAGGCAAGGCAGAGGCTAAAGAGCTCTTTAGGGACCAAATTACTGTTTCAAAATGGGCCTACTGCTCCAAGTATATGACAATATTATCTGAGAAATGTTACAGACATTGTGTGTCCTTCAGAGTTCTGCTAACACATCTCCTGTGATTGGAGGCATGTGCCACTACAAAAAAAAAAAAAAAGGCAAGAAAAAAAAATGTTCATTATAAATAGAGTCAAGGATATCTGGATGTAGAATTAGGAGAATGACCAAAATATGGCTATGAAACATATTAGCATTTTATGTTGATGATCACATTTGGATTTCCAGGAAACTAGTGCACAGATGTTTTATGTCTCTGTCTCTGGATTTTCAGGGGCACTTGTTTAATTTATTGGGTTTTGTGTTGGAATAAAAACAGTGCTACAAATTCCCTAAGAGGTGCAACGAGGAAGAAAGGAGCACAACAATGCAGAAGAGTGATCTTAACTTGCATTTCTAAGAATCTGTGTGTGATTGAGCATGTCTGTGTACATCCATAGGCACAATAAAGAAATATTTTTTCATTACTGCCTAGGAAAGAGTTCCTTTCATTCTGAGGAAAGATCTCAGAAAAATCTACATATGCTCTCTGTTCTAGCTGAGTCCACTGAAATTCAGGCAAATTCAAGTCCACAGAAATCCAGGTCACTTCTGTATTCATGGAACAAAGCTACTGCAAAGCTACATGTTCTGCACCTCAACTTTCTGATTTAAGAGAACAGCTCTGCCCCACAAACTCCCCCATAACCACCCCTTCAGCAGTGTCCCTAGGGGAATAGTACATGACCCTGAGTAGCAGCAAGGGACAGAGCTCTGCTCACCTCACAGCATCGCATCAGAAGCAGGTGTACCAGTTTTTTAAGTAACCAGCTCACAACTAATGATGCACTCTGAGCCAACAACAACCAAAGCCTACAGATTTTGTTGTCAAGCTCGAGATACCAGCCTCAAAACACAATCCATGGAGTAGGGCTTCTTCCCAGTAACACAAGCAGATACTCTGCTTCACAGAAATATTTTAACACATGCAAGTACTCCACAGCTGGTAAGTATTGAACAGATCACTTGTGCAAATACTACCACTACAAAATTCACTGGAATTTCATACTTTACTCTGAGGTCCTAATCCCTGCCACACAGATAAAAGCAGATGCATCTGTAGCATTCACAGGAGTTCTACTTATCAGTCCAGAACTAGAACAGAACCTACCACCCTTGGTGCTACAGATACTTCATGAGTGAAGAACATCTAAATGCAGCTACAAGCACTGATTGAAACGATGTTGTTATACAGGGTGCTGAATGTACAAATTCAATCACATGCAGTTTGTCCTTTTGTCAGAGATGTCACTGCATGGAGCATCCCTCATCCATACTACTGACACAAAGCCTGGCTTCTGAAGTGGAAGAAAAGGAATATCACATTGCTTCACTTTTCCAAGATCACCCTCTCCAGATTCCAAGTTTCTATGAAAAGATGAGAACACAAAGCTGAAGGGATGAGAGAATTCCTATTTTATCAGTGTGCTTTCCATCTGGCCTTGCAGGCTCTGGGCCCTGCATTCAAACTGGAAGCCTCCTGCGTCAACCCAGCACAGGAACAGGGAGAGAAGTTACCAGCTTTGCAGGAAAAAGGCTGCATTTAATCACTATTTCTCCAGCACAAGCCTGTTATCTACAACAAACAAAACTTAGTTCTTGAATTATAGCAGGTGAAACAGTCATTTATTCATTAGGCTGGGAAAATTGCTAAGTTGTCAGAGGGCACCTACTGTGAAACACTTGCACAGAACTGTGCTCACTCCTGTTTACAAACAGAAGATAAAAGCATTCAGAGGGAAATTTCCATACCATAAGCATCTCCTAAGACTGCCTGTTTTGGTGGTGTACTGTATATTTTTTATTTGATTTACCTCACTCTCCAGAAAAAAATAGTAAAAATAGAATTTCTTACATAAATAAACAAATAATTCTTCACTGGGGAGGATCTCAAAAATCAGATGCCAAGTTGAGAACACCATTCTTCTCACAGCAGTATTGAGTCCTCAGTTCAGCACATGCTGATATGGCAAAGGGCCTTTCCTTGCTTTCCAAACACCAGAAATAGAAGCCATTTAAGATAACCATTCCCAAATTCAGTTATATTTTACAGTTATGGGGGTTGAAGGATTGATTATTTTTTTTCTTGACCTGTGATATATGACTAAGCCCATTTCTGCACTTACACAGATTTATACCATCATAGCCACCCCTGACCTCCATATCACTTCTGTTCATTTACACCACAAGATATTAGGGGCAAGCACATTTTTTCTTGCTCATGTGTGTGGTCCTCATTGGCATACACACAGATTGAGAGCCATTATATTATGATTAAATCACCCTTCATGAACTGAGTTCTCTTTGTCAGCTGGCACTGGGCCTCTCCAGAGCTACGTGAGTGTGTGATGAGATGTTTTCATGCCACTGAGAAAATAATTGATTAGTTGAAAAATATGGGTTATATTAACACTTTGATAGGATTATAAATTCAATTCCCCCAACTCTTCAATCAGGTAAACCCTTTACCAATAAGAACATTTCCACTGCATAAGAGTGAACACTTTTCTGAGATATTCCCGATTTTCTGAATATAGTTTAAATTACAACTTCCCTGGGAAGCAAATTATTCCTATTCTGGTCAGAGCTCATGCTCCAATCCTAAAACAAACTGACTGCCTTCTGTTGCCCATCTTTCCCCAACCTCTAAAGGCTTAACTCTAGCCACAAAAGTTAGCGTCTGGAAACCAAAGGCAATCACCCTTCTCCCAACTAAATCCCAAATTGCCATCTAAAGTTCCCCACATTCAGCTTTCCAATCCCCTTATTGGACTATTTTAAAAGCAAGCCACAGTGGGGTTCCAACAAAGACCACATCTCATTGTTACAGGCTTGACTGTCAGTAACTAAAGATGTCACACATGCAGAGTGTGCCCTGTGATGAGCAACCGTGTCAAAGGAGGTTCTCTGTTAAAACACTGATACTTTAAGAGTGGGATTTTCAAAAGCACTCAGCATTCACATAACTGTTCAATGGCAATGGTCCCCAGTTAGGCCAATATTGAACACTTTTGAAAATCCCATCCTACATGTTTACAGAGTCTTTTAATCATTTCTGGCCAGGCTGGCAGGCCCTGGGTGCCAGAGAAAGAGGTAAAGGATTTAACAAAGCAGAAATAAAAATAAAGCAAAAAAAAAATCTAAGGTGTAAGTCCCTTTATCAAAGGCTGTTGCCTTAAAAGGGTAAATTAATTCACATTTATAACCCCAAAAAGCTAATAGTAAAAAAAAAAAAAAAAAAAATTTAAAAATAAAGCAATACTCCAACAGTATCAAACAACCCAGTCTGGATGCACAGCTAAAGTGAAAGGCTTAATAACTAAATGAAAGAACACTGAATATCATTACAAATGAAGACATGTTCTGAAACATCAGGGAGAGCTGATTAAATGGGCAGTTTGTTCTACAATTTGGTCAGTGGCATTTTGGCAATACAGTATAAATAGGTGAGGATTAAGTCATTTCTCAGCTTTCCTTGGCAGAGTCTTTTATTATTTACACTATTTACTTCAGGGAAGTCTTGGCGTGTGTCATATTTATCTTGCTGAAAAATGGGCCCATAAATGCATATCACCTCTTGAACAAAGCATAGCATTGTAATACTAATTTGGTTCATGAAGTATGTAATTCAGCCTCTTTGCACAGGGGCAACATTTGTCTCCTGCTTTATTAAACAACTATAAAACCAATTTTTTTTTTTTTCACTTGGTACTGAAACAGGCCAGGCAACTGTCACACACACATTGGCCTTCTGGAGAGCTGCTGGCACACAGGAATTGTCATCCTTCAGCATGCACTCACCACCATCAGTGCAAACACAGACAGGGCTGCAAGACCAGGAGGGATGTACAGATCAAGCACTTTCAGCAGTTGGGGATAACACAGTATGGCAAGCCTTCAGTGACAAAGCAAAGAGAAACTCCCTGCTAACCTCTTATCTTTATTCCTGCCATATTCAAGTTTTCCCACCCAAAATTCTCAGCTCAGACCACAGCTCTTGCTGCAAAGGGTTCATCTCAGCAGCCCAGCTAACAAGATCTGGCTCCAGAAGGCTAGAACACAGGGTGAGCACAGAGCCCATTCATATCAGAGAGATGATCTGGGGATAACAGCAAGTAGAGCCATGCCACAATCACCAGAGCTAACACAGCAAAAAATCAGGAGCATTACTGACTGCACCTTCTGGCAAAAATTGCTTCTCTCACCAGCACAAACACACAGTATTAACACCCAAGGAATCCAGATTTACCCACAGCACTGCAGATTCTGATGCTTTTCTTTTCAGTGGTCACATTGGTAATGACTACCTCCACCCGTTGAGAGCTCTTTCATGCTTCATTTCAGACTAAGTCCTAAGTGAGATCTTCACTGCCCCACCTACAGCATATGTCTCAGGAGCTCTACACCTGCCTGCTGTTTATCACCACCTGCACTATGGCACATGCAAAGTGTTTTAAAGGAGCAGGGGGGGGGAAAGGAGAAAAGGAAATGCAAAAAAGGCAACCTCCAGTTATGTACCTCTTTTTCCTAAAGCAGACATCTTGTACACAAATGGCTTAGGAGTAATTTGATATTGCAGAGCAACCAAGTATGGGAGAGGGAGGAATGATATGTGCAGCTTACAGATGCAGAGAATAAATACACATTTTTAGTGAATTGAGAGTGTTTAAAATAATTTCACAGACAAGATTCACTTATCACCACAGGTGGCCTGTGTAATAGATGGTTTAGTTGAAGATGCAAAAATTCGGAGTAGCAGGAATTGTTGATTACAAGCAAGAGTGTTTGCACTTAAAATCCTATCAAAACTGATCATCGTAAGTAAATAATATTAGACTAATCTGTTCTTCAGAGGTTATTAAGTGTGTACTCAGAAAATGGCACTGTCATAATGTTAATTAATTAAAGCAAATGGGGTGAGTGGGAAAGGAACTGCTTTCATGAAACTTTCTCATTCCAGCTCCAAGAAACAGGTTAGAGCAAGAGCTGAGCATAACAATAAATACCTAGGGTTTAAGTGTTTCAGTGTTTTCCATGAAAAAGACTATGCAAATACCTAGTCTGCATGTGGAACTGCTATGATTGATATTCTAAGTGAGAGATCAACCAGCAAGAGACCACAAACCCAAAGAGAAGGCGAGAGCTCTGTGTCTCTTCATTATCCAAGCTGCATTTAATGCACTGTCATGTACCAGCTTAGGACTCGCCATCTGGTTCTGCTCGGAGATGCTGCTGGGGCATACGGCATTCCACACAGGAGAAGATTACAGGGTCAAGACCCAAACTACCAACAACCTAGCTCAGGGCCTGCTCCTGATGAGGCAGTCATCTCCCATTAAAAAAAAAAAAAAAAAGAAAAAAAAAGGCAAGAAATGATGGGAAGAAAGACACTGAAATAAAGCTAAGTGCTTTGGAACACAGATAGCACCGTTGTGATTCCCTTTTATCCACAGCACCTACTCTGCTGTAGTAGCTGCCTGGGTGATATTGCTCTTGGGTACCAGGCCAGCAAAGCAAGCACACAGGAATTATTGTCTACTATTCTCTCCTCCTGTACTTTAGTCTGACAGCCCTTCCTTGTTTGATTTGTTCCAAAATTAGGACATCACACTTTCCTTAGCTGCACTTGAAGATGAAGGAATAGCACCTCTCCTTATCCACAAGCCAAAACACATTACAGTAACAATTAACTGAAGCTTTTACCTATCAGTCTATTTTTCTCATCTTTGTCCTCCATCATATTTCCCCGTTTTCCTTTTATAAAACAAGCACTGCCCTTCAGGCCACCGTGCTCCTGCTGTCATGTGGCCTCATAAGTGTCCTGTGCTGCCTCCTGTCAATAAATTTCTCTCTCTTCAACAAAGATTTTTTGCAGGTGCTAGCTACCTAGGATTTGTTGGATTGAGCAGGAAAAGGCAACAGCTGGCTGATGGTCATCTAAACAACATATAACTGATACTGCAGGACATCTTCCCTGGACTGTTGTCTGGGAAGATGTGGCACTCCTGGGGAGAGCCTAAGAGATTGACTCATGCATGCAGTCACTTTCAGAAAATTAGAGGACAAAAGCACAGAAAGAAGTGGCATTAAAATGCAATAGACTGTGTGCATATAGGAGAGAAAAAGGCATTTTTGTCCTAGGAAGTTTTAATTGCCATTTGTCTGAAAAACTCACCTACCTCAGCCATGAGTCCTAAATACCACAATTTTACTTTACAAAGGACAAAAGCCAAAAAGCCTCCCTGACACCCTCAGCATCAAACACAGTGGCTTCTGCTAAAGAACGTAGTTCTGCTGGTTTCATCATTGTGCTCCATACATATGGAATATGACATGAAGTAACAGCAATAATACTATGAAAAGATGGTTATATTTTTATTGTTATTACAACAGGAACCAACAATTTCCATTTAACTAGAAGAATATACAGCCAAAAAGACACTGTCTGAAGAAAACCAAAAAGCAAATTTAGAACTGCATTGATGGTTTTATGCCTTGCGTGGTCCCCGTGGTCTTGTAGAGATCCTGTAAGAAAAAAACTAATGTAGCAAAACCTGCCATGCACTGCTCAGTTGATATTAAGGACAGGTACATATTTCATCCTTCTTGCAAAGATAAGAAGCAATATAAATACAGGTAGTGGGGAGTGAGAAAATATGGAATGTTATTATCAATTCGTGATTCAAATCCTGAAAGTGCTGCACAAAGAGCAGATCCAATCTCTGACAGCTTTGCATCTACAGACACTGTATGAGATTAGGTTCTCTGTGTTTACTAATGCAACAGATGCAGATCTTTTCCTTGGGATTTTTCATGCATCTATTTTCAGCTACCAATAATCAAATCCTTGCTACCAATAGCCACTATATGTGGATGAATGTCCTATACCATGCTTTCAGTGTGCTGAACACTAAAAAGAATCATCTAGAGGACTTAATAAACTTTGTAAACAGACTGGGAATTAAGACTTGGAATTTTTCAGGTATTTAAACCTTCCATAAAAAACACTTCTGCAGAGCAGTGCCTATCCAATGCCAACCAAACCTCCACACTTTCTTCCATGCATCAATGCTACTTCGTTCAGACTGGATGGCTTTTTCTGCAGTGACCCCATCTTGCCTTCTGTATTACTTAGAAAGATTTATAGCTGGGTGTCTCGTGTGGTGAAACATGAGCTCTGACCCCCAGGCTTGGAAGTTGTCAGGCAGAAACATTAATATTATGCCACATTAGGAAAGAAAACTCATCAGTAGCAGCAAACCAAATGACAAAGTGAAACACGATGCTTCTTGTCATACATGACACAGAACCATTAAACGTACCCAAAAAGTTGTGCCCTCTAATGTGTCACCTGTTATGCTGCACCAATGCAACAACCAGTGGGCTGAATCTCAGCTGTTGTGCCTCAGCTGGGGTTGCCACCAGCTAAGGGTGATACAAAAGAACCTCCAGCTGCTGCAAATAGGAGTCAAATCTCACTCTCTAATGCAAAAACACAAATACAGAAAATTCTTGTCAAAAAGAACTTAACATTGAGATAGTCGGGTGGAGGATGGAGAGATACATAACCTACAAGGAGGGCATCAGGAGTCAGAACTCAGAAACATGAAATGGCTTCTCCAGAAATGCACTAGAAATTATGCCAGAGCAAGGGACTCTCCAGAGACCCCATCTAGCAACCTTACACCACATGACTCTTCACTGAAAGTTCTTACAACACTTACAGAGCCAGCAAAACCATTTCATCCACAAATGTCAGTGTTTCAAGACAGCACACTGCCCACAGAAGAGCACAAAAACCTAAACCAAGATTTTAGGAAGGGCTGGCTAATTTTAATGACTTGTAAAATCAGTTGTGATACTTCACACTAAAAATAGACACAAAAGCCTAAGCTTCAGGGAATAATCAGATTGCCACACAGGTAAGCAGGGATTTTCTTACCTAAATCCCATGGACAGAGCTTTGGTTTGGTAGAATACCTGAACTAAGGACACACAGATGTGGGTACCTATAATCTTTTCTCCTTTTGTACACACTGATGTCAGCAATACATAAAATGTTATAGATTCGAGGTCTGATTTAGGAACACAGAATTTTGTGTCATAAATGTAGTCATTAAAGATTCAAACTATTATCCACACACATCCCTTTTGCTCAGATGTGTGTTTTCCACACAGCCCATTTGTCAAGTATTAACCAGAAAGAAAATTTGGGGGGGAAAAAAAAAATATTAAAAGGAAGTGAAGAGGAAGGGGTAGGAGAAGAGAAAGTGAAGCAAAGGCAAAAGGAGATATTCTTGATGTTTCTGCTTCTTAGCACCAGTCTCAAAATCTCCTGTGAGTTTGAGCTACCTTGATGAAATCAGAGGAGTAAAGACATATGTTTAATCACTGAGGCAGATATGACTTTTTAAAAACCATATATTTTATTTAAATACGATTTCCTCTTCATAATAAAAAATGTATTAATATGTACTTTCCGACTAACCTCAGCAATACCTGGTAATTTTCCTATATTTTTAAATATTTCTCAGAACAAATGGGTTTGGTTGTATGTGTGTGCAGAAGCTCCTGTACTTCACTTTGAGAATTCCAATGTGATTTCTCAGGACCTGTTCATTTTATGCCCTTCTTTACAACCCAAAGGTAAGCTGGCACAACTTTTCTTCAGATGCCAATCAGAAAGATTCTAATTCTTAAGGCAAAATGAGGCACAGGCAGGCATTTTCACCAGCTTCATGCACTGGTTTTGTATCTTACTGAGTTCTAAAATTCCAGCATGCCAGAATAATTGTGGAACCTTATCATGATTTGCACCTCTCCTGACACACTGCTAAGATCATAACTTGTATGCACCACTAAACACGGACACAGCCTCTCTTCTT